>NW_023270469.1:22214501-22242195 GCF_011800145.1 Mirounga leonina | reverse complement strand
AACCGGTACCAAAAGATTGGGATCATTCCCTGCCTATTTTCAGACCACAATGCTGTGAAACTAGAACTCAATCACAAGAGGAAAGTCGGAAAGAACTCAAATACATGGAGGCTAAGGAGCATCCTACTGAAGAATGAATGGGTCAACCAGGAAATTAAAGAAGAATTAAAAAAATACATGGAAACCAATGAAAATGAAAACACAACTGTTCAAAATCTTTGGGATGCAGCAAAGGCAGTCCTAAGAGGAAAGTATATAGCCATACAAGCCTTTCTCAAGAAACAAGAAAGGTCTCAAGTACACAACCTAACCCTACACCTAAAGGAGCTGGAGAAAGAAAAGCAAATAAAGCCTAAACCCAGCAGGAGAAGAGAAATCATAAAGATCAGAGCAGAAATCAATGAAATAGAAACCAAAAGAACAGTAGAACAGATCAACGAAACTAGGAGCTGGTTCTTTGAAAGAATGAACAAGACTGATAAACCCCTGGCCAGACTTATCAAAAAGAGAAGAGAAAGGACCCAAATCAACAAAATCATGAATGAAAGAGGAGAGATCAGAACCAACACCAAAGAAATACAAACAATTCTAAGAACATATTATGAGCAACTCTATGCCAGCAAATTAGATAACCTGGAAGAGATGGATGCATTCCTAGAGATGTATCAACTACCAAAACTGAACCAGGATGAAATAGAAAACCTGAACAGACCTATAACCAATAAGGAAATTGAAGCAGTCATCAAAAATCTCCCAAAAAACAAAAGCCCAGGGCCAGATGGCTTCCCAGGGGAATTCTACCAAACATTTCAAGAAGAATTAATACCTATTCTTCTGAAACTGTTCCAAAAAATAGAAACGGAAGGAAAACTTCCAAACTCATTTTATGAGGCCACCATTACCTTGATCCCAAAACCAGACAAAGACCCCATCAAAAAGGAGAATTACAGACCAATATCCCTGATGAACATGGATGCAAAAATTCTCACCAAAATACTAGCCAATAGGATCCAACAGTACATTAAAAGGATTATTCACCATGACCAACTGGGATTTATTCCTGGGCTGCAAGGTTGGTTCAACATCCGCAAATCAATCAATGTGATACAATACATTAACAAAAGAAAGAACAAGAATCATATGATCCTCTCAATAGATGCAGAAAAAGCTTTTGACAAAGTATAGCATCCTTTCTTGATCAAAACTCTTCAGAGTATAGGGATCGAGGGTACATACCTCAATATCATAAAAGCCATCTATGAAAAACCTACAGCAAATATTATTCTCAATGGGGAAAAACTGAGAGCTTTCCCCCTAAGGTCAGGAACGCGGCAGGGATGTCCACTATCACCACTGCTATTCAACATAGCATTGGAAGTCCTAGCCACAGCAATCAGACAACAAAAAGAAATCAAAGGCATCCAAATCGGCAAAGAAGAAGTCAAACTCTCACTCTTTGCAGATGATATGATACTTTATGTGGAAAACCCAAAAGACTCCACCGCAAAACTGCTAGAACTCATACAGGAATTCAGTAAAGTGGCAGGATATAAAATCAATGCACAGAAGTCAGTGGCATTCCTATATACCAACAACAACACAGAAGAAAGAGAAATTAAGGAGTCGATCCCATTTACAATTGCACCCAAAACCATAAGATACCTAGGAATAAATCTAACCAAAGAGACAAAGGATCTGTACTCAGAAAACTATAAAATACTCATGAAAGAAATTGAGGAAGACACAAAGAAATGGAAAAATGTTCCATGCTCATGGATTGGAAGAACAAATATCATGAAGATGTCAATGCTACCTAGAGCAATCTACACATTCAATGCAATCCCCATCAAAATACCATCCACTTTTTTCAAAGAAATGGAACAAATCATCCTAAAATTTGTATGGAACCAGAAAAGACCCCGCATAGCCAGAGGAATGTTGAAAAAGAAAAGCAAAGCTGGCGGCATCACAATTCCGGACTTCAAGCTCTATTACAAAGCTGTCATCATCAAGACAGCATGGTACTGGCACAAAAACAGACACATAGATCAATGGAACAGAATAGAGAGCCCAGAAATGGACCCTCAACTCTATGGTCAACTCATCTTCGACAAAGCAGGAAAGAATGTCCAATGGAACAAAGACAGTCTCTTCAACAAATGGTGTTGGGAAAATTGAACAGCCACAGGCAGAAGAATGAAACTGGACCATTTCCTTACACCACACACAAAAATAGACTCCAAATGGTTGAAAGACCTCAATGTGAGACAGGAGTCCATCAAAATCCTAAAGGAGAACACAGGCAGCAACCTCTTTGACCTCAGCCGAAGCAACTTCTTCCTAGAAACATTGCCAAAGGCCAGGGAAGCAAGGGCAAAAATGAACTATTGGGACTTCATCAAGATAAAAAGCTTTTGCAAAGCAAAGGAAACAATCCACAAAACCAAAAGACAACTGACAGAATGGGAGAAGATATTTGCAAATGACATATCAGATAAAGGGCTAGTATCCAAAATCTATAAAGAACTCATCAAACTCAACACCCAAAAAACAAAGAATCCAATCAAGAAATGGGCAGAAGACATGAACAGACATTTTTCCAAAGAAGACATCCAAATGGCCAACAGACACATGAAAAAGTGCTCAATATCGCTCAGCATCAGGGAAATCCAAATCAAAACCTCAATGAGATACCACCTCACACTAGTCAGAATGGCTAAAATTAACAAGTCAAGAAACGACAGATGTTGGCGGGGATGCGGAGAAAGGGGAACCCTCTTACACTGTTGGTGGGAATGCAACTGGTGCAGCCACTCTGGAAAACTGTATGGAGGTTCCTCAAAAAGTTGAAAATAGAGCTACCATATGATCCAGCAATTGCACTACTGGGTATTTACCCCAAAGATACAAAAGTAGGGATCCAAAGGGGTACATGCACCCCGATGTTTATAGCAGCAATGTCCACAATAGCCAAACTGTGGAAAGAGCCAAGATGTCCATCGACAGATGAATGGATAAAGAAGAGGTGGTATATATATATACAATGGAATATTATGCAGCCATCAAAAGGAATGAGATCTTGCCATTTGCAACGACGTGGATGGAACTGGAGGGTATTATGTTGAGTGAAATAAGTCAAAAAGAGAAAGACATGTATCATTTGATCTCACTGATATGAGGAATTCTTAATCGCAGGAATCAAACTGAGTGTTGTTGGAGTGGGGGGTGGGGTGGGAGGGATGGGGTGACTGGGTGATAGACACTGGGGAGGGTATGTGCTCTGGTAAGCGCTGTGAATTGTGCAAGACTGTTGAATGTCAGATCTGTACCTCTGAAACAAATAATGCAATATATGTTAAGAAAAAAAAAAAAAAGAAGAAGAAGAGGGTAGCGGGAGGGGAAGAGTGAAGCGGGGGAAATCGGAGGGGTAGACGAACTATGAGAGACGGTGGACTCTGAAAAACAAACTGAGGGTTCTAGAGGGGAGGGGGGTGAGAGGATGGGTTAGCCTGGTGGTGGGTATTGAGGAGGGCACGTTCTGCATGGAGCACTGGGTGTTGTGCACAAACAATGAATCATGGAACACTTCATCTAAAACTAATGATGTAATGTATGGGGATTAACATAAGAATAAAAAAAATGCTAGGTTTTCCACATACTCATTAATACTCGATATGGATAGTTTTTTCAATTTTATCCACTGTATAGAGGCGAGAGACATCTCACTGTAGATTTTATTTACATGCATGAATCAGTAAAATAGAACTTCCAAAGAAGTGGGGGTCTTGACTACTTTTAAACACTCCCAATGATTAGAAACTCAATCAACACCAAACAGTTTTACTTAAAAAAAAAAAAAAAAACCACGAAAAACTACTTCACATTGTAATAAAATCTTCAGAATATGTTTTACCCAATACCACCAGTATATTTCTTTTTGGAGTGTTACTAGATTGCTCCTAATTGAAACTATGCCTAATAGTTTCTTAAATAAAATTTCAGATCCCCTATCTCCTTCTGTTTGTTTTGGATCCTCCTTCTTTCTGTTCCTTGTCATTTTGTACTTGTATTTATTGAGGGGCATAGCATTCTGTATTATAGTTAATTCTCTGTTTATCAGGCTGCTCCACCAAATTGTGAGTTTCACACAGGTAAAGATCACCTGTTATTCTATGTTGCATATTGTGTGTCTTACAAAATATTTGGTGTGCTAAAGGCTTCAAAAGTTTCTGTGCAATGAATTACTATCATGTCCGTGACTCTCTACCTGGAAAGGCTCTCTGCCTATATCTAAAGAAGATGAAAGAGAGGGAGATAGATGATAGGGAGATAGTCATATAGACACATCATAAAAGAGAGACTGCAACCTTAATGTCTCATGTAATCTTATTAAATTACCCCCATATCACTATACTAAATCTTCCAACCCACTGTGATTGACAGGATAACCTATAATTTATCATTTAAATCAGCATACTATTGAGAGTGAAAAGGGCATTTAAAATGGGACGTTGGAACAAGAGTTATAATGTAGTTCATAAAACAAAGAGTACAAATCTTAAGTTGTTTGTGTTGAAGCTAATCTGAGTGGGTATCTATTCCTTGTACCTCAAAAACTTTGATAAGCTATAATATATCATACCATATGATACTCTAGATTCTTAGAACCGTAATATCTCAGAACTGGAAAGACTTTTAAAAGCAGTTCTGTTGTGTGATTCACAAGAGGACACTGAGATGAAAATCACATAATTCTAGATCCTGTCAAATATAAATTATTAAGGATTAGATGACATTCTGATGACCCCACTAGATTCAACTGCATATGTCACCTGAACTTTAAAAGACATTCAAATGCACCGTTGTTCCTACCTAAAGATGTCTGCTAAGAACATACAGTGGAATAATTTTGTAAAACCTAGAAAATATTGAAAAGAAATGGAAACATTTTATGAGCTTTCTCTTAGACCTAACACATGAAAAGTAGGAATATGGAAGGCTCCAAAGGGGGAACAATCTAAGAAAGTGAATGTTTACATAAAGTCTATGTTTACAGTTTGTATATTCTAAAAACAAAAAAACAAACAACTCCCCCCCCCCCAAAAAAACACCCAAAAATAATCTTTACACAGAGGTGTGAAGACTTCCTTTGAAGAATAAGGAAATAGAGTTGTTATGAAAATCATAGAATAGTAGTTGTGGAGGGCAGCTCTAGAGAGGACAAGTTTAAGAGCTGGAATCTTGGAAGCCTTCAGCTTGGAGAAAAGTTCAAACAATCTAGACTAGGAAAGAAATATCCTGAAACTAAACATTGGAGCCTTTAACTTTCCCCAGCTACCATGCCCTACAGTGAGTATTAGGAACCTCATCGTTATCACGAGATCACTAGGTACCCAGACAATTTACAGTTTCATCTAGGAGTCCTCCGTATTTGTTGTTCCTTCCTTATGACAGCTCAGACACCCATATCTGTTCTATAACTCTTCAAAAGCCTTATAATACGTTAGTTTTCTGTGTGTGTTTCCTCTCTAGACTGAACTCGCAATGTGGAACTGTTTGGTAATCATCTTCTTTCTGTGCACATAGCACTGTGCATAAAACATTATAAGGGCTGAATAAATCTTTGCTGAATAAGTGGAAATATAAATGAATGAATTTTCCTACTCTATTTGTTTCTGTTTATCATCAAAAATTTAAAGAAAAGACCAGATAATTTCTAAATATACCACCAACTGTAACATTTGGTATGCCAATATTCTCTAAGTAATTTTTAAAATGTACTTTCAAAGGCTAAAATTATTTGCTTTGAAAAAAAAAATGGCATTGAAATCCCTTTGTTTCCATTTTACATTTAATGTATTAACATTTAAAACCCTGGTAGTTATACATGAGTATTAGAGAGCCTATTTTTAAGAAAGTATTTAGGATTGAATGCTAGGAGGCAGAAATTCCAAATAACTCTATGGTGTTAGTGCACTTAAAGAAATTGCCATTAATTTTGAACAACAGGTTGTTTTATGTGCATGACACCCTATCCTCAAACGCCAAGAATTATAAATAGCATTTCTATAATAATATGGAGATTATAGAGCAGTTTTCTTTTGCACTATTTCATTGATTTTCAAATAATTGTTAGGAGAAAGAAATGTTCCGTCATAAAATTGTGCTGTTGTTCTTGAGTCTATTCTGTTATTCCAACAATAAAACACAGTCAAAATGCTGTTACTATGGATAGAAAAGACTGGGGATCCTGAAGTCCCAATCACTTGGCCTTGCTCCTATCTCCCTTCAATGAATTCTAAGATGCTTCCAGTAAACCCTAGGGCTCTGTGGAATCCAGTTTGAATGATGCTAACTACGTAATGAGCCTTTAAAGATCTGCTGCATTGAATATCATACTGAGAGAGAATAAACTGCTCAAGGTCATAGGACCTATATACAGTGGACATAGGATAAATTCACATATTTAGACACTAACTCTTATATCATTCCTAGTTCACCAGAATTGGATATGGAGATTTTTAAAGACAATCTACTCAACCATCCACTAGAGAGTCAATCATCTTTACAGTAAATCTGTTAAATCACTTTTTTCCTCCTCTTTCCATATTTACTACTTTAGAGAGCTGTGTACTTTCATTGAGCAAGTCTCTTCCTCCTGCATTTCTATTCTATAGAAGTTATTTTGGCAAGGAAGCATTTGCCTATTTCTCCTTTCTATCATGTCTCTCTCTAAGGCAAAAGACATGGATGGAAGGTGACAACAAAATATTCATTAGTCATATTTTCTCTGCCAGTTTAGGAAGTGGTTAAAAATTTCTACTCAGATGAAGCTCCCCTAACTGATTCTTTGGGGCCATTTGCACACAAATGCCATGACTTCCTAGGCTTCCAGTTTCCACACTGCATGCAGGCAAGCGAGGTCCTGTATTTTCTGTTCTCTCTCTTGAATAATATTCCTACCTATCATTAACTATAAAGTAAGATTGACTTATCAGGGGAAGCTGGCTTTCTTCAGTTGGAGAGAGGATTGAGTGGAGGAAGAGCAAAGAAGACAGAGTAAAGAGTACCATTTTTGCTTCATACACAATTAATATCCTTCATTACAGATTTTAGTGAATAACTGATACTTAAACATTGATACTTAAAATATTTGTTACTTATAAATCTCCACATGGCATCTGCCATCTGTCCACCATTGGTTAGAATTTGAGTGAGAAGGAATGTTCCTATTCAAGATATCATCTCTATAATGCCTTCACAAATAAAATCAAACAATTACTGAAATATGTGCAGAAGTACCCTACCATATAAGTATTCTTCAAGGAATTAATCTGAATTTTTTTTTAAAGATTTTATTTATTTATTTGACAGAGAGATAGCAAGAGCAGGAACAGAAGCAGGGGGAGTGGGAGAGGGAGAAGCAGGCTTCCCGCTGAGCAAGGAGCCCTATGCGGGGCTGGATCCCAGGACCCTGGGATCCTGACCTGAGCCGAAGGCAGACGCTTAACGACTGAGCCACCCAGATGCCCCAATCTGCATTTTTGTTTATTGTTTTTAAGAGAGATCGCCAGCAGTATCAAGTCAAAGGTAGGACAAGAATATGACCTTTAAAAAAGATCTTTTTTTGTTCTTTCAAGAACTATGTAAATGGTCTTTTACTGTAGTTATGTATCTATTAAGTTAGTAGGCTTAACAGTCTCAGAATATATGTAAAGTCAGTTGAAGGAAACATCTCTCTTTCTGCAAAGAATAAATTGAATATTAGATTTTTTTATGTCAAGAAGAGAAAACAAACCCAGATGTTAGGATGGTTATAGCAGGCAGTTTGTGTGTCCAAATACCCACAGTCACACTCTCATTTCATGTCATGTTACCAATTTATAACTACCAGCACCTGCAATTTCTTTCTGGAAAGCTATGGGAGCCTGCCCCACCATATGCATGGCAGAATGAATCACTACCCAGGAATAGCCTTGACCAATGCCTGACCAGAGTTGGTATACACGTAGTTCTTTTCCTTCTTAAATTAGTAAACTCTGATGGAAGGAATCTGTACTCTTTACCAGAGTTTTGTAATAGAACTAAGCTTTAGTTATTTAGAGCGGTAACTTGCTTGATAACATGCCAGGTTTTAGTTTCCTCCATTTTCTTTCTCATTTTCCTAAACTCCTATGACTCATTCTTGTAGTCATTGGTTAATATGCTAATTATATACAGGTCCTTTTTCCTAGGGTTTCTTTCTGAGGCAATCTAAACTAAAACAGAGGTTAAAATGCTTCATAATCATTTTTTTTAAAGATTTTATTTATTTATTTGACAGAGAGAGACAAAGCGAGAGAGGGAACACAAACAGGTGGAGTGGAAGAGGAAGAAGCAGGATCCCCGATGAGCAGGGAGTCCAATGCAGGACTCGATCCCAGGACCCTGGGATCATGACGTGAGTTGAAGGCAGATGCCTAACAACTGAGCCACCCAGGCGCCCTTCATAATCATTTTTTAAAGCTTGTCAGTTCCTAATCACCAGGGAAAAACAGGGGGACTGGTAATTCTAGGATGTTTGAAGGAGGAGCCCTATTATCTGGGTACACAATGTACCCTCAGAAATGGCTCTGTATTTATATCCTGATAGTGCAGTAGCTGGTTAGTAATGATGGCCATACATATATATAACCCAGAGCAGGAGGCTCAACTCACTGCTATGAACTGGCACTCAAGCTTTTAAAACAGTTACTCTAATGAGACAACCTAAACTAAATTGGCTTATGCCTGCTTTTAATAAGGCAAACAGTGAGGGGGAAGGAAGTCCACCTCATGGAGAGGCTTCTACCTGGGAAGACACTAATCTAGAATCTGTGGGTGCCATAGAATTGAAAGATTTCTTCAGGCTTTTGCTTTTAACACTGGACTTGCCAAAAGTCAGTGTTAAAGACACTAAAGATGGGGCGCCTGGGTGGCTCAGTTGGTTGAGCGACTGCCTTCAGCTCAGGTCATGATCCTGGAGTCCCAGGATCAAGTCCCACATTGGGCTCCCTGCTCAGCAGGGAGTCTGCTTCTCCCTCTGACCCTCCCCCATCTCATGCTTTCTCTCTCTCTCAAATAAATAAAATCTTAAAAAAAAAAAAAAAAGACACTAAAGACAGTATATAAGCTCAAATTCATCACACCAAGAGGACATGATAGCTTATTCTATCTGAAGATACTTGAAGGGAGCTCATGTATCTCTGTATGCATGATGAAAATAGGGAAGAATAATGGAAATTAGGACTTTCCCATTATTATCAGCACTTTGTGGATTGGGACTGGACAATTCTTGGTATGTACATAGGACATGATCTGGCTCTCATGAAAGTCCTTCCATGCACCCTTCTGGCTTCAAATTCTAGTAGAACTCAACCAGTTATTGTTAATAAACTTCTCTTTATTCCTTTGATAATTCCTCTGTTAATAATTTATTTTATTTACATCAAAATTATGTAGAGAAGTAATCTTCTATCTAAATTTTCCCAAACTGTATTTATTTAAAATTTCTCATTTTGTAGTTAACTCCTATCTCAAGTAATTGTCAATTACTTATATCAAATATTTATTGAGCATTTACTATGTTTCAATCGATGATTTATGCTTGGGAGGTACAGCAGTGAAAGTGGACAAGGCCTCTCAGTTTATGGAGCTTAAGTTCCAGTGGTATAAATCTTAACAGATACTTACTATTAAAGCTAGTTTAGACCAAAAAAAAAAAAAAAAAAAAAACCAAAAACCAAAAACAACATGAAATGACCAGTATTCAAGACAGAGAAAATGCCCTTTAGGTCCTACTATTGTCAATCCTTTTGATAAACAAGGTGCATATAAATTATTTGCTATAAATTAATATAATTTTAAGATTAACTAAATATCAAATGCCTCATTGGATATGCATACATGACTTAGCTCCTGTCATAAAACATGATCCCCTTAAGCTCTATACTTCAGCTAATATGAACCAGTTCCAGTTCCTAGAACAATTTCTCTTTTATGCCTCTCTACCTTGCAATTCCTATTCCTTCTGTTTAAATTCATTGATTTCCCTTCAACTGTTGTCTTCCTGGAAAACTACTATTCACTCTTTAAGACCCCAAACAAACATTACTTATTCAATTATGTATCAATTATTGCCCAGACATATGGTTCCCTTCTCTTTCCCCTCTGAGCACTTTCACTTCCCTAATTCTGATCACACTACTCACGGCGTATCTGAGCACAGTATATGCAACGCTCACTTGCAGTTATGTATGTTTTTGTTCATTATTGGACTGTGACTTCTTTAGATCAGGACTTCTCAAACTTTAATGTGCATTTGGAATTACAAAGGAAACTTGATACAATATGGATTCTACTTCAGTGGGTCTAAGGGGCAGTCTATGACCCTGAATTTCTAACAGGCTCCCAGGTGATGTGATGTCTGATACTATTAGTCCCTGGACCACACTTTGAGTAGGGAGGCTTTAAATGTTACTTGTTTCTGTTTGGATGGTACATGCCTGGCATGGAATTTGGTACTTTATAGGTACATCAGTGTTTATGTATAAATGGTTCGATCCACAGGCTGCTACCCTTTCATATAGCTCCAACACCCAATTGCAAAACTCCTTGGATGTCTGTATTTTCTCTGCAAGACTCCCTTGAATATTGTAGATACATGGGGTTTTCTATGATTAGAAATATATAAAATATGGTGGTGAAATTGTAGCTCAGCTTTGTAAGGTGACTGGTCAGTGTCATAAATTAAAAGGTAAAATGTTTCTGACATTTAACTGCTGAAGCACAGTAATATATTAAAGAAACACACTTATATATCCAAGGCCATAATTAAATTTAACTCATAAAAATAATCAACTCCCTACAGGAACAGAGCATTTTCAGTTAAAAAGCTACTTATCACTTCTATAGCCATACAATGTGCTGTTTGATCTTTTAACAATTCCATTTTAAAATATTCACAAAAGAGTGGTAATTAAATTACATGGGTGCTATGGTAACTGCTGCATTAAATATGGTTAGACTCTGTGCTCTAGCATTTTGGTCGGGAAAGGGGTATTCTTACTCTGTGACAATTACAGACTATGGGTGTTTAGGTCAATCTCCACCAGCCTTCCAAAAGAGGGTAGGCACGTCTGACTAAAGTTCGATCAGGGATAGTGGGCACTGCTCAGGTATAAAGGCATCGTATATTCAAGGAGAAAGTGTCATGGCCTGAGAATCAAGTCTTAGTTCTAGTCCAGGCTCTGCTGTTGCCTAACTGTGTTCCTTGGTAAGTGGCTTACTTTGAGCTACAAGCTCCTCAGGTACAAAATGAGAAGGTTGAACATGGAACCAGATGTTCTGAAATTCAACCTATTCCTTCCCAGTGCTATGGGATCTTCATGATTTAATAAGCACTATGTATTTTGACACACTTTATAACATATAATTTCTGCATTAGTTTCCCAGGGCTGCATTACGAAGTACTACAATCTGGGTGGCTTAAAACAACAGAAATTTATTCTCTCACAGTTGTGGAGATGAGAAGTCCAAAACTAAGATGTGGGCAGAGCTGTGATCCTTCTGAAGCCTCTAGGAGATGATGCATCTTTGCCTCTTCCAGCTCCCAGTATTGCAACACATCCCTTGGCTTGTGGTAATACAATTTCAGTCTCTATTTGTCTTCACATGGCCATCTTTCCTTTGTGTCTCTGTCTGCCCCTCTTCTTATAAGAAAGCCAATCATAATGGCCCATGCTATTCCAACTATTTTTATCTACAATGACTCTATTCCAAATAAGGCCATTTTGAGGTACTGGAGTTAAGACTTCAATATATTTTTGGGAGTACACAATTCAAGTCATAACACTTTCCTTGTGTGAATTCCAAATTATACTGTCTCTTTGTTTTATGTTATAATCTGATTATAAACTGAAAAATAAAACCATGTAATTCTTTGCATACCGTCTTAGTCTCTAATCCCTTATATTGGGGGAGGAGGATATATTCAGTGATTATACAGCAATACCACGACTTTAGTGCTATATTTTTAAGCAAGGATACTTATTGAGAGAACAGGATAACAGAACGCTTCAATGTTTTGGGAGGATACAACAGATCTTTGGGATCCACTTCACAGTACTATTTTGGGCCATCTGGTCTCAACACAGCTGAGCTGTACAGTCCATGCACTGTTGCCCGTTCTCCACATAATGCAGCTGCTATACAGTCTCAATTCTCTGCTTAACTTTCTTATAATTGTGCAAGGCTATTCAGCCATGCCTAGGAGCGAACCAAAAGTAAGGAAGTTAATGTTTCCCAACAATGGGAATTGTGAGTCAATGGATAAATGTAAATGTCTATCCTCTGATAAGACAAGCAGAACTAACAACCTCATAGATACACCATTCGTTGTTTCTCTTTTCCTTATTTCTTTTTCCTTCCCCATTTCCCATTGCCAGCTTCTTTACATCATTTACTTGGATTACTTCCAAAATAAAATACCTGCATCCAAAGGTCCATCTGCATATTTCACAGTCTGCTTTAGAGCAATCCAAGACAGAGGTGTAAGTAGACAAAAAGAGTAGCATGTGCAAAGACCGTTAGCTGTGAAAGAGAAAGATGTTGAAGGACCTAAGAAGTCAAATGTGGCTACAGCAGAGGCAACAGAAAGAGGGTATTGAGAGGCAGAATTATGAAGGTTCATATCTACTGCATTAGGAAGTTTTCAATCAATTCTTCACTTAATAAAGAATCATATGTTTCTATGTAGATGGGAGCATGATGTAATCTGTGCTTGACAAGAATCACTCTAAGCAGACACAGGGAGCCCAGTTGGGATACTCTTGCAAGAGTTCAGTAATGAGACAATGAGGGCCCAGATGAAAATAACAACAGCAAAACCAGGACTGGGAATATAGAAAAAGGTCATACGAATCTAGTTCAGATTATATCAAATTTATTGACTGCACAGTTGTAAAAGGTGAGGAGAAAGGACTGGGAGGGATTCCTAGGTTCTGTTTGAATAACTAGATTGTGAGTAAGTGAGAAAGGACATGTTTGATGGAGATGCACAGTTGCCCAATTTAATAGGGGATACTTTAGCTCACTGTTTCTTAAAATTTAATGTGTATATGAACCACCTGAGGATCTTATTAAAATATGGATTCTGATTCAGCATTTGTGGATAAGGGTCTGCACTTCAAACGAACCCTGAAAGATAAGGTACTCAGCACACTGTACATACTGGGTAGAACAGGTACAAGCTAAAGACCCTGCCTGTAAGATTTTAACGCAGTTCTAGCTGGAGCATTTGCCCCAAACCTCCATGCCTCTTAATTTTGTTTCCTTCCAGCAATGACCTGACAGGTTTACTCTCCCATAAAACAGCGCCCAATTACTTTGCTAGCCCTTCTTTACTCACATGTTTTCAGCAGCACATATCTCTTAATTGTGCTGCCAATATTCCAATCACCTTTATTTTGGTAACCTGTCCTAACCCTACCAACCTTTGTGATTCAATTACATCAAGTGCTGCTCTCCTTTTTTTTATTTACGACAGTTGGCTGCTTTATATCCTTTCCCAATTTGGTGGACTTGCCACCACTTACGGCCTTTTGCTTAATTTTTTCATGCTTTCATACTCTATATGAAGTTCTGTAGACTTTCCCACTATTTTACACATTGGTTTTTACTTCAACTTCCCGCCTCTCCTTGTTCAAAGAGAAAATGTGTAATGTATACAATTTCTCCTGTTTAAGAGTAATTAAAATGTATCTGCTTAATTTGCTAGAAAACTCAGATCATAAAATCCTATGCTTGCAATGCTTTCAAGAATTGGAATCAAACATGGGAAGCTTACAGAATCAAACAATTACTTAAAGGGAACAAACTTTCACATCCCTACCTTCTCTCTTTTGCTACATTCTTTAAACAGGGACATCTACAAAGATTTGTTTCACCTGAGGAGAAAAATATGAGCTTTTTTCAGTATCACGTTAATATAATCCCCGACTTTGGATTCCTTTCTTCTATATCCAAGAATGTCATGGTGTCTTCTTCAAAATTTGGTGCAGTGGTTCTCAAATGGGAATAGTATCTCTTACCCAAGGTATTTTAAAATGTGTGTGAGAAGGGTTTAGTTGCCACAATGACTGGCATGGGGCATGCCACTGACGTTTGAAGGAGAAATTCAGGGCTGTATGTAGTGGTCTCATCCATCATAACATTTATTCCCCATCAAGAAATATAGCTAGAAAATGATTGCCTTATATGTAAATTTCTAGTATGTGACTTTGAAGGGGAGAAAGTGCTTTATCAATAAATCCTTTACTTAGGGAAATAATATAAAATAATGAACATAAAATAAATGAAAAAAATCCAAGCAAGGAGACATAGGAATTACACATTGTGTTACTACAATTGTTACAAGGCAGTGCCATATTAGTTGGAAAAAGAAAATGTCAGCCATAATTTTTTAGGACACATCTTGAATTATGTGAACTATGGATTGTGGGAATGGTTAAGGTCATATCTCTTTATCTCTTCTCTTTACTTTTTTAATAGTCTGCACTAACAAGAATGATATCTTCCCTAAAGTAAAACATGAAGTCTGTTTTACTTTAGACATTTGCTGCACAATGTTATATACTAGAGAGAGGAGGCAGAGAACTAAAACGAGTTCCTTGAAGACTGAAATGGCTAGAGCTGTCTGATATTTGGATAACTTAATCGGTGATGTTGTAAATCTTTAGATGCCAAGAACCCCTGAGAAAGTACATTCTTAAATAGTAATTCCCAAGAAACAGACATCAAAAACCTTCCTGTCTGGCTCCACTGCTTAAAACTCTTATGGTTTAGTATAATTTGTGAATGATTATGGTTTATCAGGGGGGAATGAGTTAGAAGACTGAAGATAGTATGTACATATTTTATTCTGAAATTTAGGTAGAAGATATACTTTAAGTATCAGAATGTCAATTTAAAAAATCTATGATTCTGCAAGTCAAACAGGTTCTCTCTTCTCTATATTGACCTAAGGGGTCATAGCTTTAATGAGGACAAATGTAGCAAAAGCAGTCAAATCCATTACATCTTCTCAAGAATCTTTATATAACTTACTGTAGAATGTATGTAGGGGTGGAGGCATGAGGGGAAAGTTGCAAAGGGAGGGATTATTAATTATAAGAGAACAAACACTGGATAGAGAGTAAGGCAGAGTTATATTGAAAATCTACCTCTGCTTCTTTTAAGCTATATGATTATGCAATGTAATATTTCTCAACATATGCTTCCTTAGTGCCAACACGGAGAGAAGAATGCTTTATCTAATCAATCACGTGGTTTGTTAGGGATATTTAATCAGGCAAGCTGGGTTAAAGAAGCTAAAAGTTCACCTTCTGCATAGTAGGCACTTATTATCGTTGTTGCTTCTAAATAACATGCTGCATTTTAAAAGTGTTTAGAAAGACTGAGTTCTATCTTGAATGTTGTAGCACATTGGCGTTTTCTGTCTGTCTGATTTCTGTTAAATTTAGAAGTGGTTAATACAAAAACAATGAATCATGGAACACTACATCAAAAACTAATGATGTGATGTATGGTGACTAACATAACATAATAAAATAAAATTTAAAAAACAATTAGAAGTGGTTAATTATAGTAAGAAAGCTAGAGGTCTTAGGGACATAGAACATTGTCTTTGTGTAGTCTACAAACAACTTTAATGTACATTGGTGACCAAAATGTATTTCTTACCATAAAATGAAGTCTATCATGCTAAATGGATTTCAGTGAAATGTGGTTCTTGAGCAGAAGTCTCGGCAATATCTGATTGCGTTGCATCGAACATAAAAGTCACAAGACTAGTTGGGAATACAGAAGCTAGGTGTTTGATCAGGACGTAGTGTTTAGAGATATATTTGCTGGGCCTTCCCTCCCCTTCTCTCCTATTCCCACTAACAATTACAAATAAATAAATAATCCAGATTATTTAAAGCTTAGGGACTGGTTCCTCTCAGATGACACCAATAATGAGCAATCGATGTATATTTCTAGGATTGGTAGCTCCTCCTAAACCTAAACATTTATTTTTTCCTTCCTATTAAACCCAAAGAAACTAGGCCATTCAGCATAGTCAACATAAAGTACTAACTGCAAAGCAGGGGAGTTGAAAACCACATACTAAGCATGAGACACCTACAGCTTTATCATTTATAATAGATAAAGAGAATCACTTCTTTCATAAGATTTCACTGTTTACAAATAATCTTATATTTTATTGTCTATGAGGAAATTTGAACTCATTATTATTGCTATTTTATAAACTAGGACACCAGGGCTCCCAACAGTTAAGTGAACATGTCAATATCCTTAAATGCTCCCATGACCCTTCTCATTTCAAGGTCTTAACACGTTATTTCCTCTACCTGGAAATCTGCCTTTTCTCTGATCACTTATAGAAGTTTCTCTTTACATAGTTACTGCCTTCTTAGCCTTCAGACTTACCTTTAAACATCACAGCTTCAGAAAGCCATAATTTCCTACATACCCCTACAATTTCCCATCTTCCATTTTTATACATTCAGATAATACATCTCCTTCAATGTGTAATTATGCCATTTCATCATTATTTGAATATGTATTCTCCTTTCAATTATAAGCTCCACGAGTGAAAATTCCATGTCTTATTATCTCCTGTAGCCCAGGGCCCAAATTAGTGTCCAAAACATAACAGATGCTCAAAAAGCATTTGCTGCATAAACAAGGGGAACTTAAATTTATATGTACTAATCTTCTTGATCTATAGGTGAATTAACAGAACTTTGATTGCTTTTTTCATTTATATCCTAAGAGAATCATAATGCTAGAGTACGCTTGGGTCAATTCTTTACCGGGCCATCATTTTAAAAAGATAATTAACACACCCTACAATTTAGAAAACACTTTCTCATATATTATCTCATTTTAAAACTCTCTAAAACACCAAGAAGGATATAAAAAAAGTAGCTATTACTGATTTTTTTTTTTTAATGAGGAAAGTGAACTTACGAACTTCAGTATAGTTATGTGTGTGTGTGTGTGTGTGTGAGAGAGAGAGAGATGCACATACATACAGATAATATTTCCTAAAGTACAGCAAAGTCACATACCTGACAAATAAAAACTTCATATCCTTCACATATAGTTCAAACTTCTCTTTTTCTGAATAATTAAGATTTAACTGAACATGAATGGTTATCTTGGTAAAATAATGTTTTAACAAATTTCTATTTGAACATGGGTAGGAAATTAATCTGCTTTGCTCCAGGGGCCAGGAATAGCTGGGAAAGTTCATCAACTGGTTGGGGCAGATGTTCTAGTTGTTCCTCAAGTCCCATTCTCTGCTACTTTCTCAAAATATAACCACCATGTTAGCTGGTCACATGAAAACCCAAAATGAAGATTATGTTTTTGTTACAGCTTATATATGGCAACGTAAGTAAGTTATGACAAATGGAATCTAAGTGGAATATGTAGGTTCTAGAAAGTGTCTTCAAAAGTAGTGTCCATTCCTCTCTTCTTTCCAATTCTGGTGGCTGCAGCTTGAGTGACTGTACTGAGCCAGAGGATAGGAAGGCACATAGGGAAGATGGCATGACCACAGCTAAGGAGAAATCTAGGACTTCAATATTAATAAATGCATCTTACCTGTGCTGACTCTTTACCTTCATCTCTGTATTTTAAATCAATATTTTTGAAATAAGCTAATAAACTTTAATTTCTTAGATTTGTTTTAAACTTATAGCTGAATTGAAATCTAATAAAATAGTCAATTGTGAAATACAGACCATAGCATCTCCCAAAAAAAGTATAAGGAAAGACTTATGAGTGGGAATTAAGTAGTCATATCAGAAAACAACAATTAATTTTTCTACAATATATGGCATCGTGCAGCCTAGCTGGAGATGAGGTTACAAAGGTGTCTTTGGGTCAGGAAGTTTCTTTCAAGCCATACTAAGGAGTTTAGACCTTAAAGAGAACTCTCTGTCATAAATAGATTCTAACCTGCAATTAGAATTAGAGTTCTGTCTGGTATAATGGTGGAGGATTTCAGTGAGGTTGTAGAAATCTTCTGATCCTGACATATGGCTCTCTTACATCATTCAGCCCAAAGGAGGATGTCTTTATTCTTTCTTGAAGTGCAGGCATCCTGCAATTGTGATTGTCTGCTAGAAGCTGACATGAGAGTTAATTGTTATTTGTATTTGATAGCAGTAGAAAAATCAATCTTATCCCACTGCCTCTGTTCTTGAGTGGCTACAGAGACTGTGGCACACAGGAAAAGTCCAATTTAAGAAAGGCACCTGTCAGAATATCGAGCACCTTGCCCTAAGGATATCATCAACCCTAGAGATTTAGTCTCCTGATGTAATATGTCTAACTTGTCTCATTCACTGACTATGTTGACATGTAATTCATAGCAGAAGAATAGAAAGGGAACAAAGTTGCAGAAATTTTTATGACTTATTGACAGTATACTCAGTGCTGTACAAAACCAGGAAGAAAGGTCTTTTCAGCCGGGACTGAGAGCTGTGAACAATCATGAAGAGAAAGAATATGTTTGCACCATTGTGCTGTTCTTGAAACTGATTATCCAAAGATGTACATAAAATTTCCTTCCTGGGAAAATAAATACTCTCTAGGGAACATCACATATAGGGAGAAGGGCTCTTCATATGACAGGAACATGCCACACTGCTTCACTGTCATGATAAAACATCTTTCTCTTCTTCATTGTCCATGTATCTGAGAGAAAAACATAAGCAGCAAGTGGCTGGAGTTGGTTCTAAGATGCTATGATGGTGATCTCCTAAAATAGGGAATACCAAGGTGAAAAAACAGAAAAAAAAGCAGAAGAAATATTCCTGGAGAAGAGAATGCTCGTCTAACTATATTTGCAGTTCCCACTGACTAAATTTTTGTTGCAGTTTGCTAGCACGCTGGGATTTCTGTTTCCTCACCTGCTTATCCCCCTGATTAAGAATTCCCTTTCAGTGCTTGGTAATCACTTACAGGCGCCCATGAAAGGCATTAGAGGGTAAAGTAAATTATCTTTCAACTTCTTTCTGTGTCACAGAATCTCTGACTCTTTCATACTAAGTTAACTCAAGGAATTCTTAATGACTGTTACCTAGGACCTTGAGTTTGGCCCTGTTTTAAATAGAGCTCTTGAATATAAGCCCAACTTTCTTTTAAATGGGTTTATGATCTTGAGGTTTTGCAACCTCCGTGGTAAACTTCAATTCAGTGACTCCAATTTCACTTATCCTATTTTCAATTCAGTAGCATTGCCTCTCATATTCCATGCCCAAGCATTATTCTACACATTCCTACTACTGGCAACTTCTGGAATTTCTGGCTGTTGTTAACTTTTAAAACCTCACCGGATACTCCCAAAATAGGAATCAGCCATTATTGCTACATCACAGTGCCAGATGCCAAGAAGTGTGTGGTCTCTTTACATGTCATACAGTATTAGGTAAAAATCTAGACAGCATCAGTGAAGAACAGATAATAATAGGGTTATTATAGCAACTGAGGTTTGAGAGAATCTAAGTACAGCTAGCGATGTAGACTTCCCACAGAAATAACAGAAGAATCAGAAAACAGGAACTCTAGAAATAGCTGAAAACAAGCTGAGAAAAAAGCACAGTAAATAGTAGAAGCTGTTAGATTAGAAAGCAATGTAGTTTGTCAAAAGCCAAGTGAACTACAAAATAAGGATAAACAGAAAAGCACTGATAGCAATATGACCTTAAAAACAGTCAAGTTCTCCATTTACCAAAACATTGTTATATAGATTCTAGTTGACTCAAGTCAATGGCGGAATTTCTAGGTGGGCATATTTAAACTCTATTAGGGAGGTGGTAAGTTCATTAATAAGATTGGATATGGCCCTAATATGGCCCTAAAGCTAAAGTCAAGTTCTCATAAGGCTTTCAGATTTCCCCACGATGAGATTCTTTATTCACAGGTGCTACTGAGTACTAGCACTATTCTGGACATAGAAGCATCAAAGTTAGATAAGAACAGACCCTAAAATATAGGAGTTAATAGTCTCATGGGGGAGAATCCATGAAATATCTAATTAGCAAGAAATTTTTGTGATCCTATCTTTGAGTTAAGAATACTTCAAAGTAATGAATCATTGAACAATACATCAAAAACAAATGATGTACTACTATATGTTGGCTAACTGAACATTAAAAAAAAAAAAAAAAAAGATCAAATGTGAACTCCAAGTCCCATAAGGTCATGGAATCCCTTGATTTGGGACCAGGTGTATAGGGATGTTCAATTATTAAATAATTATTTGGGGGAAAAAAAAGAAAACTCCAAAGTTATAGGGGATGGATGTGTGACACATCTGCATGGAGAAGGCAGAATTAAGGTGTGCCAGGTGTGTGTGTGTGTGAGAAGAGAGAGAGAGAGAGATTGATTTGAATACCATTATGGGCTTAAATTGACTAGAGAGGAACAAAGAAAGAATTACACCATATTTTTGGTATCTAAAAACTGGCCAAGAATATTACTAGACATAAGGGCCAAAAGAAGAAGGGGACTTTCTTTTATGTTTGTATTGTATGGATGGAGGTTTCTGTGATTTGTCCTATATAACTGACTACCCAGACGTGCACATACATAGGCAGGTTAAGGAATGTTGTTTGTGAGACCTGTGCTTGCATAAGTGACCTCCGGAGCCTGGTTAGTTCACATTAGCTGACCTCCAGGTCAGAAGTGGCCCTTCTGGTCTGGACGCCAAGAGCCATACAATTTGCCTTGCATCCCCTCTGGCTCCAGGCTGGGCTGGCCCCCCCAAAATGGAATCTGGGAGGGGAAGCAAGCATATATGGTCCAGGCTCCTTGAAGATGTAAAGACATAATAACATAGAAAAGAAGTTTGCTCCAAAATGCACATAGGCAATCAAATGTTTAACTTCAGAGCCCATCATTTGCCCTATAAACATGACTCTTATGGGGATGGTCATTTGGAAGTCTCACCTGAGGGAAGGACACTCTGCCCAACCCTCTCAATCAGGACTCCAGCCTGGCTGTCTCCATGAGGCTTCCCCAGCCAATGAGGTTGGATGTTATAAGTGCCTAATTTGATGTAACTTTTGTCTTACTCTCCTTTACTGCTTACTATTGCCCTCATCTGTATGCAGATTTCCCTTTTCTTCTTTCTGTTTCTATTAGATTTTTACAATATCAATGTTTTTCCGCTTTGAAACTGAAAACACGGCTGTTGTGAATCTTTTCTTTAGAACAGTGTCAGAGGTGGAAGGGGGGCAGTTCTGAGGAGCTGAAGTCTATAAAGACTAAGTTACCTGTTGTGTCCATGTAATTATCAGGAAGATGGAAATGTCAATCATGTTTGGTCCATAGGTTTAGTAGAAAACTCAACCTGAAAAACATTTCTCCACTTGTTGCCTTTAGTTAAGATAAGAAAATCAATTCATCTATGAATTTTCCTTTGTGGGCCTTACAAAGATAGAGCTCAAAAAATTACCGACCAAGAAAAAAACACAGTAAGTTACTCTTGTGTAAGCAGAATCATCTCATGATGATTTAAAAAAAAAAAAAAAATCAGTGCTTACAGAATAAGGTTAGTTATTTTTCCCATCATCACAAGAGTAGTTTGTGATCACATCTATATAAATTAAATAAAATAAAGAAATACCACAATTACCCAGATAAATGCAATCAAAAAGAATATTTCAGCAAGACGGCAAAACAGGAGGTCTCCCATTCACATCTCTCCACAGAAATAAAAGTATGTTTGTGGAAATATATATTTTTTCTAAGTACTGGAGAAAAAATGAAAACATCTGCCGAACAAGAACACTATACCCAGCAAAGCTCTTCTTTAGAAATGAAGGAGCAATAAAGTCATCCCTAGACACAAGCTGAGGGAGTTCGTCACCAGTAGACCTGATCTATAAGAAATACTAAAGAAATTCTTCAGGTTGAAATGAAAGGACACTAAATAACAACATGAAAACATATAAAAGTATAAAACTCATAGGTAAAGATAAATATGTAGTCAAATTCAGAAAACTCTATATTGTAATGGTGTTATGTAAATCACTTTTAACTCTTGTATAAAAGTTAAAGGAAAAGAGTATTAAAAATAACTATAGCTGGGGCACCTGGGTCGCTCAGTCGGACAAGCATCTGACTCTTGATTTTAGCTCAGGCCATGATCTCTGGGTTGTGGAATTGAGCCCCACTTTGGGCTCTGCACACATTGCAGAGTCTGCTTGTCCCTCTCCCTCTGCTCATCCCCTGCTCTCTCTCTCTCTCTCTCAAATAAATAAACAGAATCTTTAAAAATAAAAAATAATTATAGTTAGGGTGCCTGGGTGGCTCAGTCGGTAGGCGTCTGCCTTCGGCTCAGGTCATGATCCCAGGGTCCTGGGATCGAGTCCCACATCGGGCTCCCTGCTCGGCGGGAAGCCTGCTTCTCCCTCTCCCACTCCCCCTGCTTGTGTTCCTGCTCTCGCTATGTCTCTCTCTGTCAAATAAATAAATAAATAATCTTTAAAAAAAATAATTATAGTTATAATAATTTGTTAATAGATACACAATAGTAAAGTGTGACATCAACAGCATAATAGGAGGAGTAAAGGGTAGTTTTTGTATGGAATTGAAGTTAAATTGCTATCAGCTTAAAATAGTGTTTTATAACTATTGATATTTTATAGTAAGCATCATGATAGTCACAAAAAATACTGGTAGAACCAAAAGGTGAAGTGAAAGGAATCAAAGTATAGCACAACAACAAAACAACAAATCAAAAGGAAGACAGCAAGAGAAGAGGAAATAAACTATGAAACAATGAGAAAACAATTAACAAAATGACAATAGCAAATCCCTACCTACTAATAATGAAATTAAATATAAATTAAATTACTCCATTAAAAGACACAGAGTGGCCGAATGGATAAAAAATAGGATATAACACTATGCTGCTTACAAGAGTTTCACTTTAACTTTAAGGATATCCATAAGCTAAAGGTAAAGGGATAGAAAAAGATATTTTATGAAAATTGTAGCCAAAGGAGAGCAGTGGTGGCTATACTTAGACAAAACAAATTTTCAGTCAAAATCTGCCACAAGAAACAAATTGGATCACTACATAATGAAAAAGTCATTCCATCTGAGTGTACAGAAATTGTAATTGCATGTGTACCCAGTATTGGGGCACATTTATATATAAATCAGATATTAACATAACGAAAGGAACTAATAGACAAGAATACAATAATAGTAGAGGACCTCAATACCCCACTTTCAAATACAAATAGATAATCCAAAAAGAACTTCAATATGGAAACTGTGAACTTGAAAAACACTATAACCAATTATGGACCTAATGGACATTTATAGAACATTCCATCCAACAATAAGAAAATACAGATTCTTCTCAAATGCACATGGAACATTCTCTAGGATAGATCACATGTTAGGCCACAGAAAAGTCTTAACAAATTTAGGAAGACTGAAATCATATCAAGTATCTTTTTTGACCATGGTGGCCTGTAACTAGGAATCAATAACAGCAAGAACACTGGAAAATCCACAAATACATGGAAACTAAACAACACACTCTTGAATGACCAATGAGTAAAAGAAAAAATCATAAAGTATCTTGAGACAAATGAAAATGGAGTCATAACATACCAAAACTTATGCGATATGGCAAAAGCAGTTCTGAGAAGTTTTTTGTAGTAAATGCTTACATTAAAAACAAAAAATAAAACAAAACAAAAAACCTGAAGTAAGCAACTAACTTCATACCTCAAGGCACTAGAAAAAGAAGAAACTATGCCCAAAGTTAACAGAAGGAAGGAAATAATAAAGAATAGAGCAAAGTAGGGGTGCCTGGGTGGCTCAGATGGTTGAGCGTCTGCCTTCGGCTCAGGTCATGATCCCAGGGTCCTGGGATTGAGCCCCGCATCGGGCTCCCTGCTTGGTGGGGAGCCTGCTTCTCCCTAACCCTCCTACTGTTCCCCCAGCTTGTGCTCTCTTGCTCTCTCTGTCAAATAAATAAATAAAATCTTAAAAAAAAAAAAAATAGAGCAAAGTAAAAGAAATAGAGAATAAAAAGTAAGACCAATGAAAAATAAGAACTGGCTTTCTGAAAAGATAAACAAAATAGACAAATCTTTAGCTACACAAACCAAAAATAAGAGAGAGGGCTCAAATAACAAAATTATAAATAAAAGGGAGATATTATAACTGGTACCACAGAAACACAAAGAAACATAAGAAACTACTCTGAACAATGATATGCCAACAAAGTGGATAATCCAGAAACAATGGATATATTCCTAGAAATCTACTGACCAAATCATGAAGAAATAAAAAATCAAACCAACTAATTACTAGTAAGGAGATTGAAGCAGTAATCAAAAACTATCCCCTCCCTGCCAAAAAGCCCAAATCAGATGGCTTCATGGATGAATTCTGCCAGACATTTAAAGAATTAACCCTAATCCTTCTCAAACTCCCTAAAAAAATGGAAAAGAAGGGAACACTTGCAAACTGATTTTACAAAGCCAGCATTACCTTCATGTCAAAGCCAGATAAGAACACTACAAGAATGAAAATTACAGGCCAATATCCCCAAAGAACACAGATGCAAAAACTCTGAACAAATTCTTGGAAATCTAATTTAACAGCACATTAAAAGGATCGTACACCATTTTCAAGTAGCATTGGTTCTTGGGATGCAAGGATGGTTTAACATATACAAATCAAATAATGGGATACAGCACATTAACAAAATAAAGACAAAATCATATGACTATCTCAATAGATACAGTAAAAAAACATTTTATAAACTTCAACATCATTTCAAGATAAAACTCTCAGCAAATTAGGTATAGAAGGAATGTACCTCAACATAATTAAGGCCATAAAAGGAAGCCCACAGATGACATCAGTGCCGAAAAATGGAAAGCTTTTCCTAATATTAGAAACAAGTCGGGCGCCTGGGTGGCTCAGTTGGTTAGGCGACTGCCTTCGGCTCAGGTCATGATCCTGGAGTCCCTGGATCGAGTCCCGCATCGGGCTCCCTGCTCTGCAGGGAGTCTGCTTCTCCCTCCGATCACCCCCCTCTCATGTGCTCTCTCTCATTCTCTCTCTCTCAAATAAATAAATAAAATCTTAAAAAAAAAAAATTATATAAAAAAAAAAAAGAAGCAAGTCAATGGTGCCCTCACTCACCACCTCTATTCAATACAATATAGGACATTTTAGCCAGAGCAATTAGGAACAAAAATGAATAAAGTAAAAAAATAAATAAATAAATAAAATACATATACATAGAAAAGGGAGAAATAAAATTGCCTCAATTTGCACATAGCATGATCTTAAATATAGAAAATCCTAAAGATGCAACCAAAAAACTGTTAGACTTAATAAATAAATTAAGTAAAACTGGAGGATACAAAATCAACTAACAGAAATCATTTGCATTTCTATACACTAACAACAAACTATTCAAAAATAAAATTAAGAATATAATTCCATGTACAATAGCATCTCTTATGCTATCGTATGCATAGTGGAAAATAATTCCATTATGATAGCAATAAAATACCCAGGAATAAATTTAACTAAAAGAGGTGAAAAATCTGTATGCTGAAAATTAAAAGATACAGATGAAGGAAAGTGAAGAAGACACAAATAAATGGAAAGATATCCTATTCATGTATAGGAAGAATTAATACTGCTAAAATATCTATACTACTCAAACTGACCTACAGATTCAATATAATCTCTGTCAAATTTGCAATGTTATCTTGTACAGAAATAGAAAAAAAAAAATCCTAAATTTTCTATGGAACCACAAAAGACCCCAAACAGCCAAAGAAATCTCAGAAGTCATAACAAAGCTATAGGTATCACACTTACTATTTTTAAACTATATTAAAAATTACAGTAATCAAAACAGTATAACGTCATAAAAACAGTATATTGTCCAATGGAACAGAACAGTGAGCCCAGAGGTAAACCCACACATATATATGGTGGGGCACCAAAAATAAGCAAATAAGAAAAGGACAGTCTCTTCAATAAATGGTGTTGGAAAAACTGGACATCCATATGCAAAAGTATGAAATTGGATCCTTATCTTGCATAATAAACCAAAGGTATCCTGGAATTACTTAAATGTAAGAGCTAAAATTATAAAACTGCTAGAAGAAAATGTAGGAAAACATTCCTTGACATTGTTTTTTGCGGTGAATTTTTAGATATAACACTAAAAACACAGACAGCAAAAGCATAAAAAAAAAAAGTGGGAATACATCAAACTAAAAGGCTTCTGCACATCAAAGAAAACAACAAAATGAAAAACCAACCTACATAATGACAGAAAACATTTGCAAACCATGTATCTGATAAGGAGTTATATCCAAAATACATGAGGAATTTGTTCAACTTAATAGCAAATCAATGAATCAATAAACCAATAAACCAATTTAAAAAGGGCAAAGGATACTATGAACAACTCATGCCCACAAATATGGTAACTTAGATGAAATGGATCAATTTCTTGAAAGTTACAATCTGCCAAAACTCACACAATAAGAAATAATTATGTGAATAGGCCTATATTTATTAAATAAATCAAACTGATCATTAATAACCTTCCCAAAGAGAAGGACCAGACCCTGATGGGTTCATTGGTGAATTCTACAAAACATTTAAGAAATTACAGCAATTCTCTACAGTATCTTTCAGGGAATAGAAAAAAAGGGAATTCTTCTTCTTCAGATTTCTTTATTTATTTGAAAGAGAGAGAAAGAGAGTGAGAGAGGGAGAGAGAGAGAGAGCAGATGAGTACAAGTGAGGGAGGGGCAGAGGAAGAGGGAGAGAGAGAATTTCCAGCAGACTGCCTGCTGAGTGCAGAGCCCGATGCTGGGATTGATGTGGGGCTCGATGTGGGGCTCCATCCCACCACTCATGAGATCATGACCTGAGTGGAAACCAAGAGTAGGACACTTAACGAACTGAACCACCCAGGCGCCCCCAGAGGGAATGCTTCTTAAATCATTCTATGAGGCCAGTATTACTCCAACACCAAAACCAGACAAAAACTTCACAAGAAAACTACAGACCAATATCTCTCCTAAATACAGATGTAAGAATCCTCGACAATATATTAACAATTCAAATCCAACAATGTATGAAAAGGACTATAAACTACAGACAAATGAGATTTGTCTAATGTATGCAAAGCTCATTCAGCATTCCAAAATCAATTCATATAAACTGTCTCACCAATGGCTAAAACAGAAAAATCACATGATCATATCAATAGATAGGGAAAAAAAGCATTTAACAAAATCCAACACCCATTTATGATAAAAATTCCGAGTAAACTAGAAATAGGGGAATTTCTGACTGTAATAAAGAATATCAACAAAAATCTTATAATATCACACTTAATGGTGAGAAACCTAAAGATTTCTCATTAAGATTAGATGCAAGGCAAGGATGTCCCCACTTATGATTCCTTTTCAAGAGGATACTGGAAGTTACAGCTAATGCAAGACAAAAAAAAAAAGAAAGAAAGAAAGAGAAAGAAAGAAAAAGAAAGAAAGAAAGAAAGAAAGAAAGAAAGAAAGAAAGAAAGAAA
>NW_023270469.1:22086555-22214491 GCF_011800145.1 Mirounga leonina | reverse complement strand
AGAAAGAAAGAAAGAAAGGGTATGCAAATTGGAAAGGAAGAAAAATAAAAACTCTTCGTTTGCAGATAACATTATCTGATCATACGTGTAGAAAATCCCAAGAATTGACCAAAAAACCCCTCCTGTAATTAAAAGCAATTATAGCAAGTTGTGAGATACAAGGTTAATATACAGTAGTCAACTATTTTCCTATAATGATTAAGTGGAATTTCAAATTGAAAACACAATTCACTTATATTAGCATGAAAAACAAAATGAAATGCTTAGATATAAACCTAACCAAATATGCAAAAGATCTATATGAAGGAACTATAAAACTCTGATAAATGAAATCAAAGAAGAACTAAATAAATAGAGATATATTCTATGTTCACAGATAAGAAGATTCAATATTGTCCAGATCTCCAATCTTTCTAACTTGATCTATAGATTCAATGTAATCCAAATCAAAATCCAAGCAAGTAATTTTGTGGATATCAACAAACTGTTTCTAAGGTTTATATAGAGAGGCAAAAGACCCAGAATAGCTAACAATAATACTGAAGTAGAAGAACAAAGTAGGAAGACTGACACTATCTGACTTGAAGACTTATTCTAAATCCATAGTAATCAAAACAGTGTTTTACTGGTGAAAGAATAAACAAATAGATTAATGGAATAGATTAGAGAGCCCAGAAGTAGACCCACATAAATACAGTGAACTGATCTTGGGCAGGGAAGCAAAGCCAATAAAATGGAAGAGTCTTTTCAACAAATATTGCTGGAACAACTGGCCATTCACGTACAAAAAAAGTAAATCGAGACACAGACCTTATACCTGTCACAAAAATTAACTCAAAATGGATCACAGACCTAAATGTAAAACATAAATCTATAAAATTCCTAGAAGACAACATAGGGGAAAGACCTCAACTTTGAACATGATAATGACTTTTTAGATACAACAGCAAAGGTACAATGCATGAAAGAAATAACTGATATGCTGAATTTCATTAAAATTAAAAACATCTGCCCTGCAAAAGATAATGTAAGAGAATTAGAAGACAAGCCACAGACTGGGAGAAAATATCTGTAAAATACGTATCTGATAAAGAACTGTTATTCAAAACAAAGAACACTTAAATTGAAACAATAAAAATAAACATGCTTAAAAATGGGCCAAAGATCTGAACACAGACCTTACCAAAGGTCTTGTACTTCTTACCAAAGAAGATATATAGATGACATTAAGCATATGAAAAGACAGTCCACACCATATGTCATTAGGGAAAAACAAGTTAAAACAAGTTGCAATTGCACAGCTGTTAAAATGGCTAAAAGCCAGAACAATGAGAATGCCAAGTGCTGCTGAGGATGTTGACAACAGTAATGGAACTCTCATTCATTGCTGGCAGGAATGCAAAATGGTACAGCCACTCTGGAAGACAGTTTGGCAATTTCTTACAAAACCAAACAGATTCTTATGACCCAGAAAACATGCTCCTTTCTATTTACCCATAGGAGTTGAAAACTGTCCCTAAAAAAACCCTGCACATGATGTTTATAGCTGCTTTATTTGTAATTTCCAAAACTTGGAAGCAACCAAAATGTCCTTCAGTAGGTGAATGGATAAATTGTGGTACTTCCATATAATGGAATATTATTCAGTACTAAAAAGAAATGAGCTATCAAGCCATAAAAAGACATGGAGGAAACTTAAATGCATATTACTAAGTGACAGAAGCCAATCTGAAAATGCTACATACTGATTCCAATCATAGGACATTCTACAAAAGGCAAAACCATGGAGACAGTAAAAAAGTTCAGTGTTTGCCAGAGTTTGGGATGGGGGGGATAGGCTGAACAGTGAAGATAGTGTGTATGATACCATAATGATTAATACACAAGCCAAAAAGTGAACCATTATGTAAACTATTCTTGGGTGTTTATGATATGTCAGTGTAGGTTCATCAATTGCAACAACGCATCAGTCTGCTGGAGGGTGTTGAGGAAGACTATGTGTGTAGGTCACAGACAGTATATGGAAAATATCTGTACCTTTCCTTCATATTGTTGAGAATATAAAATTCCTCTAAAAAATGATCCAAATTTTAAAAATGGACAAAAGACCTTCATAGATATTTCTTCTAAAGAAGATATACAAAACGCAAATAGGTATATGAAAAGATGTTTAACATCACTAATCATGAGAAAAATGTCAATCAATACAATGAGATATCACTTCACATCTGTTAGAATGGCTATTATCAAAACGAGCGTTGGCAAGGGTGTAGAGAAAAGGTCATCCTTGTACATTGTTGGGATGTAGGCAAATTGGTACAGCTATTATGGAGGGCATTATGAAGTTTCCTCAAGAAATTAAAGATAGAATTACCATATGATACAGGAATCCCCCTTATGAGCCTATATCCGAAGAAACTGAAATCAGTATTTCAAAAGATATCTTACTCTCACATTCATTGTAGCACTATCCACAATAGCCAAGATATGGAAACAACCTAAGTGTCCATCAATGGGTGAATGGAAAAAGGAAATATGGTATATGTGGTACAATGGAGTATCATTTAGCCATAAAAAGGAAGAAAACCCTGCCATTTACAGTAATATAGATTAACCCGGGGGACATTATGCTAAGTGAAATAAAGCAGACCACAAAGATAAATCCAATATGACCTCATTTCTATGTAGACATTTAAAAAGGTAAACCCAAAGAAGCAGAATATAACAGTAATTTAGTGATTTTCAAGTGCTGAGGGGTAGGAGAAATGGGGAGATGTTTGCCAAAGGGTACAAACTTTCAGTTACAAGACAGATAAATTCTGAGGATCTAATGTTCAGTATGGTGATTATATTTTGTAATACTGTTCAGTATCCCTGAAATTTGCTAAGAGAGTAGATCTTAAGTGTTCGCACACATACAAAAATGCTAACTATGTGAAGTGATGAATTTACTAATACACTTGATTTTGGTATTCATCTCACAATGTGTATGTATATATTAAATCATCATGTTGTACACCTTAATATAAATACAATTTTATTTGTCAAGTATACTTCAATAAAGCTGGAGAAAAATAATGGAAAGAAAGAATACGGATAATGAATTTGTCCCTGAGAACTAAATAGATGTAGTGAGAGTTTGTAGGTCAGTACTAGAGCAATGAAGATGATCTGGAACCATCCAAAAACAGTTCAGACTTAGACCAAAGTCCAAGATAACAGTGCAATTTCATTAAGATCAGGTGGATTATCAAAGTCTCCACAGAGCTAGAAGTGTACCGACATGAAAAATGCCTTTCTACCTACACATGGAAGGTGACTTCGATCAGGATATGTTTTATTTTATTTTACTATAACAAAGTAATACATAAAGTGAAAACCTTAACCATGAAAAAAATAATAGAGGCCCATTTAGGACTACAAAAATAATAAAAGCAATCCAATTTAAAGATAAAAATAAGAATGATGATCCCTATTTAGGGGAATTAATAAAAGTTTTTCAAAAAGAAAAACTCCCAAATCTCAGTAGCTTAACACAATGTAAGATGATTTCTCATCCACGTAAAGTCAAAATGGGTGTTAATGATCAGTGAGTGTTCTCTTCCAGGACAGAATTCATGATTCATGACGACCTAGGACCTAGTAGTTCAGCTGTCTCCCAGGGCTATGATCCAGTGATAGGTCCTCTGCAAGTGGAAAGAGAGAATTGAGAAGACAAATCTCCCTCCATTGGTGATAATCAGTCTCATGTCCCTGCCGACAAGCAAGATGGAGGAGGAGTTCAGGTTTTTTATTGGACATCTACAGAGATTTTTAAGACTGAGATCATACTGCAAATTTTATTACCATGGTTTCATAAAAAATACTTATTCTTCCAAAGATGTGCTAAAATGAGCCATAGCACTCATGTCTTTTCCAGAATAGAGCAGCAAAAAATTTTGAAGTACCTACTAAGTACCCCATACCATAGTCAACGTTATGAGGAATACAGCATACACTGGATTGGACACTTAATTAATAATGCTGCACTATCATCAATAAATGAAATAGTAATAGTTAGACCAAGATAAATGCAATTAATTCCGATTTCTGGGATCAGAACAAAACTTCACTAAATAAGCTACTAGGGAAGGCACCTTGCATAACTTCATCATAAACAGAGTATAAATAGGTGCAGAAAAAGGAGAAAGAAATTCCAACATGGGGGACAGACAAATACCATGAATAATAGTTCATTGCTTCGAAAAATCACCATTGTTAATCATAATTCAAATCTTTTATGAGGTTTTTATATATGACACTCTTTATAAATGACAGAAGGCTTTTAGCCAATTGGTGATAAAACTGAATTAATTAAAATTTACACAATCTCACAGAGTATTACAAACACTGTGCTTTACTCATCTATTTTGTAAAAAAAGTTTGGTATAATTGGTGCAATTTTATCATTTATCCTATGAGGATAAAGAACGTTTTACTATGGCATAGTATTTTATTTATTTCAAACTGCTTTTCACTTTTTGTATCCATTTGGTTCAACATTTAGAACGAACTCGATATCAAAGAAAACCACAGCACAAATCACAATTGTCAACTCTTAACAGTTTTAGGCTTTAACTGACTAAGATGAATTACTTCATCACTGAATAAATCATTACTAATCATAATTTGTGTATGTTCTTGGACTGTGCAATTGAGACTGGCGGCCCTACAGCCTGCCCAGAACTAATTGCTATAAATGTGCCAGATGTTGTAAAAATCTGGACACATTTGTGATAAAGCCGAATGGTGCAAATTTGGTACGAAGCTAGAAGTGCATGATTTAAGGGTGTAATCTATATTTCTGACATTATAGGTCAAAGAAATATAGTAAGTATAGAGAGCCTTTATTAATATTGTAAAAGGTTATTTCCCTCTGCACTAAAGACCATCTTTTTTTCTTTTATGTCTTGATCCTAATAGATCTGAGCTTGGCTATAAATTTCTATGCTCCCACAAAGGGCATTGGTCTGTGGAAAAATAAGAAACTAAGGTTTAAATTAGAACACTGTTCTTTTTATTTCATGTATTAACAGAGACCTCTTCCTTGTTATACACAAAAATGCATAATAAAATAGAATGTTTCCACTCTTTAAGAGTGCTAAGACCATTAGGACAGAAATAATATGTTAGGAGGAGAAAACAAAACAAAACAAAACTCCTTGGCACTTTCTGATTCATTTAGAATTAAGCTGCATATCCGTACATTAAATAATAAGCAAAATTACTTAGAGGTTATGGGTATCAATACCTTCATTTTCTGTGCATTGTTATGGTAATAAAGCCTTTTAGTCAAGGAAAATATGAAGCCATAAAACTTAATGCTCTTTTGAGGAGCAATTACAGCAAATTATAAGCAACTGGGTTGTACAAAACTGCCATGAATAAAATTTTAAAGTATAATAATATACTGTAAGCATTTATATGGCTGATACTATCCATTTATTTTAAGTGTCAGTCTTTCTAAAGATAATTATCAAAAAAAAAAAGTTGGATTCCTAAAATAATTACCATGTTGATTACTTAGAAGGATAGGTTTCAAATAAATTTCAGATTAAAGAATTCCTAATAAAGTTCTGGTATTATATATCACATTTGCTATTCCATCTCATTTAATGCAATAGAGAATTCGTGGCATGCTTCATAATAATATTGTGTGTTTTTGTATATATATATGTATGTGTGAGTGTATATGTTGTATGCGTGCAATTTAGTTACCTGGACAACTGTCTATTTACTGCCATTTTTGACTAAATGTTCAAGACATTTTGTAGAACTTTAAGAATTTTACTCATGGTATTTTCCAAATTAAAATCAATATGGTTTGAAACATACCAAATGACTAGAGTTTAGTATTCCTAACAAATAAAGTTTAAAAAGTATACTTCAGTGGTTGTTTTCCTATGTATGCTTTCACCAAATCATAAAATACTGAAAGCAATAAGTAAGCAAGCATATATCTGTATTGTACATAAATTAGTTACACACCATAAATAATTATTAATGCCAACTTTTTATTAAAACCATTTCCTAAATCTGTGTAATGCTGGTTTGGTAATTTGAGTATTTATGTTTCATTATCATTTATTTTCTTGTTATTTTTAATAAGCATAACAATATTAATATACCAATTCACTTGAATATCACTGCAAAAATTTAATTATACATTATGTATTTGGAATCTGCTTGATATCTAATCTGTTTGTTTCCCCATTAGTCTTTTTTTTTTTTCTCTTTTCATCTATTCATATGGAGTATTTGGGATGTTTTGCAGTTAATAATGAGATATTTTGGCTAGTTATTGGTTTATTTAATAATGTTTCACAGCACAAGTATAAGAAACTCTTCACAATAGGGAAATTTAACAAATGTGCAATCAATCATTCTAAACATCTAGACAATTCTATAGTTTTTGACATTTGGAATATATCTTTGTTGATCACATGCATACATGAATGAGATTCAAAATATACCACAGACGATGTGGGAAACAAAGGCAGAAGAAAAATTATTAAATTTCCTTACTACCTACAACCCACTGACAAGTCCTTGAAACAGGCAGAGTGACCTTCCTCTAGGGACTCAACTACCTCAATGTTAATACTTTGCTAAGGGCAAAAGGCAATCCTAGCCTACTGCCCCCAACCCCCACCAGGATCCTGTAAGTCTACTTTAATGTATAACAATTCCTTTAGAAATTTCCTTTATCTCTAATCCCCCCCCACCCAAGATACGTGTTGGCAATCATCCCCCAACCATATGGCCCACCGATATACACCTGAAGGGTCTCATGACTAAGGTTTTATTAGATGGTAATAAATGACCTTTTCCCAACAATTGTTAGCCCCCTCAAGGTCCTGGAAACCTTGCTTCCAAAATTCCTTAGAGACTTTTGCTATCCCTAACCCCCTCCCAATTTGAAAGTATATAATGGGTCACTCCTCATGACCTCATGAGTTCTTTCTGCCCTTGGGTCCTGTACCTGTGCTTTAATAAAACCACCATTTTGCACTAAAGACATCTCAAGAATTCTTTCTTCGCCGACGGCTTCGAACCCTAATAACGTCTTTCCTACATCAATAGACATACAATTCAATGCCCACGTTACCCGTTTGTTACTAGCTTCTCTGAGATATACTATGCCCACTGCAACTGCTAAAAAGGTAGGCCCAGATTATCATATTTTTATAACTTGACCCACTGGCAAACACTGATTGGCTCAAAGATGGGCACCATCCCACCTAACTGGCTAGTTAGTCAGTGGATTTCACTTAATAACAAAAATAAGAGAAATAAGGTCTGCATTTAGGCAGTATTGTCTCTGAAGTGAATTATCTATTGGGGTGGGTAAGAGTCAGGGCCACAGTAACCCAAAGATACATGCTAGCCAACATGGTGTTGCAGAAGAAATTATTTGTAAGCATATTAAACTTTTTATTTAGGGAGAAGACAAACACACAGGAAAGGAGCTCACACACCCATGTGCACACACAAAGAAAAATTAAACCATGCAATTCCTGTGAGAGAGAACCGGGAAGGAACTTTAGTTGTTTAATTTTATATTCAAATTTCAGCCTCCAGGAGGTATGCTTTCCTTTCTTTTTGTTTGCTAATAGATATTTAAGGAATTGAATTTTGTTTTCAATTACTACCCTTTTACTGTATGCTACTTTTAATAATTTTAAGTTGTAATCACAAGCCCTGACATAGGGGGGGAAAAGGGGATGGATGGATGGATGGATAGATAGAAGATAGACAGATGATAGATAGGAAACAAAACTATGTAATTCTTTCTAAGATTGTTTTCTATTAAGTTTAAATTTTAAAGAACAACCAGCCAAAAGCCCATGGCTGGAAAGTAGAAATACTGGTTTCCCTGTGATGGGGTTTTGGAATATAGATGAGGTTCGGTGGGGTGAGGTCCGGAGCTAAGGACCAAGAAAGAATTCTTGAGACGTCTTTGGTGCAAAATGGTGATTTATTAAAGCACTGGGACAGGATCCGTGGGCAGAAAGAGCGGCTGCCCAGGGGTCTTGAGGAGTGGCTGATTATATACTCTACTTGGTAGTTGGGGGAAGTAAGGAAAAGGGAGGTTTCAAAAGAACCTTCATATGCTAAAGAAGACCTACCAGATAATGAAGCCCTTCCCATTGTCAAGTTAAGGTTGTTTACCCCTCTAGCAAGGCATTAACATTAAGATAGTTGGGAGATTCCTGGAAGAATGTCACATGTCCCACCCAGGGGTGGGGGTCAGGGAAGGTTGCAGGGTGTCAGCTTATGCTTTGTCTTCAGCTAGCCTTCAGCTCCCTCATCACCTGGAAAATGCTCCCTGTTCTACAAGCCCGTGGTCCTGTTCCCTGAAAGCTTTCGTGAATTCTCCACAAAGGGATTCACTACCAGGCATCCTCCTTTAGCATATTGGATGAGATGTGGGTTAGCCCTTCAGACAACTAATTCTTTCTTCATCAATGTATTTTTTGGACTGTTTCCTGTTCAGAACTCAGAAGTTCATCTAAGGTAAATTTCATATGTTAATAATCAAAGAGAGTAAGTAAAGAAAATTAGCAGGACACAAAAAGAATATTCTGTGTGAGAGAAGGGAATAGGGATCAAGAGTGGCCAAGACCTGAGAAAAGGAGCAGGGGAGAGTATCAGAACATAACAGGAGAGCAGTGGCAGAGTTTTCCCCATCCACTTCTTTAACAACCTGAAGAGTAATTGCCATATTTTAGAATCAATCTCCATAGCAATTGCGGCCTTATTCATCAAGTACCTTTATTCTAAAAGGTTCTGTGCCCAACCCCACTGGATGAACTCTGAGAAAAAGCAGCCCTTTAAATCTGGCCCCCCATCCTTGCCTTAAGGCTTCATTCTGTTACTGAGGCTTTTTATCGTTTTATCTTTTTACCCAGCCCAGATTCCTTAGATATTTTTTCGCACTTCTTTAGGAAAACAGTAGAGTTTGGATACTGAGAAACAATATAGAAAATGATTCTGTTTTAACTATGAAACGATTACAGTTTATTTTCCATTAAGACTTTCAAATGTATTTTTTATATTGCTGTATAAAGTATGTGGAACTGCCTTTTTTGAGAATATACTGTAAGGTTATGACTATTAATAAAAGCTTCTTACATTGAACTTGCCCAGACTCTTCCATACTATCCTCTTTAGGTAGAGCATATGACCAAAAATCTACAAATTAAATAAACATAAACTGAAACCTAAACAAAACTAACTTCTGACGGCCTACTGTGTCTATAGAAAAGAGAATCTCTCAGGTTCCCAAGTCTTATAACGTCTCCTACATTCTTCCTGTACACACGTCCTTATTTATCCCCTAAGGCAACTGTGTACGTTTTATTGGGCAGAGGCCAGTACATTTATTGTCCGTGTTTTCTAGTGTACCAGGTCATACGCTACTAGTTTGTAGGGCTAAAAGATTTCACACATGAGTATCACAGTACAGTCTCTCTCTCTCTCTTTTTTTTTTTTTGCCCCAGGCAGTCAGAGTGATACAGATGGACAGTATGTTTCCTTACTTGAGGATACCAAACCATATTGGGCACTTCAGTCCCAGTATTTTTCGTAAAATGGAGACAATTGGACAATTAATGACTAAATAGGGTACTATGAAGGTTAAAGAGGAATAAAAAAGTATATTCAGTACTTACGAAATATAGGTAAATATCCATTCAATGCTTACTAATATGGTAAGTATTCACTCAATGGTGGACATTAACAATTTTAGATTTTATTGTTTTATTTTGATACATAATATCTGGGTCAGTAAAACCCAACACAGAGAGGAATTCAGGAATACATTTAGTTAGCAATATCTGAGTCAAGCTATGACTAAATAATAATTTACTTCTAGGTGACTTCAGGATCTGGTTAATCATTTGCATTCTTAAATTATCTTTAAGCCCCTAGAGTTCAGATTTCCAGCTTCTGTTAGAACAATGAATGATCCATTGCTCACACCTGATGCTATTTCCTTAATGCTGGTCAAAGCCTGCCACTTTCTCATGTGTTTCAGCCACCAAGCTAGAAACTTAGATTCTTCCTTGCTCTAGCCCTATGAACACAGGGGTCACTAGAAGTTTGCATACGTTCTCCATTATCTACCTCAAGAGATCTAGAGAACATTGAAAGGACTTGTTTCTTCCATTTCTTTTTTTAAAAATTTTTTTAAAAGATTTTATTTATTTATTTGACAGAGACACAGCGAGAGAGGGAACACAAGCAGGGGGAGTGGGAGAGGGAGAAGCAGGCTTCCCGCCGAGCAGGAAGCCTGATGCGGGGCTCGATCCCAGGACTCTGGGATCATGACCTGAGCCGAAGGCAGACGCTTAACGACTGAGCCACCCAGCCGCCCCTGTTTCTTCCATTTCAAGTAATTATTTAATTTCTTTTGTCTAGAGATAAAAATGTCAAAGAGAAGTAAAGATAGTAAATCTGAAATGCGCTAAGATATCCTAAGATGCCACTAACACAGCATGGCTAGTTTTCTATCAATCTATCATCTTGACATTACAGCACTTATTAGTTATTAGCCCGAGGAGAGATGCATTTAAATCTGAAAGATCATAATGGAGGAATATACACTATTTTGATGTCATTATTTATATTTCATCCCTAGCCCTTTTTTTTGATTTTCATTTATATTGGGACTAGATTATAATGGCTAAGGTTAATGAGACAATTAACTTTATACATGATACCAATCACAAAGATTGTTTTATTGTAATTAACCATGGTGACTTCTAGCAGAGTTCTTTGTACTCATAAGTATATTTTTCAGGAGTTCTCAAAGCTTAAGGGAATTATTTCAAAAGTTTCAAAAGCATATCAAGAAGCCAGATGTAGAAATATTTAATTAAGTTTTGCTATGGGAGATGAAATGAGCATGAATCATGTGAAATGAAAGTTTGTGGTAGTCAGCAGTATATTAGTTTCCAAATAGATACAGGCATTCACGTGAGAGCTTTTAGTGGGTTTCTAGAAACTCCTGTTTGACCTTTTCTTAAGTCTGTTGTTCAAATGTGCTTGTTTTCTGACTGATGTATTCAAAATGCTCTTTTTCTGCTGACAGTGCCCGATTTTATTGTTTTATGGGATGCAGCTCGAGAAATTTGCAAAGACATGACCAGCAGCTCGTGTACAAAAATGGATTTCAGAAACTGAAGAGCTGTAATCTTTCTTGTGTTTTCTCCTCTCACAGGGAAGCTTGTCAGCACCTCATGCAAATGCATCTCATAATTTTACAGACTCAGACCTTTAAAGGTATACCCACTGTCAGGATTTCACTTGCTTGGTGAGGCTTCCCCCTCTTACATATTCCTGAGACTTTAAGTGATTTCCTTCAGGTGCTTGGAGAGAATGAGGAGTCACTTTGACAAAGTGAGAGGAAATCAGGATGAGACAAACAGCTGCTAGCTAAAAAACAAGTTTTTATCTTTAAACACATCTCTAGAGGTTCTTATTTCTATTATGCTCTGTCAGTGTTGAGTGAAGCAGTAATTAATTTGCTTTCCTGCTATTGTATGGAATTCTCTATTTCATTTAACTTTTTTTTTGAGAATTTCAATGTTTTCTTTCTTTTTTTCTAGAATGACACAATGACATATCTCTGTACGCTGGTGTCCTAATTAGTTTATCTCCTGACATAATTTTAATTAGCTTTATGATATGTCTGGCTGGCTTTTCCTCAATGACAATTGTTACTGTGATTAAAAAAAAAAAATGGTGATATTTATGTTACAACCTCATTTACTTTTGAAATCCCCCGATCTTTAGCACAAAAAAAGAGAATGTTTTCCTTTTCACTGACAGGAGGCAGAAGTTACAGTAAAACAAACAATGAATTTCTCCTCTGATCAGCCCCTTTTTTTGACATCTGGACCCTGGATAGCAGTCTAAAAGTGTCTGCGTGCAGAGGCAATCATTCAGCAAAGCCGCCTCATTGATTCGCCATCAGAACTGGGAATTCCCAGCAAAGTCCGCCGACTGAAGCGGTATTTGGTCTAGAGGGAGCTGAGCTTGTTTTTTGTTTGTTTGTTTTGGTTCGTTTTGATTCTGATATATACCTCTTGAAGGTTTTCCTACAGACTTTTATATTACTGCTCTACCATAGTTTTCCTGTTCTTTTCTTTTCTTTTTTTTTTTTAAGATTTTATTTATTTGACAGAGAGAGACACAGCGAGAGAGGGAACACAAGCAGGGGGAGTGGGAGAGGAAGAAGCAGGCTCTCCGCCGAGCAGGGAGCCCGATGCGGGGCTCGATCCCAGGACCCTGGAACATGACCTGAGCCGAAGGCAGACGCTTAACGACTGAGCCACCCAGGCACCCCAGTTTTCCTGTTCTTTTCAATTGTTAACATACCTCTCTTTTTTTTAAAGATTTTATTTATTTATTTGACAGAGAGAGACACAGCAAGAGAGGGAACACAAGCAGGGGGAGTGGGAGAGGGAGAAGCAGGCTTCCCGCGGAGCAGGGAGCCCGATGTGGGGCTCAATCCCAGGACCCTGGGATCATGACCTGAGCAGAAGGCAGACGCCTAACGACTGAGCCACCCAAGTGCCCCCATACTTCTCGTCCTATCCAGCAATTCTTGAGTTTCCCTTGTGGTTTAGCACATACAAATCACTAACAAGATGGTGAGCATTTAGTTTATCTGTAGCCTCATTCCCAAATTACCTGAAAGATGTAGTGTAGTGCTTTAGGATTTAAAATCTATTGTGGAAGACCCTTCCCTTCCTTTTTCCAGTTACTAAATTATAATTTGAATCACTTATTGAAAATCAACATGTAATCTTTAGTTCCAGCTCTTGCTTTTGAAGTGCAGATGGTTATGGGGGAAATACTGGGATCAGAAATACCTGGTTTGTTTCATTTGTAACTGGGATAACTATACTCACATTGAAAAATGTAACTAGTATATTTATAAAACAAACAAATTCTGATATAGTTTCTATCTGTTCCTTCAATTTCTGAATCTGAATTCTATAACCTCACTATGAACCAGATGAAGGTACTGCTTATGTGCACCATGGGAATACTCAAACTCCAGTTATTTAAAATAAAACTCTGTAGGGGCACCTGGCTGGCTGTGTGTTAAGTGTCCACTCTTGATTTCGGCTGAGGTCATGATCTCAGGGTCCTGGGATTGAGCCCCACCTTGGGTTCCATGCCCAGCACAGAGCCAACTTAAGATTCTCTCTCCCGCTCCCTCTGCTCATTCGTAATTTCTCTCTCTCTCTCCTTTTATTTTTAAGATTTAAGAGAAAGAGAGCACATGTATACACACCCACACAGGGGGGAGAGGCAGAGGGAGCGAAAAAATCTCAAGCAGACTTCCTGCTGAGCACTGAGCTCTATCTCATGACCCTGAGATCATGAGTCGGAAGCTTAACTGACTGAGCCACCCAGGCACCCCCTTCTCTCTCTAAAACAAAATAAAATAATAGAAAAATCTGTATGTGTTATAAGGAAAGAATACCACCGTGAAAAGCAATGATGGTATTCCAGATGACCAAAACACTAGAGATAACAGATTTAATATTGTGTTTTAGGAAAATACGTTTATTTCCTCACACAAAGTTATTAAATAATAAATAATACATAAGTAATGCTTAAAAAAAAAAAAAAACAGGGTCTGTAGTCTGCCAAATGAAGCTTTGTTCTATTCTTAGACTTGTCTTTTATTAACGGTGCGATCATAGGAAAACTACTTAATCTCCCTAAGCCCCAAAGGCGTCATTTAAGTGATAGGTATGATTATAACATCTACTTGAAGATGGTTGTAAAGATTAAGTAAGCTAAAACATGCAAAGAATTTAACATAATGTCTTAACAAAATGATCCCTTATAAATACAATTATCATCGTCATTGCTGTTGTTAAGGCATACATTATTTAGGAAAAGTTTTGTATAAGAATGGGATTTTATCAATCTGATTATGTTCCTTTTGATAGAAGTATATTTTTTTGTCCATGGCATTATTGTGGGTTACTTATTGACTTTTACTGAAGTGGGAACTTCTTACAAAAGTCTTAATTACTTTGATTGATTCAAGACCATGACACATAGAAGACTTCCTATAATTGATATAGTCATGGAACAATGCCGGTCAGTCATCCTTTTCAGATCATCTTAAATCTTCAAAGAAAAACATGTGAACTTTTCTTCAGGGTTCTGTGAAACGCACTTGACATCTCAAAAGCTAAGAAAATGTGCATTTATTTATTTATTTATTTTGCTATTTCAAACATAAAATTAATGACTTCACAGCTGAACTGGGAAGAGCAGTGTCATGTAATGTCTCACATGAAATGAGAGGGGGCAGGAATAGTTGTGGATTCTCAGCTGCTATGAGGCTGTAAGTGGCAAAGCTCTTAATACACTGCTTTACCTCATCAAGAATTTTAATACCTCCAACTGGAATGCTGATATACCTCAAGGTAGATCTCACTTGTTCTCTCATAATGAAATGCACTTGGTGCCATACGTGTGAGTCAGAGACTGGCACCCAGGAGTTGCCCCCTGTGAAAATGTCCTCCAAAGTCTGATTATTCCAAAAGGCTAGTGCTCCCAGTCCCTTATGATGATGCGACTGTCCCCAACCTGGTGCTGAAGGCAACCCTCTCCAAGGTCACTCAGCAGTGTATCTTGTTTCTCATGTGTTTACTGTTTTTAGTTGCTTTTAAGCACAGACCAATTATAGCTACCTGGAATGCCAGTGTCTCTCTGAGGTTACCTGAGAGAGGCTGCTAAATATCATTTTGCAAATTCAAGGGAAGGTGGGTGAATCTCACTGTTAAGTTTTCTTAAGTAAGGCATCTATTTGAAATCAAATTTTGGGTTCTTTGTTTTTCTGCCTCAAGGTATCATAATATAAGAAAACTCATATATTATCTTGCTTCTCTCCATCCTTCTTTCTCCTCTTCCCTTACTTTCCCTCCTTCCTCCTTTGTTGAATTTATTAATGGGATTAAATGAGATTCTATAGTGATAACATCTAACATGCAAAATACAGTGAACAAATGAATGGTGAATAAAATGTCATTAAAAAGCTCAAATCAAATACATATGCTAACTACTCTGATCAATTAGCTCCCACTATAAAGATTGCCCTTAGTTTTACACATACAACAGAGTATCTTTTTTCCCTTTCTCTTCTTTCTTTTCGATATCCATTTTTCCATATACAAATAGCACATTCTTATGGTAGGACACCCAGAAAATCCCATCACTTCCCTGAGGACATCAACATAAACAAAGTGGGCTGGGATGCTAGTGTTGGTAAAAACTGAGGGCTCACACAGCTGCAAAATCACCTTAACGTAAAGGATTTCTTTGCCTTTTTTTTCCCAGCTCTTTGACTTTAAATATATCTTTTTCAGTTTTGCATCGTGTATAGTGAGAAAATCATAAACTTTGGGTATGAAAAACTTCAGCTTGAATTCCAATCATATCTAGCACTTGCTAGATATGTAACCTTGAACATATTACTCAATCTTGGCTTTTTTTTTTTTTTTGTCATTTAGAACATGTAGATAATATATTCACCCCACAGAATTATTGTGATACATTTGAGTGTTTACATGCACATATTTATGATGATTCCCACAAAGACAAACACTAGAATTAGGCTCAGAGCCTCTATTTGAAATAAGATATCCACCTGTCTACAATATTTATGTCCCACATGGCATCATCCTGTCTTCACAAAGGTACAAATTGAGCTAGGAGGACAATTGCTATTACTTTTTTTTTTTTTAGATATATGTTTATATGTGCATGTGTTTGTGTTTGCATGAATGTGTATATCCCTCAATTTCAATGTCACACAGATGCATTCACCTCTGGATTCTTAGCAAAAGTCTAAGAGATCAAATTGAAGTTGGTTCAGTTATAGAAACTGTATTCTGAAGGAAAGAATATTTGAAGGAATATTGCAATTATATGATTGTAGGGAAAAAAATAAAATATCTAGAATAATTTCCACACTTACATACAAAAGCTATGAAAAGTTCTTCTGCTTGATTTGTTTGTATAGAGAGGAAGATCAATACTATAAGTTTCTAGTGGAGCTATATAACATGTTAGTCTGATTTCCTTTAAAATGCCAGATGTAGATACAAAGTAAACTGATACTCAGTTTGATCTATGAGAATACTACGAAAAGACACCAGCCTGAGATAAATAAGCATTTGGTGGAGAAGTGCCTTGAAGGGGTAGACTACGATAAGATACAGAAGAAAGCAGAAATTAGAAAATGCTGATCAACTGGAAGAAATTGGGAGGATGAATGTGCATGTTACAGTTTGTAAACACTAAGCATGTGAGCCATGAAGCAATCCTTCCACCTGCATGTCAGATACAAAACATCACACTCTATCTCACCCCAAATGCAGCTTCACAAATATTATCAACAGAGTCTCCCAGGGTGCACCACCAAGCAACAACAACTACACCTCTATGTAAATCTTGCCTAGCATCATGATTCTCTATCAGGTGGCCTTTTTTCAAGTCATTGCTCTGGCAAAAGAATGGAGAGTATTGAGCCTGTGGGTAGATGATCTGAAGGTTTAGTCCCATATGATTTCCCTTGCAAAATTCACCTCAACTTTCTAAAATTTTGCTATGCTCCTTCCCACAAAGAAAAGATCAGGTAAGGTGATACAAGTGAACATGCTCTCTAACTTCTAAATGCCACTAGATTTTTTGGTAAGTATTAAGATATACATTCCAGGCTCTTATTTTTAGAGATTCTCATTTATTATGCCTGAGCTAGGGCCATAGAATCTGCATTTTAGGAGATTGCTAGATGATTCCAATGAGCAACTTGAGAATGTACTACCTCAACATTCTACATGCAGGTATGGAGATAAACCATGATATAGTAACATCAGGATGATAGAGTGGTGATAATGATGATGCCCAGAAGTGGAAGATATGTGAATTTGGACTAAATGTCCTCTAGAAAAATGTACATTTCTATTCAAATGAACTTTTTAAAAAAACCTTACCTGGATGAAAATAACAGTCTTTCTTTGAACTTCTTACATTCCCTTGCACAATTCAAATTCCTTTAGTGCTTGAGGGGAAGTGCTTGGGCATTCAGAGATGAAAGACAGAATTTCATAGGTAAAATTACTCCAACAGAAGCTATATCAATGGCCGTGGAACAGCTGTGCTAGATGTCTGCCCCAGCATCCTTGCCACACCTCCTTTTTAGTTAACTGAAAATCAGGTCATAAAGTTGAAACATCTGCACAGAGATCTTGAATCAGATTCAGAATTTTTGTTCTTACATTTGCTTATATATTGAAGGACAATATAGAAAAAAATATCAATTCTGGTCTCATAGACTTATTCTCATTCCCATTCCATTGCTCCCAGTTGTTTATTACTGTGCAAAATGCTTCATCTTTTAAAGTCTGAATTTATTCTATTATAAAAGGAAGACAGTAACTCTTATCTAGCAAGGTTGTTTGAGAGAATTAGTGATGAAAATATTTGTGTGTACCTATATAATGCCTTATCCTGTCCCTAGCAGGAGAAGTTACTGGATTTTCCTTTCTGCTTGTTAATTACATAAGAGCAAGACAAAGAAAGCATTTGTAATTATTGCAAGGTGAAGCTATTGAGTATGGTAACAGGAGAATGATTTTGGAGTTGATGGACCTATTGGACACTGACAGGGATGATAGCCACATTTGGGTCTCACATTGGGTGGGGCAGCATTTCTTCCAAAGCATGTCCTCTTGGATTTGCAGGAGTCATGAAAATGTTCAGGCTGTTTTGCTCATAGGAAGTCAGTGCATGGGAGAAGTTATTCAGAAGCCACATTATTTTATTTTTAAGAACTCTGAGTAAAGAGAAGTGCTTAGAAGTGAGGAATAAACACAGAAAGCTTTTGGGAAGTCCTCTTTCCTTTTATGGCCATTTGTACAAGTAGTTCCTTACTTTATTGGTGGGAGAGGTCTCAGATTCCAATTTAACACTTTCCTAGCACTATGAGTCACTTCTAGAAACTACCCTTGTCAATGACGTCAGCCTTCACTTTTCAAGAAAGTTCTACTATTCTTTCTCTTTCAGAGTCCACCGGGGACTCTGCAAGGGCTGTTGTCTGACTTACATTATGATTTCAATAACTAGGAGCTCTCCTTAACTGCTTGGATCTGTTATCTGCAGGCCCATTCTCATGTCCCTTCCTCCTGGTTCTCATAATATCCTACTCTGGCCAAACTCTGGCTTGAAGCAACCCTAGCCTGAAAATAAACTGGAGATGCCACATGAATGATCGCTACTCTGAAAATATTCTGTAGGTTGGGTTGGTCTTCAGTCTGACATAGACATTGAAAACCCTTTATTTCTAAATACAGTGTTTTCTAAGATTTAGAATGAGTAAGATGAGGGAAATGATAAGAATCCAGAAAAGGAAAGGGCATGGAAGGACAAATATCTATTTGTTAATATATTTTTTATTTTTTTTAATTTTTTTCAGTTTTCACTTTAATAATGGGTGAACATTAACAAATTAATGATCATTTTCCCACTTTGAATATCATTTTCATCTCTTTTGTGAAATTATGTTTCTGGCTATATTTAAATGTTGCCTCTTTGTTTCTCTCTACTTTGGAACATTTTCTGGTGGGGTTACTTTACTTTACATCTTCTTATGTGGAAGGATGAACCCAGGAGCGAGTGCTTTACTTTTATATGTGACAATGCATCATCTTTTCTGGCCCACTGGGTAGGTTCAGAGGCCCCCACCACCATTCACGATGTCAATGTGCAGGCTTTCACTTATTCCTTTTATTTCCACTCCAGCACCCTCTTTCTGCTCTCAGCTATACCTAGCTCCTTAGCATCTTTGTCCCAAACACTCCAGAAAGTAAACTTCCAACACCTTCAGAGGTAGGTACCCGGTATCTTCAATTCCTGCTCCATTCTGGAGTTCTTATTTCTTACCAAGTTCTCCCCCTGCAGGAAGACATTGAAAATGGTGATGATATTTCAGATCCAGAGTGGCAGATAAAGTATTCAGGATATGACTTTCTCTCTTCCAGTGCTGAAGGTCAGCCCATGAACTTGGCTCTGCCCCAAAGCGGTCCACTGAACAGAATGAATTCCTTCCTGTTTCAGATTTATCCACTATTGAAGAAGTCTCTATGGAAGAGTCATGTAGGAGCCAGATATGTTATATTGTCTTCTTTATATGCTTCATAACAGTTCTATGACAAAACAAGTCCCCATTTGGCAGATGAGAAAATTGAGGCTTAGAACGTTAACACAGTCAGCGAATCTCTTTTTTTTAAAGATTCTATTTATTTATTTGACAGAGAGTGAGAGAGCAGAAGCAGGGAGAGCAGCAGAGGGAGAGGGAGAAGCAGGCTCCCTGCTGAGCAAGGAGCCGACAGAGGCCTTGATGACAGAACGCTGAGATCATGACCTGAGCTGAAGGCAGACACTTAACCTACTGAGCCACCCAGGTGCCCCTGAAGGTCAAATTTCTTAAGGAAGGCTACTTTTGAATCTCAATTGGGACATTCAAATATGTATATTAAAATATATTTAAAAGTATATATTAAATGTATTAATATAGAAATGTATCATATAAAATTTTATATAGATATTCATTCCTCTCCTATATAGGACAGGAACATTCCTAGTGAGGGCACAGCTTCAGGAAAAAAATGATGGATCTGAGGACTATTGAGAACAAGCGATTTTCCTCTTATGGACTAAATCAGCAAAACCTAAGAATGGATAATCTTATTGGGGCTGAAGAAATTTTATTACATGCAGTCTAGTTCTTTCCATACCCTGTCCACAAAATCTGAACCCTCATCTCTGTACTCTAAACCAATTTTTCAGTTTTGTTCCAAGTTTGACACCACCACTCCTACACTTTTGGGGACATAATGGAAGCTGGTGCCATTTCAATCCCATTTAATACAGTTTTTCAGAAAAGTCTTGGCAGCACCTGCTGCACACATCCCCTTTCATCTCAATTTTCTTATTAGCTAATGGTGTAAACTTTGAGCATCTGTAAGACTAGCCATCCTAAATTCCAGGGCATTCATTATAGATATATGTTTCTGCTTCAATGAGGAAATGAGGACATTACATTCAATAAGTGAATGAGGTGATAGTTTGCTGAAGTTTTCATTTCCAATAAACAAGGTGGATATTCTTTAACAATAATTTGTCTGCATCTTTGTAGGTCCTTCCCCTTCTTACAAAGTGTTTAGGAGTTTCACATCACCTCTACCTGAGGTCGCTCTTCAATATGGCACTCACAGTATTCATAATCTTGCCCAATCTACTAAGCATGCCTCTATAACCATCTCTGTCCATAACTCATACTTCAGCTATTAAATAACTTCTCAGCAACTGAATAATTTACCAAGGACTTAACACAGTACACACTCTCACAGCTTTACAGTTATGTTTCATCTACCCTGAATGCCATTCTAATGATTTTCTATCCTATAAATGTCTATTTAGTGGTATCGTATGTTCGGTCATTATCCCTGGTTTGAAGCATTTCAATCCCATTCAGATCCCACTGGTCATTAGTTTTTTGTGTGTCCCCTTTCCCCCCCCTCAGTTAAATCAGCATTCCTCAACATTTAATCACCTCTCAACCCATCTGTTCTTTCCACCATACTTTAAGCACATGAGGCTCTGGAGAGTTTTTACACCTTTATGTATCCCTTCAGTCTATGCAGCTAAGGTGGGTTGGATGAATGCATAGATGGGTGAGGACAGGATAAAGACAGACTGAATCACAATGGGGCTTTAGGGAGTCTCCATAACACAGAGCGCAAATGGGTCTTTGAGCCAGGACCTGGAACAGCCTTTGCTTCAATTTGCTTTTTACAGGGAGCCTCTGCATTCTGTTCAAGGCCTATTGGCTGCACAGCAGTTTGCACACCATTCTCTAGATGCTTGGACCTTCTAAATCCAAAGCCAGCAGCCTGTCTGAAGGAAACCACACAACCTTCTGTCAAGGCAAAGAGAAGTTACCTCTCTCTGCAGCATTCTCAGTGAGGTTTTGATTGTTACTGCAAAAGCAGTCTGCACATGCAAATCAAAAATGATAGTGAAATAATGTGACAACACACAATAAAAACCCGGAAGTTCACGTGGAGGGCTGAATTGCACCATATGGCTTTCAGTTCCATACCTAGACCCAGTAGGGTGCATTAAGAAAGTCATTTAGGCAATGTCCTGTTGTGCCCGGTTATAGAAGGACATATGGTATATTATCCCACATTGGAGCAATTATGAATTTCCTTGTGTCGATCTTTCCCTCCCTCAAAGTTTTGTTTTTTGGCACAAAGGAGGCTTCAGCAGGGATTTCTTGTTAGACTTCTGTTGTTTTGCTTCTTTCTTTATTATTTAAATACAAGAATTAAACTATTCACAGGAAGAACTAAAGTTGAAGTACTTGATTCAATTATTTCTTAAAACACTATGCTTTTAAAAAAAGAAAAAAAAGTGGTTCTTGAGGCGCAGCAACTTGTTGTGAGAGAGCTAAGTGTATTTACCTTATATTTTGCCATCAGGAAAGAGTTTGGTAAATGGAAAGAGACCCAGGGTATACTGGGTAGGACAAAAATAATCTAACAACACGTGAGTGGATAGTCACTGGGTGTTTAACCCTATTCTAGGTATCTTGTGTAATTAATCTAGTTCCACTCTCAAGATGTGTTGAATCGGTGTGATTTTTCCCACGTCACTTACCACCTTCCAGCAGAGTAAATTATTTACTTACCCATCGGACTTGTTATTTATTGCCTGTTTCTCTCACTTGTATGTGAACTCCACAAGGGAAGGTATTTTGCTGGGTTTTAACCAACAACGCATCCGGTGCATCTAGCACACTGTCATGTGACACAATAAATGTTCAATAAAAGTTTGTTGCATCAATCAATTGTATCTACTTTGCAAAGTAAAGAAAAAGCTGAGGATCAGAAAGTGTGGCTAATTGCATCCATCTTACAAAGCAAGGTAGCAAATGAAATTGGGATTTTAAGCTTTAAGTGTGATTGCCAAGAACTTCTCTTTATTCTAGAATGTTATAGCATATGTCCCAAAGGGAAAATATCTACACTTGCTCCCCAGTAGAACATTCACTGGATTTTTAATCTAGGGGAACTACTCATTCTTTGTGAATCTGCAAAATGGAAAAACACAAATAAAGACAGTTGCACAGATACGGATTAGATATAGATACGGACATAACTATACATACACACTAATATATATTGTTTCCCTTAGTATTTATAATAACTCTAAAATGTAGATAGGTTAAGTATCATGCCCATTTAGAGGTACGTCTATATATCTAGTTATAACAATGAACATTACAAAAAAATAAATTAACTCTGTCAAATAAATAAAATCTTTAAAAAAAATAAAAATAAATTAAAGGATGTAAAAATCAATGAACTAAATTACCATACAGTTATAGAATCCAAATAGTTTTATTGATTATGACGCTGACTTTTGGCGTCACTCTGTCAAATCCCTGGCTTTGACACATATTACATGTGTGGCCTTGAACTTACTGTGTAATATCTCAGAGACTCAGTTCATCCTATATTAAATAGGGATTATGGAGTCTTTTTATAGGGTTGGTAGGTTAATCAAATGAGGACATACAGGTAAGTTGCTCAGCACAGTATCTGAAACACAGTGACTCCTCAATGGTATTTATTCCTTTCATTCTTACTGTGTTACATCAGTTGTGGGTTTTTTTGTTTTTGTTTTTGTTGTTGTTGTTGTTGTTATTGTTTTTTGACATCACAGCCCTCATTTCAGAATCAATATACCTAAATAAATCCATAGATTTTGGTCTAATTCTACCTCTAGATTTCCACTAATTCATAGTTATGCTGCCAGTGGGAAAATCTCTTCTGATATCCTAATTTTTATCATTGTTAGCTAATTTTTATATTTTTCCATTTGATTAGAATTCCAGGAAGAAAAGACTTGGTAAATTTTCAGTTACCCAAGTAAAATCCATTCATTTCCATTGAAGCAATACTCAGAAAATAATGACAAATTATGAGAACAAGAGTTAATTTTCAAATCTCAACTGTTTGGCCACAAATTAGATTAAAATTTTCAGAAATTGTGGTTTACAGACGTTTTTAAGATATTCTATTTTTTAAATTTTAAATGAAAATGCTATGATTTAGCATGTGTGCATGTATGTGTGCATACTTTTAAATATTTGTGTAAACTTTTTGAATTTTTTCTTCAATCTAAAAGAAAAAATGGTCAGCTTCAAGAAAAAATTACCAGTAAAGGCAAGCAAAAATGCTGAGCATGTTGAAATATAGACAATGTTCTGTTAAATGCACTTTTCTTTTTCTTTTTTAACCTGAAAAAAGTAATTTATAATAAAAGCTGTATAAACCTAAATATGTCTCCAAAATTAAGTTCTTGGTAGGTCTTAAATGTTCTAAAAATGGCCTCTATGCGACATTTTTGCCCCACTTGTCAATTTCTTCTTTATATGGTTTCAGCGGTTTGAGAGTTGGGATACTGCTGCTAGGCACTTGTCAGCAAGTTTGAAGATTTAAACTTCTCTGCCCTGCTGTTTTATTTTATCTTCACGATTTCAAAAAGCATGAAACAAGTAAGTTCTTTGACCATAGGAACCTACCCACACACTGAAGAGACTTGTGCTCAGGATGAATATTGTGTATTAATATAAACATATGATGTTCACAAAACTACTACAAAGTATTAATATTTATCAAGTGATTAGATAAAAATTTGAACATGAGGAAGGTTAATATCCTACAAATGGAAGCTTAGTCTCTATGGCTGTATGACCCACTAGAACCCTTTCTCACCGGAAGCAGAGAACCAAATGTTGGCTTCTCTATGGGTGACATTTTGGCAATTAGTTATATCTGCAAATGAATAATTGCAGGTGCAACCCAGCTGGTTAGTCAACAATTTGTTAATGTTTGATGCATAGCACACTAAGTATTTTAGCAATTAGAGACCCGATATAACAATTAATTAAGGTCCCAAATCAAGTCAGGCAAGTAATGTCATTACATTCAAAGCGCAAATTCAAAAAGATTTTTCAAAAAGTAAATGTTGCTAAAGAAAATTTAAAGGAGGGCGCCTGGGCGGCTCAGTTGGTTAAGCGACTGCCTTCGGCTCAGGTCGTGATCCTGGAGTCCCGGGATCGAGTCCCGCATCAGGCTCCCTGCTCAGCAGGGAGTCTGCTTCTCCCTCTGACCCTCCTCCCTCTCATGCTCTCTGTCTCTCATTCTCTCTCTCTCAAATAAATAAAATCTTTAAAAAAAAAAAAAAAGGAAGAAAATTTAAAGGAAACCTCAAGAGAAATCATGTCTAAATAATATGTAGATAACTCTGTAAACAGATGACCTATTTCACAAACTTTATTAATTGGGCAATATATATATTATGTAATATATATTAAATATAAAAAACATTTTCTGATTTAGCATGAACAGGAAATCTTGAAATAAATAGGTAATTTTCAATCACCTAGAGGAATGTCAGACTCTATCCTTACAATCTTTTGTCAAATAAAAATTAAGGAGTTCTTTAGTTTCTCACACATCCCATCCAACAATCCTAAACTTAATGCTCTTTGGATAGGAATAACAACATCGTTTTCTATATTTCTAAAGAGGAGGGGGGCACCTGGTGGCTCAGTCGTTAAGAGTCTGCCTTCGGCTCAGGTCATGATCCCAGGGTCCTGGGATCGAGCCCCGCATCGGACTCCCTGCTCAGCGGGAGGCCTGCTTCTCCCTCTCCCACTCCCCCTGCTTGTATTCCCTCTCTCGCTGTATCTCTCTCTGTCAAATAAATAAAATCTTAAAAAAATAAAAATTAAAAAAAAAATAAATAAAGAGGAGTGGTTATGAATACACTTTGAATCTAGAAAAAAGTTTACTTCTCTTCAGGCTGCCTTCCAGACCATGCCGACTCTGCCTTGTAATATTGCCAAACAATATCCCTTCACTGGGCTTCCTAATTCCTTAGATTTGTGCCCACTTTCACATAGGATCTCTGCTCTCTCCTTCTACCACCCTGTGAGAGAGGTGTCTAGTTGTATTTAATGTGTTGCCTCCCATATTATGCATAATATAGCAAAGAACAACAGACCTCTCTTTACACACACCAACTGCTTCCCATAGCATGACTCGGTTGCTTTATTGGGCTCAAATACATCTTTACTAGCAGGAGTGAGGATGGAGCGGGACAAATGTAACAGAGAGCAGGACTCTATAAAATATGTCTGTAGAATCATGGCACATTTTCAGAAATATCCTCTATAATCAAACAAAAAAATGGCATAGTAGGTAACATATTCCAGTCCGTATGCTGAGCTATTAATAAGGAGGAAAATACTAAGATCATAAGGGCTGTTAGCAGGGATCTCTTCTGAACGATGAAAATTTAGCAAAGATCCAAAATGAAACTGGCTGAAGAAGTGGCAGTGGGCATAATGAAAAAATCACAGTGTAACAGACTGCTTTGGTCACCTCCCCTTCAATCTATTGTTAAGAGAGATATCCCCTCCCTAGAGTTACAGGGCTGGCTGATCATATGGCATCTGACACTGAGCACATGAAATCAACAGCAGTTTATTAGTCACATACGCTCACAGCCCAGAGGTGGAGGATGATGCTGTACCATGCGGGGCCACACAGAGGTGTGTTTAGGAACAGAATTAACAGCCAGAGCCTGTAAGAGGCAGCGGGGCTTGTAGTTACAAGGGGGTGAGGCGAATCCTGGTTCTTAAGAGAGGATATAGTTGGCTTGTTCGAATAATTCTGCAGGCTAGCAGTGTACTAAAGCCCACTACTCAGGGATCAGCAGCACTGTGTCTGGTCGCCATGATAAGGAGGGTTGCCTGGCTAGGTGACCTTATTTGCCGTAGCAGAGTGGGTAGGGGAGCTTGCAGTTCAGCCATTTGAGGCTGTCCTATTTTACTAAATATCAAAGCGGCACATTATATTGGATCTTGATCTCAAGCCTTACACTACACAGATTAGCAGTGTGTCAGTATGAAAGAACAATTGTGAATTTTCTTTATGGCAGGGGCTGTGACAATAACAGATGTGTTAGTTGGTCAGAGTGGGACTTACTTAATTCCTAGGACTGCCTCTTAAGCCTTACAATCGTTTTTAAGTAGCTGCATTTGGGACTTTCTGACTGGAAACTGCTGTGTTTACCACATTCTGAGAGAACTGAGTGAAAAATAGCAAATCATAAACTGTGAGTCACTGGTGAGCCCTGCTCAGCTTTGGAGGATTTAATTTAGATTCCTTATCAGATAACAATCTGCTTTTTTGTGTGTTTTATTTCCTTTATTTTTATGATGGCAATAGAACATGTGTGGGGCCATTCCACGGACATTAAAATAGCATTTCCATTGACACCATAACAGATGAAGCACCTGCCCTGACTCAGTAATGACTTCTGCGGGGTTGTCACTCTGTCTATGGAAGTCTATGAGCCACTTCACTGATGTCGTAACACCACTAGTACTTGCAAGGAGGCGGTAATAGGTCCTCGGGGCTGTTGCTATGACAGTGGAAGTGCATGTGGTCCCTATGTGGACCCTGCAGCAGAACTTGCACTAATACTTTAAGTAAACCCATGCAAAAAGCATACTTACATACAAATATGTAAAGAATTTTACACAAATGACCTGTAGCTTTGACCACATTTCTAATTAATATTGATTATATACTTTATCTAGTTAATATTTAAATTATAATTGACAAATAAGATTTTGTATCTATATATATCTATATCTGTACATCTATATATGTGTCTATTTGTATATCTATCTATCTATGTAAAGATATAGATAAATGTCACCAAAGTTTCATGTTTGTAAACAGACTGTTAACAATTAAATTTTAATTTTTGAAATTTTATAGAATTAATGGTAGAAATGTAGGAACACCAAAAGTTACTGGGGTCATCAGAATTTTAAGATGGGGGGCAGCTGGGTGGCTCAGTCGTTAAGCGTCTGCCTCCGGCTCAGATCATGATCCTGCATCGGGCTCCCTGCCCAGCGGGAAGCCTGCTTCTCCCTCTCCCACTCCCCCTGCTTGTGTTCCCTCTCTTGCTGTCTCTCTCTGTGTGTCAAATAAATAAATAAAATCTTAAAAAAAAAAAAAAGCATTCTAAGATGGCCCCAAGATTCATGTGTCCTTTTATACATAGGCTGTATAATTCTCACCCCTTAAATGTGGTCAGGGTCTATGCATATGATGGGGTATTGATCTTATGATTAGTTGAATGCCTATCCCAAGGTGAAGAGATCTCACAGACATAATTAAGATCCCAAATCAGTTGATCTGAGTTCATGGAAAGGCAGATTATCCTGTGTGCAGCTGACTTAATTAGGTGAAAGCCGGTAACAGCAGGACTGGACCTTTCCTGCAGAGCTTCCTGATCGACTGAGACTGTACTGAGGCACCTGGAAGAAAGTCATGTGGTAAGGAACCTGGAGAGGCTTCTTGGAGCTGAGACTGGTCCTGGACCACAGCCAGCAAGCAAATAAGGACCTAATGCATACAGCAGAACTGAATTCTGCCAATAACCCATGAGCGTGGGCAAGGACCCTACACTCCAGAAATAAACCCGTCTTGTGAGACCCTGAGCCAGAGGACCAAGGTAAATAGGACTCTAGACCTATAGAAACTGAGATAATTAATGAGTGTTGTTTTAAGTTGACAGGTTTGTGGCAACTTGTTACTCATCAATAGAAAATAATATAGTTAAAATAGATTATTATCTATAAATTATTAATATTATTATTTAGCATTTGGGGCATTTCCTCTCAGTTCATTCACTTTGGGATTTTTTTTTTTTTAAATGACTGAGGTCACCAAATATAAAATTATGCATTTTTTTTTTAAGATTTTATTTTATTTATTTATTTGAGACAGAGAGAATGAGATACAGAGAGCATGAGAGGGAGGAGGGTCAGAGGGAGAAGCAGACTCCCTGCCGAGCAGGGAGCCCGATGCGGGACTCGATCCCGGGACTCCAGGATCATGACCTGAGCCGAAGGCAGTCGCTTAACCAGCTGAGCCACCCAGGCGCCCAAATTATGCATTCTTTAAAATTAACAAAATGGTCTCTGAAAAGTACTTCAAAATCTTCTGAATTTTGATTTAAAGGCTTATTTTCCTTATGATAAAGTAATATCCATTCATTTTGGGAGACAGAGAAAATAGTAAGATGGACAAAACCATTCATAAAACTATGGCCTAGGATAACCAGTAAATTATTTATTTTTTAATTATAAAGTCATATATGTTAGTTATAGAGAATTTAGGATGAAAAGAAAAAAGTTAATCAAAATAAAGCCACCTGCTGTCCTATCTATCAGCTCAGCTTTGTTAATATGTAAATATTAAATAGGGACAAAGGCTAATTGGATTGGTACAAAATTAGATTTGCTGGATAGATAGAATTGTACAATCAAGAAAGAAGGGAAGGTGAATTTTGGTTCTCAACTGTGTATACATATTAAAATTTTCTGATCAGATTTTTTTTTTTTTTTAAATGCTGGTACCTAAGTCCTACCTTCAGATGTTCTGATTTACTTGGTTAGGGTTAAGCCAAGTTTGTTGTTGTTTTGTTTGTTCATTTTTTAATAAAAATGGGTCCTAGCCTTCAAGCTGGATGAGAAAGAGCCAGGCAAGTAAATAGAATGGTATTGGAATGGGAGAAAATAGATTGAATCATTCACTAAGCGACAGTCTCATGAAGGTCTCAATGAGGTGAAAGCTGGTCACATAGAAACACTAAACAGTGCTTCTCAAATGTAATATGCATACAAATTACCTGAGGATTTTGTTAAAATGCAGATTCTGTTTCATGAACTCTGGGTGGGATCTGATACTCTGTAACACTGAAGAGCAGGGCAGCAAAAAACATAAACTTGAAAGAAGGAAGTTATGACTAGAAAACACAGGGCTTGAATTAGTTTTGAAGGTGAAGTAGTTTCAGGTAATGACAATTTTCAAAGGTGAACTTAGGTGAGATAAATGAGTAGGACTTAATCACAATATGCTTTGGAGATACTTGTTTCACTTTTTAAAATCCTAAATGAGCAGGTCTCAATACCATGAAATGGAAGTTTTGGTATTTGCTTCTAGTCTCATAGGCAACTATAGGTGGCTGGAGTAACGTAATGTGTTTAAAAAGTTCTAGCCCAAGGGACATCCAACTCTCAGGGACGTGATCTTGAGATCGAGCCCGGGTTGGGCTCTGCACTGAGTGCGGAGCCTGCTTAAGATTCTCTCTCTTCTTCCTCCAGTCCTTCCCCCTCTTAAAAAAAAAAAAGGGAAAAAAAAGAGAAAAAGAAAGTTCTAGCCCAAAACTCTGGTGCTCAGACTGTGGTTTGTACATATATTTGTTCATTCTTGCATTTCAATATGGATGATACAAAGTCTTGCCTCATAATGTTCACTTTAAGAATAAAATATTATGGGGGCACCTGGGTGGCTCAGTTGGTTAAGTGAGTACCTTCGGCTCAGGTCATGATCCTGGAGTCCTGGGATCAAGTCCCACATCAGGCTCCCTGCTCAGCGGGGGCTCTGCTTCCCCCTCTGACCCTCTTCCCTCTCGCGCTCTCTGTCTCTCATTCTCTCTCTCAAATAAATAAATAAAATAAAATAAAATAATAAAATATTATGGAAAGCGACAAGTATATATTACTTGGCAAAAAATAGGTGTTCAATAAACTTCTCTTCTGCCCACTTCCTTCCACCCACTGATCTTTTTCTTTATATATGGGAAGCAAAGGTTGCCCAGACCTCCTGAATTTTCATTTAGAATGGTGACTGTGTATAAATGAATCTAAGGTTCCAGATGTTGATATGAATTAGTATCTGTGGTTGCAGAACAATATATACTTACCATCTAAATTATAACAACAATTACAGCCTCTGACAGGCGGTTTGGTGAAATCATCATGTAATAATTTCCATTATTTACAGTTGAATGGTTGTTAGAAAATGATAAAGAGAATAGCTGATGTTTGTTAAACAAAGCAGGGCTTATTTCATTTTCCATATATAATAGCAAGCTAAAATAAAATACCCTGCAAGATTTAGGTTTTAAATAAATCCTGATTGTAATACGTATTAAATTCTCTCAATATAGTTCCCAATAATATATAAATGATATATTTGTTTAAAATTATAAAGATCCCTATAAACTGACTTATCCTCCTCAAGAATTTTCTATCAAAGTCCAGCAAGGTTTTCCATGTGAAAATGTACAGAGGTTCATTTATTGATTAGACATGCTTCAGGGTTGTTTAAGTCTAGATAACAGGCATATTGTGGTCAGCTCCACATGGGTTTTCTGTAGATAACACAGCCATATAAATTCAAAGACTTAACAAGAACTCTTTGGGAGTCCAATATGGGGCTTTCATTATGGATAAATGGAATGTAGACAAAGGGCTCTCTCTAAACCATTTTATTCTAATAATTTTGAAGCTACTTAGTCGGACCCGTAGGAGCTAAGATTTTTTTTTTTTAATCTTTAAATATGTGCTGTGCTTCCCTCAGTGAAAATCCATTTCAAAGTTATTGTGGAATAGTGGGAATTCAGGCAGATGTAAATCTGAATAGTTGCTATGCTGCTTATTAACTGTTTGGGAAATAAACTTTCTGAGCCTCAGTTTCTTCATTAGTAAGATGGAAGTTACAATCCAAAGATTTGTTGTGACAGTGTTATTAAATATTGTGTTTAAATGACCAAGCATAGTAGGTACTTCAGTTTGTTTGTTTTAAATTCTCCCATTCCCCAGACCCTACCTATGACCCATGATCATTTTTCTTCTTGAGTGAATGTCCCAGAGGGATATGGAGTGCCACAGATTGTAAGAAAGGAGGACTGTGGTTCTGCCATCTGTGTTAACTGATAGAATCTCAAAGACAAGGGGGTCTTCCTTCACAATGACAATGAAAACAGGTATTTTTAACAAATTGAAAGAAAATGCCCTATGGATATAAAAATGTTTAGAGAGGGGGAAGGAAAGATGGCAGAGGAGTAGGGGACCCTATTTCAAACGGTCCCCGGAATTGAGCTGGATATCTACCAGACCACTCTGAGCACCCCCAAAACCAGCCTGAGATGTAAGAAGATCTAGATCTCTACAAACAGAATATTGCAGGCAGTTGGTTTCAAGGTACGAAGCGGGAGCCATGATTCCGCAGGCAAATATTGGAGGATAAATGGCAGCGGGAGGGAGCCTGGCCGTGGGGATCCTACACTGTCGGTGAGCGACAGCCTCGCTCACTGGGGACAGGGCACAGACTCGCAGACCGGTAGTGGTGGGGAAAGGACTTTAGGGCAGCCCCTGGGACGGAAAGCCTGAGCGGCGGGGTCGCGGGGTCGCGCGTGCAAACTGGGAGCAGCTGGTGGTTTTAGCACAAAGGGCAGAGATATGCCCTGGCCTGGAGGCAGAACTGGGAGAGCTGCGGAGGGGCGCACAACTCAGGATGCTGCAGTTTATAGCAGCACAGACAGAAACGGAGACGGTGTGGCCTGGAGAGCTCACTGAAGAACAGACTGTGATCTCTCTGCTCTGAGGCAGAGGGTTGGAAATGGTCTCTTCTGCTGTGACTCGCGGAAGAGACGCGGAAAGCTGCCAGGGAAAGCTGCCAGAGAACAAAAGCCCCCAAAACTGATTCCCACTGAGCCTATCCCCCGCCACAGGGTGGGCAGGCCAACTCCGCCCAAACAGGGTTGCCTGAGTAACAGCACGGCAGGCCCCTCCCCCAGATGACAGGCTGGGAAAACAAGAGGCCAGCAACCCTAAGGTCCCAAGAAAACAGGTGCATCTTGCTTGGGTTCTGGTCAATAATTTGGACTCTATATATTCCCTCAACCTCCCATCAACAGAATGACTAGGAGGAGGAACCCCCAAAACAGAAAAGACTCAGAGATTATGACTTATGCTTCAGATTTACAAATGGATGCAGATATAACCAAGATGTCGGAGATGGAATTCAGGCTAGCAATTGTGAAGACCATAGCTAGAATGGAGAAATCAATTAATGGCAACATAGAGTCTCTAAGGGCAGAAATGAAAGGTGAATTGGCAGAACTTAAAAATGTTATCAGTGAGATCCAATCCAATCTAGATAATCTAATAGCTAGGGTAAGTGAGGCAGAAGAATGAATAAGCGACCTGGAAGACGATATAATAGATAAAAAGGGAAAAGAGGAGGCCAGGGAAAAACAACTCAGAATCCAGGAAAATAGAATCAGAGAAATAAGTGACACCATGAAGCATTCCAATGTCAGAATAATTGGAATCCCGGAGGGAGTGGAGAGAGAGAGAGGACTAGAAGATGTATTTGAGCAAATTGTAGCTGAGAACTTCCCTACTTTGGGGAGTGAAACAAACATTCGTGTCCTAGAGGCAGAGAGGACCCCTCCCAAGCTCAAGGAACACAGGCCAACACCCCGGCATGTAATAGTAAAACTTGCAATCTTAGAACCAAGGAAACCATCTTAAGGGCAGTTAGGGGGAAGAGATTCCTTACATACAGAGGGAGGAACATCAGAATAACGTCAGACCTATCCCCAGAGACCTGGCAAGCCAGAAAGGCCTGGCAAGACATATTCAGGGTACTAAATGAGAAAAACATGCAGCCAAGAATACATTACCAGCAACGCTTTCATTTAGAATGGATGGAGAGATGCAGAGCTTCCACGACCGGCAGAAACTGAAAGAATATGTGACCACTAAGCCGGCCCTGCAAGAAATATTAAGGGGGGTTCTATAAAAGGAGAAAGACCCCAAGAGTGATATACAACAGAAATTTACAGGGACAATCTATAAAAACAACATCTTCACAGGCAACATGATGACAATTAATTCATATCTTTCAATAATCACTCTCAACGTGAATGGCCTAAATGCTCCCATAAAACGGCACAGGGTTGCAGATTGGATAAAAAGACAGGACCCATCCATATGCTGTCTACAAGATACTCATTTTGAACCTAAGGATACATCCAGACTGAAAGTGAAGGGATGGAGATCCATCTTCCATGCCAGCGGACCTCAAAAGAAAGCTGGGGTAGCAATTCTTATATCAGACAAATTAGATTTTAAACTAAAGTCTGTAGTTAAGAGACACAGAAGGACACTATATCATTCTTAAAGGGTCTATCCAACAAGAAGATCTAATAATTGTTATATCTATGCCCTCAACATGGGAGCAGCCATCTACATAAGCCAACTGTTAACCAAAACAAAGAGTCATATTGATAACAATACGTTAATTATAGGAGACCTCAATACCTCACTCTCATCAATGGACAGATCATCTAAGCAGAAAATCAACAAGGGAACAAGAGCTTTGAGTGATACATTGGACCAGATGGACCTCATAGATATTTACAGAACATTCCACCCTAAAACAACAGAATACTCATTCTTCTCGAGCACACATGGAACTTTCTCCAGAATAGACCACATACTGGGTCACAAATCAGGTCTCAACTGATACCAAAAGATTGAGATTATTTCCTGCATATTCTTAGACCACAATCCTCTAAAACTGGAACTCAATCACAAGAAAAAATTTGGCAGAAATTCAAACACTTGGAAGCTAAAGACCACTCTGCTCAAGAATGTTTGGGTCAACCACGAAATCAAAGAAGAACTTAAACAATTCATGGAAATCAATGAGAACGAAAACACATTGGTCCAAAACCTATGGGATACTGCAAAGGCGGTCCTGAGGGGGAAATACATAGCCATCCAAGCCTCACTCAAAAGAATAGAAAAATCCCGAATTCACCAACTAACTCTACACCTTAAAGAACTAGAGAAAAGCAACAAACGATGCCTAAGCCACACATTAGAAGAGAAATACTTAAAATTAGAGCAGAGATCAATGAATTAGAAACCAGAAACACAGTGGATCAGATCAATGAAACTAGAAGTTGGCTCTCTGAAAGAATTAATAAGATCGATAAACCACTGGCCAGACTTATCCAAAAGAAAAGAGAAAGGACCCAAATTAATAAAATTATGAATGAAAGGGGAGAGATCACGACTAACACCAGGGAAATAGAAACAATTATTAGAAATTATTATCAACAACTCTATGCCAATAAACTAAGCAATCTGGATGAAATGGAGGCCTTCTTAGAAACCTATAAGCTGCCAAGACTGAAACAGGAAGAAATTGACAACCTGAAGAGGCCAATAACCAGGAACAAGATTGAAGCAGTGATCAAAAACCTCCCAAAATACAAGAGTCCAGGGCCTGATGAATTCCCTGGGGAATTCTACCAAACATTCAAAGAAGAAATAATACCTATTCCACTGAAGCTGTTTCAAAAAATAGAAACAGAAGGAAAACTTCCAAACTCATTCTATGAGGCCAGCATTACCTTAATCCCCAAACCAGGCAAAGACCCCATCAAAAAGGAGAATTTCAGACCGATATCCCTGATGAATATGGATTCCAAAATCCTCAACAAAATCCTAGCTAATAGGATCCAACAATACATTAAAAGGATCATCCACCACGACCAAGTGGGATTTATCCCCAAGATGCAAGGGTGGTTCAACATTCGCAAATCAATCAATGTGATAGAACACATTAATAAGAGGAGGGAGAAGAGCCATATGGTCCTCTCAATTGATGCAGAAAATAATTTGACAGAATACAACATCCTTTCCTGATTAAAACTCTTCAGAGTATAGGGATAGAGGGAACATTCCTCAAGATCATAAAATCCATCTATGAAAAACCCACAGCGAACATCATCCTCAATGGGGAAAAGCTGAGAGCCTTTCCCTTAAGATCAAGAACACATCAAGGATGCCCACTCTCGCCACTATTGTTCAACATAGTACTAGAAGTCCTGGCAACAGCAATCAGACAACAAAAAGAAATAAAAGGTATTCAAATTGGCAAAGAAGAAGTCAAACTCTCTCTTTTCGCAGACGACATGATACTTGATGTGGAAAACCCAAAAGTCTCCACCCCCAAATTACTAGAACTCATCCAGCAATTCAGTAATGTGGCAGGATACAAAATCAATGCACAGAAATCAGTTGCTTTCTTATACACTAACAACGCAACTGTAGAAAGAGAAATTAGAGAAACGATTCCATTTACAATAGTACCAAAAACCATAAGATACCTCGGAATAAACCTAACCAAAGAGGTAAAGGATCTATACTCTAGGAACTACAAAACACTCATGAAAGAAATTGAAGAAGACACAAAAAGATGGAAAAATATTCCACACTCATGGATCGGAAGAATAAACATTGTTAAAATGTCTATGCTACCCAGAGCAATCTATACCTTCAATGCCATCCCGATCAAAATTCCAATGACATTTTTCAAAGTGCTGGAACAAACAATCCTAAAATATGTATGGAATCAGAAAAGACCCCGAATCGCCAAGGCAATGTTGAAAAGGAAAAACAAAGCTGGGGGCATCACATTGCCCGATTTCAAGCTATATTATAAAGCTGTGATCACTAAGACAGCATGGTACTGGCACAAAAACAGACATATAGACCGATGGAACAGAATAGAGAACCCAGATATGGACCCTCAACTCTATGGTCAAATAATTTTTGACAAAGCAGGAAAAAACATGCAATGGAAAAAAGACCGTCTCTTCAATAAATGGTGCTGGGAAAATTGGACAGCCACATGCAGAAGAATGAAACTCGACCATTCTCTAACACCATACACAAAGATAAACTCTAAATGGATGAAAGACCTCAATGTGAGACAGGAATCCATCAAAATCCTAGAGGAGAACATAGGCAGTAACCTCTTTGACATCTCCCACAGCAACTTCTTTCAAGATACATCTCCAAAAGCTAGTGAAACAAAAGCCATTGAACTTTTGGGACTTCATCAAGATAAAAAGCTTCTGCACAGCAAAGGAAACAATCGACAAAACAAAGAGGCAACCCACAGAATGGTAGAAGATATTTGCAAATGACACTACAGACGAAGGGTTGGTATCCAAGATCTATAAAGAACTTCTCAAACTCAACACCCAAAAAACAAATAATCAAGTCAAAAAATGGGCAGAAGAGATGAAAAGACACTTCTCTGAAGAAGACATACAAATGGCTAACAGACACATGAAAAAATGTTCATCATCATTAGCCATCAGGGAAATCTAAATCAAAACCACACTGAGATACCACCTTACACCAGTTAGAATGGCAAAAATGGACAGGGAAAGGAACAACAAATGTTGGAGAGGTTGTGGAGAAAGGGGAACCCTCTTACACTGTTAGTGGGAATGCAAGTTGGTACATCCACTTTGGAAAACAGTGTGGAGGTTCCTCAAAAATTTAAAAATAGAGCTACCCTATGACCCAGCAATTGCACTCCTGGGTATTTACCCCAAAGACACAGATGTAGTGAAAAGAAGGGCCATATGCACCCCAATGTTCATAGCAGCAATGTCTGCAATAGCCAAAGTGTGGAAAGAACCAAAATGCCCTTCAACAGATGAATGGATAAAGAAGATGTGGTCCATATATACAATGGAATATTACTCAGCCATCAGAAAGGATGAATACCCAACTTTTACATCAACATGGAGGGGACTGGAGGAGATTATGCTAAGTGAAATAAGTCAAGCAGAGAAAGTCAATTATCATATGGTTTCACTTATTCGTGGAACATAAGGAATAGCATAGACGACATTAGGAGAAGGAAGGGAAAAATGAAGGGGTGGGGAATTGGAGGGAGAAATGAACCATGAAAGACTATGGACTCTGAGAAAGAAACAGGGTTTTAGAGGGGAGGGGTGATTGGTTAGCCTGGTGATGGGTATTAAGGAGGGCGTGTACTGCATGGAGCACTGGGTGTTATACGAAAACAATGAATCATGGAACACCACATCAAAAACTAATGATGTACTGTATGGTGACTAACATAACATAATAAAATTAAAATAAATAAATAAATAAAAATGTTTATAAAAAGAAGACAAAACAACCAGAATCCCAAAGTTGCCAATAAGACAAAAAAAAAAAGAAATGGGGGTGGACAGAAAAACACAGAGAATGTATAAATGTGAAATAAACATGGCTAAATCACAGTTGGGAAAAAAATCAATTTTACTCATTTACTCAAAAATATTGGGGAGTGCCTACTATGTGTCATATACCATTAGAGGTAACTAACATCCAATGAAGAAATAAAGATGTGTGATTATTGTCCTCAAAGATGACAACCTATTGTAAAGTATATACACATAAATAATAGCAAATACAAAGATTTTATGCAAAGGATATATTCATGAAGTTGTAAATACAATTCAAATCTTGCCTGGTTGAAGAAGTAATTTTGCAATAACTATAATCTATTTTGTGTTAATAATCTTTTTTTTTTTTTAATTTTCTTGCATTACGTTAAATGGTTTCCAATGGTGGATTCTCAATTAACAGTGGGGTATATTATTAATCATTTGTTTGGTATTTCACAGTATCATATCTAACTTCCTTTCTTAACATTGCTATTTCAGCCCATTTTTCAACAAGTACAATGGCTCCTCTATTTGGTGCAAACATTATAGAGAATAAAATGTTATGAGGAATAATATTAAGAGTTGAAGAAGCACCAAAATCACTGTGAGAAGTTTGGATACACGTACTGAGCAAAAATCAAACAATACTGAACAAGTATGGTAAGTTTGTCAAGTTAGCACCTTTAAGAAATGCCACAGTGTAGGGAACAGCACAAACAGTTTACAATCATTTAGTTGGCTTATAATTATAGCCTTAGATTCTTCATCAATTATAAATAAAACAATGTAATTTGTATTACTGCAAAAGTTCCTTAGTAGAGTGTATCTCTGTTATGATGGTACATTGTTCTATTTCAACCCTACATGTTTCCAACTTGAATAAAATGACTCCACTTTGTACTATAAACTAAAATATACACTACAGTATAACATAAAAAGAAACGACAATAATGGAGAATGTTTAGGAGGTCGGAAGAACATAGAACTAATTGTCTGACACAGGACAAGGTTGTCTGAAAACACTCACTGAAGGAAGCGATGTTTAAAGTGCCATCTCAGAGTTAAAGACGTTGTTTAGGGCGCCTGGGTGGCTCAGTTGGTTAAGCGACTGCCTTCGGCTCAGGTCATGATCCTGGAGTCCCAGGATCGAGTCCCGCATCAGGCTCCTTGCTCAGCGGGGAGCCTGCTTCTCCCTCTGACCCTTCCCCCTCTCATGCTCTCTCTCTCTATTTCCTTCTCTCTCAAATAAATAAATAAAATCTTTAAAAAAAAATAAAATAAAATAAAGACGTTGTTTAAGGTGATAGAAAACAAAATGAGTTACTATTTTATACTGTAGAGAAGGAAAAATATATTTTCCTCTTCCCTTCTAACCCCTCTACCAGGATCTCTATAACAAAAGACAGATTCACAAAAGAAAAGCATACAAATTTATTTTATATAAGTGGTGCATAACATGGGAGCTTTATAAGGAAATGAAGACCGAAAGAAATGGTTAAACTCCAATGTATTTATGCTAGATTTGATGAAGAGTGGAAAGTTATAGAAAGATACGATATGGCCAAGTGCATGAGATAAGTGAAATAAATAAACCACGGGGAACTTCGTAAGGTCTGCTCATTCAGATTCCTTTCTGTGTCCCTTTCTCTTCAAGATAAGGATGCCCCTTTCCTCTGGGTATAAAGAGGGTACCTCTTCCATAAGAGTTTTGCAACCTGCTTCAAGTTTCAGTAGCCATCAGCCTACCCTTTTCATAGCCCTCCTGGGGTTCCAATTGAGTGCCTATCTCCTTAGCCCTTTAGAAAAGACAAAGATCCAGCTGGCTCTCTGGCCTCATGTTCCATGCAGCCGCAGTTTCCAGCAACTGTCTTGAGAGGAGACAGGTAGTGTATTGGAGAGAAGGTCTTCTCCCAGGGTGGGTCTTTATTTCCTAAGCATTAAAAGAATGCTCATGGTTTCACCCGACCTTTTAGATGCATTCAGGTTACCTCCCTCCCAAACTTCCTGGGCTATCCCAGAACCCAGTAAATATGTTGTGGGGAACACTGACTATGTGCTTAAAAGCCCTGAATTTCCAGTGTGTTCTAGTCTCCACAGCTGGTAGAACTGCTGGTTTCTCTTCTGACAGCAGGCTGGCCTGGGAAAAGGAAGGGGTAGGTACATACCCTCAGAGTGAGGAGGGGAACAGATGATAACCTTGGACTCAGAATTTCTTGCTTTACTGGAGTTTTTGTTTATGGAAGCCTTATAGCTTCCAGTTTTTTGATGCCTTAAAAGTATGGATTTTTTTTTTTTTTTTTTTTTTTGGTAATATACCCAGCATTTTCTAGCTGTGCAAAGGCAGGGATGCTCTGCCACAAATGAATATATCCTGCCTAGAAATAGAAGTCCTCATCCACTTTTAAAGATAGAGATATTCAGGGTGGGAAATAATAGCACAGATTTAGATAAAAGGTTGGAGAGAATATCCTAGGTAAGAGTACACAGTTGCAGTATTCTTTGCTCTAATACAAATATTGAAAATATTATTATTTTTCTCCCTATGACAAGTCATCATGTTGGAATTCTTGGAGTGAAGGCAAAGGGACACAGAATAACAACTACCTTTGTGACTCTAAGAAAGTCAAATGCCTTTCCTGAGACTCAAATTTCTCATTGTGAAACACGATAAATGATTTTCATGTTTTGCTCTTGCAGAGACTACACATCAAATCATGACAACGAGGCTCTGAAACCAAATTAGATGGTGATCGCCCCTCTTAAGACATTATGTCGTAATAAGCAGTTACATCCTATGGGACCATATTTTAAGTTGATCTGGGATTTGCAGAGACAGAGTAAGCTATAGTAGATGAGTTTGCTTTTGGTACATACAGTAAATAATGACTGATTTGGTGAAATTCAAATCATTCTGTTTTGAGAGTTTAATTCTATGAGTCTTCATACTTTGAGGGCTTCACTGTATCAAAACTGGCAAATTTCTGCAGGAGGAAAATTATACTGTAAGGGTATCCCAGTGCTCTTCTAGATACGCAGAAAGCAAAGAACCCAAAATATTGCTGAGGACCAGTCTATTATAGGCATGATGGATTTTTTCCCAATCTTACAAAATAAAAGTCTACAATCATCTATAAATAATAAAAGTATTAAGAATTCAGTGTTGGGCGCCTGGGTGGCTCAGTTGGTTAGGCGACTGCCTTCGGCTCAGGTCATGATCCTGGAGTCTCGGGATCGAGTCCCACATCGGGCTCCCTGCTCGGCAGGGAGTCTGCTTCTCCCTCTGACCCTCCCCCCTCTCAGGTGCTCTCTCTCAAATAAATAAATAAAATCTTTAAAAAAAAAAAAAAGAGGGCGCCTGGGTGGCTTGGTTGGTTGGGCAACTGCCTTCGGCTCAGGTCATGATCCTGGAGTCGCGGGATCGAGTCCCGCATCCGGCTCCCTGCTCGGCGGGGAGCCTGCTTCTCCCTCTGACCCTCCCCCCTCTCATGTGCTCTCTGTCTCTCTCATTCTCTCTGTCTCAAATAAATAAATAAAATCTTTAAAAAAAAATTAAAAAATTAAAAAAAAATTCAGTGTTTTAAATATTACAATATTTTTTTCAATATCACTTTTAATTCGTACAAACCTATAATGGTTGGGTTATTGTTCAGCAAGTATTTACTCTCTTTCTTCTTCTATAGTGGACAGAGTTTACTACCCTGGCTCATTAATCTCACATATAGGAAAGCAACTTGCTTTGACTGAGAACTTGACTCCAGTACAGACTAGGAATATATTCATATAGTTTGGTGTGGCATTGGCCCAGTGATCCGAAATAAGAGGACGCTGTACTGGGAAACCACTGCCCCTTCAAGGTGGCCCAAGAATGAATACACATGGAATAGACCTGAACCCATCCTGTAGTCTGAAGTAGTAGTACTCCATTAAGTCCATCCTAGAAAAGCGAACGCATTACTGATCTGCCGATTCATGAGTATAATTCAAATGTGTGTTTTTATAGGCCACTGAGTGGGGGGTGGTTTGTTATGCAGCCCTGTTATTTCAATAGCCATTTAATACAATAACTAAACCTGTATATCGTTTTTGTTATTGTCCACAGATGCCATTTTTCCCTATTAACACAGCTGACTTGGTTGATTAATAAGCACTGGAGATAGACAATGCAGGCTCACATGTAGAGAAAACAAGGCAACATGGATATTGTTGCAGTTTTGGGGGCCACTCTTTGTATTTACGAAATTAGGGATGAAGATGTGCAATCTTCCCATTAAAAAGCTATGTAAGGGGGCGCCTGGGTGGCTCAGTCGGTTGGGCGACTGCCTTCAGCTCAGATCATGATCCCAGGGTCCTGGGATCGAGCCCCGCATTGGGCTCCCTGCTCGGCGGGAAGCCTGCTTCTCTCTCTGCCCCTCACCCTGCTTGTGTTCCCTCTCTCGCTGTGTCTGTCAAATAAATAAATAAAATCTTAAAAAAAAAAAAATTAAAAAAAAAAAAAAAAGCTATGTCAGCATGCCAGCTGGCTCAGGGCCATGATTTAAGGGAACAGTAATGAATGAGGCAGAAGTAAATGGCCACCATCTGGGTAAAGCTCAAGTGAGCTTGTTTGGACAAGGCTCCAGGGTCAAGTAAATGAAACGGACTTTAATTTCAAGATGCAGCTGTGAGTGAATAATTCCCCACTCCTGCAAGCCATTGCAGGTGTGGCAACCCGGCAATATGTTTTCAAATGGTGTGGGATGCACTTGTGTCTTGAAGGCACTGGCAGTTGGCATGTCTGAAGAACCATGTGAAGTGGCCCTTCAGCAAGCATCAAGAGATGGGAAGGTGTTATTAGAGCTTGCTTAAGCCAAAAGAAACAGCATGGGGAGTTACACTAGAAGAAGTATGTTTCTATAGGGCTTATTAGAACATGCTGATTCCTTTTTCCTCTGTAACCTGAATCACTAAGAATACTACTTTATTGAAACGCCTGGACTGCTAGAATTTTGTTGCTAAAGTGTTTAAATTGGTGGAGAAAACATAGCTAAGCATATGGATCCTGGTGATTAATGTTTCCCTCTTGGGCAATTGGGCTCCATGCATTCTGAAAACAACTGGGTTGCTAGAATGCATTGAATAATTTTAAAAAGAAGGCAGACATTGGATTTAACTTAAAAAAAACACGTGCAAAATTGTGTCCAGAACAACTTTGTGCCACGTAGTTCATATCTGGAACATGTGACTTTGGGATTTCTAATTTTGTCCTATTAAGTAGTCCACCCAGCCTGATGATCTGCTCAGAATAACAGTTAATGTCCTAAAAGAAAACATCCATGTCCCCTAAAAAGCTGTGTGTGTACATCATAGTGGCTGTATAGACTGCATACAGTGGAATGGATAATATATTAAATGGTTAATAAATGGTAGCTAATAACAACATGATTTACCACCCCCCCCCCCATTTCAGGAAATGATTTCTAAAATTTGACTATAACACACACAAACACACACCAGTGAAGACAAATTCATTTCTTTTGTCTAAGGCATGAGATGGCTTCGGGGGAGGGTAGGTGGGTTGAGGGCTGTTAGAAAAGGTAGCCACTTTGAAATGCTTGAGTGGGAAAGTTAGGGAGCTGACGGATGAGTTACTACATTTAGTGGAAGTGAGGGAAAAACAGCATGCTCTGCATAAAACATGTGCACAGGGGCGCCTGGGTGGCTCAGTCATTAAGCGTCTGCCTTCAGCTCGGGTCATGATCCCAGGGTCCTTGGATGGAGCCCCTCATCGGCTCCCTGCTCAGCCGGAAGCCCGCTTCTCCCTCTCCCAATTCCCCTGCTTGTGTCTCTCTTTCTGTCAAATAAATAAATAAAATCTTTAAAAAATAATAATAAAATATGTGCACAAAAGTAGATGAGACAAAGGAGGAAGGGGAAGGGAGGTGCTGTGTCCTAAAATATAAATATTTGATACAGGAAACCATAAAAGGCCTGAACAGACCATTTAAATAAAGATTACATTCAGTAATCAACTTTTCCAATAGCTCCAGGCATGTCTTTGTGCAACCTGTCTTCACTATTCTCCTGTTACTGCCTGCTTCTCTCAGAGCATCTTTGTACTGGATTAGAATTTTGTTTGGAGCTCTATCTGGATCACTGGAATTAGAGCTCCTACAGAGCAGAAGTAATGTTACATTCTTCTCTGCTTTCTCAATGCCTACCACAGTGCCTTACCATATAATACATTGTGGGTACTCAGTGCATGTTTGTGGATTTCAAGGGAATGAAACATATTAGTACTTAGTAAAATTAAACAGGATTTATATTGCTATCATATTAGGAAAAAAACCCAGTCATGTCATCCAATGTAAGCATGGATGGGGAGAAAGAAGTCCATGTTTCTTAGTGGTGTCTGTGTAAACTGGTTTAATTTCTTTGGGAAAAACTGGCAATGTATATTATGACACGTAAAAATACGCAGATCAATTAGACTAGTAATATTGCTTCTTTGACTTCTTATGACTTCCTCAGGATAGTTATTCAAAAAAGAAACCAAGTTTGTGTAAGGAAGTATCCACTGAATATATTTCAAAATAAGAAAAGTATGAATTAAATTATATTCATTTTATCACGTGGGATAAGAAGCACTGAAAACAAATTGTGAAGAATGTACAAACATGAGAAATGTTTGATTTATAATAGTAAATAAAAAATAGTATGCATGTAAAATTTCTAATTATGCAAAATTGTGAAACAAATATATAATGACTGAAGGCAATAATTACAGGTAAAATAATTGTGGGATGAAGCATTTTGTTGGTGATATTTTTAGTATGATTCCCAAATTTTATGTAGCTTACAGTTTCACTATGATAAAAGAATTGAATACAAATTAATTTAAAATATACTCAGTAATTTCCATGTAGCACAAAGAACTATGCTAACACTGGTGTTTCTGCTCTGGAGAAGCTTAGTGTATAATAAGGGATTTAGCTATATCAAAATATTATAATAAATTAATTACTATGGTCCAGAATTCTGCACAGGTGCAGCTTGGAAAGGGTATGAATTCTCCACGTAGGTGGGAAGACTGGTGGGGAGGTGTTAGTTAAACAGATGAAAGACCCAGAGAGATGGCAGATGAATTGATTCTAAAAAAGATTGAATAGTTTCTTTTTTTTTTCTTTTTAAATGTTTTTTAAATTTGACTATATATTTTTTCCCCCCAGGAAGACAGAAGTGCCTTTTTGTATCCAAAGCAGAGGGACTAAAATTTGGGGGCAGAAATATAATAATGAATTAAAGTAGGTTGGAAGGTGAGTAAGTGTAAGTCTTGGGTTGTTAATCTTAGAGTTGATGGGAAGTCAGCAGAGCGGTTTCAGAGGAGAATGTTCTGTATTCTTTTACAGGATGATCACTCAGGTAGAGCCAGAAAGGAGACACAGAAGAGGCTCAGGAAAAAATAAAGTTTATTATATTCACAGGTCCTAGAGACAGGAGGCACGCCATACCATGGAGGGCCATATGGGAAAGGCATCTGGGTGATTAGGAGGCAGAGGACAGAAGCAAGAGGAAAAGCTTTAGACCAGAGCCTTTACTGGGGTTTCTTCAGGGAAGATAAGGGAGGGCAGGGTGAACAGCTTAAGGACTGGATAGTCTGAATAATTTTGGAGGGTTTTGGGCTATAGAGATGGTCCGTTGTTGCCTGGTACCTGGTTTGGGGATGATTAAGGCAGGGGGATACTGCCTCAGGGAGCTCATGCACCAGATGGAGGAGGTAGGGCTTTGCACTGGTTAGTTTGCACATCAAATATATGTTCCTGGCTGGGGCTTTTACTACCTCTAAGAATGGCTAGCCCTAGGAGAAGGGTAGTCTTTCCTCAGTCAGACAAGTTTTTTAAGATGTCAAACATCCTAATATACAGAAAATTTAAAATATTTACAATACAGGGAATAAATAAGACTGATTTAAATATTAAAGGAAAAAAGAGAAGAAGACATATTTTCTAATTTATCAATGAACAAATCAATCTGAGTTTCTAGGTAGAATTAATTATTTATTTTAAAGATTTATTTATTTATTTGACAGAGAGAGACACAGCGAGAGAGGGAACACAAGCAGGGGGAATGGGAGAGGGAGAAGGAGGCTCCCCGCTCAGCAAGGAGCCCGACGCGGGGCCGGATCCCAGGACCCTGAGATCATGACCTGGGCCGAAGGCAGACGCTTAACGACTGAGCCACCCAGGCGCCCCTAGGTAGAATCATTTAATCTAGTTCTCAGATTTCTTTGTATGCCTTCATCATTTATTTTATACCTAAGATTTATATGACATTGGCATTCATTTCACTTTACCAAAATGATTAATTTCCACCATTTATTTTAAAATAAAATATATTTTTTTCATGTTTTAAGCCTAATCTAGGATGTAAAGTCAACTTGTTCTTTTTAACAGCAAGGAAAGGGGGTAACACATATGTCCACTAGACTTTGTTTTGTGTTTAATAACTGTCTTTCTGTAGCAAATAACATAAGCCAACCATTTAACAATCCAGTAATGATTATCGTTTTTTTATCAATAGATAGGTGATGGAGTATCATGGACTCAAGGAGAAGTGGTCTATGCTTTGCCACATTAAGCCAAAGGGCTAAAATAACATTAAATACCAAAGATAAATTGAGGATTTAGCCTTAGAAAATTAAACCAACGTTATTGTGCACTAACCACATTGTTCCCTATCATCTTCAAACAGTACCCATAGAGGAGTTTTTAATTCTCATTTTCTTTTGAAGAAAATAATTTCGGAGGGGTTAATTAGCTTAACCAAGATTGCATATATGTATGTATAAGTTTTGCCTCAAATTCAGCTCCTCCCAAACACAACATCCAATTCACTGCCTGCAATATACTTTCTGAATTGTGCTGTAATCTCTTTAAACTACAGGAAATACTCTAGTGCATCTGTGCCTTGAATATCAAATGTATTAATGGTCATGTCACAGGAGACGCATACACAACTCACTTCATTAAATTAAAAAAAAAATTGTGAGGTGTGTGACATGCTCCAGAATCTGGTGAAAGGAGATGAATCAGACCTTGTGCTTGTAGACCAAGGTCTAGTGGAATGACTGATACGTAAATAAATGGTTGAAAATCTTGAAGAGTGTAAGTGAAGTAATGCCAGAGATACAATATGATAATGATATGATTATTTATGATGGACAGATGTCCAGATGAGAGAGTCATGATTTCCACTTGAAGGACAGAGAAAGAGATAAGAGCACATTTTAAAGAGGGAGTGATGCCTACTAGATTCATCCATAGTCTGCAATACAATTAACCACTGCTGATATATGGCCTTAACGAGGGCCGTGCACTTAGCCTCTCTCCCTTTGTCAACATCACTCCATCGAAAAAAAAAAAACCATCTCATTCTATGATGAAAATGTGGTCCCTTTAGTAAGTGAGATTAGTTCATATGAGCTAACAATCTGTCACTCTGCATCCATTTTAGGAATGACTAGAAATTATTCTGTTGGGAGAAGCTTGGATGAAGGATTGGTTTGGGGATTTTGGCTCCTGCCCCTCACAACCAGGCATCCCTTTTCAAACCCTGGTTGCCATAACAACCAGATAGCACTTTTGGTCCCAAACACAACAGAGTCCTTTATGGTGATGATTATTATTAGCCAGTTTGCACTCCAGGCAGAAATCTGATTTACTTTCCCTGAGGAAACTTACCATATGACATGCAAACTGTCAGAGAGAGAATAATACAAACTGGAAATATGGAAGTGCTACAAAATAAAACATGTGTGGGAAAATACACCTTGTGAGCCCTTTATTATTTTTAAATGAAAAGTTGTCAGAATATTCAGCCTGGAGTGTGAGTTAACTGTGTCATGCCTGTGAGCTTTTTAATAGTGACTGTGAAGGCAGTGCTCACAGATTATCTATTAGGGGGTGTCTGATAAAATGTGACACCTGAAAACTTTGAAGGTACATGGATTTTTGACATTATTCTATAGACCTGTTGATTGAAACTGAAAATACATAAAAAAAGAGGTGTTTTCCCTAGTACACTAATCAGAATGAAACATATGCCTGGCTTCCTTTGCAGCAATTTAAGAATGGGAGAAAGAATTTCACTCTCAAAATACAAGTGCTCAATGACTATGAATAAGGTGTCCCTGCTCCAAATGCGCTGCTTCTGAAAAGTAGAATTTAAGTAGTCTTCTTCCCAGTCAAATGTAGCGAAACTGTTATTTTAACCTTTAATGAGGTTTGACCTTCAGACCAACCTAGAAGAAGAAAACTTTTTGGAATCTCTTGCGTGGAAAAAAAAAAAAAAATTGCATCTGCTGTACAAGCCAAGTATTTCTTTGTGGCATGTTTATCAGTAATGTGCCCCTGCCCAGCAAAATTGTGTCCTTGAACCAGGGATATAAAATGATACTATTAAGGGAGTCAAGCCAAGTCTGGTCAAAGAAAGCCATTTATTTTCACTGACCCAGCTGGTCAAGTGAATTTAGGTTCAGCAGCTTGGCTCACTTGAGAATCAAGCACTGCCATCATGCCTGTAATTACAGCTTGAAAGTGATTTCCAGGAAGGAACATCGAAAGGAAACAGACTTTCCCTGGCAATATTATACTTCAGTACAAGACAGCTGGCAAGGTGAATGGGAAGCATATATTTTCATGTAATTCATATAATAAAAACACTTTATGTATCAGTCAGCTTTTTTACACAGCAAACCACCCCAGACTTAATGGATTAACACGATAAACATTCATTATTTGTTCAAAATTCTGTGAATTGACAGGACAGTTCTTCTAGTCTAGGCTAGCTCATCTGAGGCTGAATGGTCTAGGATGGCTGCACTTAAACATATGGGGCTCCAGCTGGGACTTTTGGGGTGGCTAAGATGGATGGGGTCTTTCTCTATGTGGTTTCTCACCCTGCAGAAGGCTAACTAGAGCTTCTTCATATGGTCTTCGAAAGGTTCCCAGCATCAAGAGTGGGTGAACTCAATGTAAAGCGAGTTCCAACTTTTCCCTAAATCGTGTTTAGTATAATGTTAGATCGGCAGATGCAAGTCATATCACTAGGTGAAATTCAAAAAATGGAGAAATAGACAACATCTTGATGAGAGTTTCAACAAAGAATTTGTGGATTTTGTTTTCATTGCACTTCAGCATTCTTACTATACTTGAGGATTACAAAATCACTGACGTGTTTTAACACTAAATATTTTAGTGTAGTTTTCCATGATTTCTCTTTCTTATAAAGAATGTGAATGTTTCCAAATGCTTTTAAAGGTGGAAACAGTTATAGCAAGTTTACCAAGGTTAAACACATAATTACAGCTGCTTCTAAAAAAATCTCAATTGCATGATTTAAAAATTGAGCAGCTGAGTAAGTAGGATTAGTTAGGTTTATCTTCATTTTATTTTGTTTTATTGTTGTATGTGACATAAAATAATTCTATGGTCTGATCTATTTTCACCACAATGACTGTTTGGGCAGGATATGACAATATTTAGGAGAGACAGAATGGAACATTCTCTTGCCCTGATTTGAGATTATCAACAAATATTTACTATTATTCCCATCAACTTACTGTATTCCTGAGAGATGTAAAATCATTTATTAGGAGGTTGTAGAACAACAACCAAGTCCCCTAGTATTCAAGTCATCCATTCTGTAATTAGAAATCACCCCAAACTTAGTGGCTTAAAGCACAATCATCCATTCTCTCTTGCTGTTTCTGTGACTCAGTCTTTAGAAATGACTCAACTGCAAGATTCCAGCTCAGAGTCTTTGATGAGTTTGTGTTTAGAACGTTGCTGAGGCTAAAGCTATTTCCAAAGCTTCTGACCCTGCATGATGGGAGCCTGCACTAGAAGACTGCAGCACCTGGCAGCTGGAACAACTGGGGCTCCTTCAGTGTCTCTTTTTGTTTCTTTACAGAATCTCTTCAGCATGCCAGCCTTGGGGTGGCTCGATTTCTTAAATGGACAGTCAGGGCTCCAAAAGTCTCCAATAGAGAGACAGATGGAAAGCGCATCATCTCCTCCAATCTAACCTCAACACTGTCCCAGCATGGCTTCCTGTATACCCTGTTAATCAAGGTAGTCACAAAGGTCCAATCAGATTCAAAGGGGGAGGACACAGACCCCCCCCCCAACTCTTGATAGGGAAGTGACAAGATTTTGGAAGGGCATGCAGGGCTGGAAATAATTTTTGGTCAATTTTGGAGAAGTACAATCTACCATATCCAGGGAAACTTTAAATTTTCTGCATGGACCTTTAATATTTCCATCTTACTTTTCTTGGACAGAGTTCTGGTAATATTACATAGATTTCACTTTTCCTCGAGTATTTCAAGGTTACCATTCATATTTGTTTCATGGGCTCTGGTGTATTTTGGGTTAAATCGTAGAAAAGCCTGAGAAAGGACTTGAGTACAGATACCTTATTTGGGAAATAATCCTAGAAAACAGAAGGCAGGGACAGAAGTGAAAAAGGAAAGAGGAAAAACCAATGCAAAGAAGCATGTCCACAGTGGTAGGTAACTAGTGCTTTCACTTGCCAGAACATTCTGAGAAGACTTATGAATTCCCTCTCAGAGCTATGCATTTAACATGTGTCCACTGGCACTGGTTAAATGTGGTCTCAGGGTCCATTAATTCACCCTTTCCAGGTTGCTCATGTATGAGTGTCTCATGTAGTCCACAAGTATCCTGCAAAGGGCATTCAGAGAAGCACCAGAATGGGAAGGAGGAGACATGTGAAGTGGGTTTGGGTTGCACGCAAACCAAGCTGGTAGAAGACCATTCAGAACGAGTCACTGAGAAAAGAAGGAAGGCCAAGATCATTTGTAGTGGTGCATGCGAAATATAAGATGCCTATTTATTCAAGCCAAAGAGCATGCTACTGTGCACTGACTACTGTCATCAGCACATGTAAGAAGGTACAAAAGTAGACCCAGTGCACAGTCTAGAGTGATAAAGCTCCAAGCAAATAGATGATCACAACAAAATAAGTGCTATGACAGAATAATACAATGTGTATTGAAGCATAAAACAGGTGTATCAAGGAAGAGAATGTATGACTAGAAAAGCCTTTAGGGAGGGTTGATGACTGATTAAAACTTCAACAATAAAAACTATTTTTCTGAATGGGAAGTGGGAATAAGAGGAAGTAGGCATTTCAAATAGACAATAAAATAGGGAGTAAAGGTCATTAAGATTATGCATGAAAAAGCAAATTTCAAAAGCCTTCATAAACCTCAGGACACAAATTTTATATACAAGTGAATGAAGACTCACTGAAATTTGTCATTTGGCCAGGGTCATACCACTTCTCAGTTGACAAAACCCCAGAAATCCTGTGCTCTCTCTGTTTTTCTTTTCTATTTTATTAGGCTAAACAAATATTTGTTCTCAATAATTTATTTAAAAATATGCATCATAGTCCGTGCCACTATTTTTTTTCCTTTCTATTAGCGCTTATGTTCATTAACAAGTTGAATCAATCTTGTTGGTTTTGGTTTTCTTCTTATGAAGGGATTATAAAATGTAATCAAGAATTTATAGTGAATGTGTTTTCCAGTGATCACTTACTAGAAAATCAATTCCCCCTTGGTAGAGGCATGGGCCAAAGTTCAGTTTTTAATTCAGGCAGTTAAGTTAATATAAACCATGTTTTAAAAACCCTGGATATAATAGTAACTCTAGACAACTCAGAATTGATACCTCTGACACAGGGGTTGCGAGTGTTCCAAGAAGACGGAAGCAAGACAGACTTGGTAGAGACACAGAGCTGGGGAATAGCAATAGGCACGTTAAGACAGAGGGTGTGAACAGGGAGAATTGGCTTTTGACTCCTCCAGCAGTCAACACTTTAGGAAACCACTGAGTACAGTTTTCACAAGACTGCTCAAGTGTCTTAAGCAAATATGTCAGAGAATGGACATGTTAAGGTTTTAGGAATGGATTCTTGATTCCCATATTACCTGATACTGTTCAGCAATTTTCCAGAGAGATAGCTACTGCTGGGTCAAATATGTGATTTCTCTAACCATTCTTTCATTCTCCTTTTTTGGGGTTAATGGATACTTCACCTTTATAAGGAGCTCTGGAATGGACTAGGGACAGATTTTTTTTTTTTTTTTTAAGCTAAAAGGTTAGAGAAGCACTTGAAATCACTGGAGCCGCAGTGAAAGCCCAGATGAATTCACCACTTTTCTGGTAGTAAGGCATAATTGGGGAGTCTTTCAGAAACTTTAATTTTGTCTTCTTTTAAATATTTATGGAACTCTGGAAAAGGAATAGCTGTGCCAAGAAGGGAAGGGCCATTATTCAGGTATTGGGGAAGTAAAGAGTAGGACAGTGGTGATTGTGGACTCTGTAAAACAAAAGAGAAGAAAAAAGGAAGCAAACAGATAAATTAGTAAGTTTCAAAGGGCATCCAATTAGGCTTGAAGTACTTGAATATAACTGAGGAATTATTGCTCTTTGGGTGTTCCAGTGGAGAGACACTGCCCAATGCAGTAGAACAGGAACAAGGAAGGAAGAATAAGCATGTGCTTGCCTCTTTTGGATTTCCTTGGTAAAGTTTGTTTTCTCTTACAGTGAAGATAAGGAGTCAATGTAGTATCATGTCAGCTGTCTCAGTCCACAAAGCCACAAACTAATACCAAATTAGAGAATCAAAGCATGCTCAATTCTGACTAGTTCAAAACATCTGTTCTAAGCATCTACGATGCCAACAGAAAAAGGTATTGTGTGACTATTATATGCCTTTCAGGCATTTTATTTAAGACTGAATTTTGAGAAAGGAGGATCATATTACTTCCTACTGAAGATGAGTTATAGGCTGAATCTTAAATTGTGTGCTTAGTTTATCCAGGTAAATAAAGTGAGGAAGGACATCCCAGGCAGGGGAAAGAACATGAGATGATGCATGGAGCCAGGAAAGAAAGTGGTATATATGGGGTCTGTAAGTGATCCAACACTGTGGGACTTTAAAATAGAAGGTAGAGTATAGGAGGGGCCAAGGAGATAAAAAACTTGCTGGCTAAGCCAAAAACACTTCGATTTTAGGATCCAATTCCACAAATGTTATAATATCTAAGTTTTGCCTTTTGGATATGTGGATTCAAGATCTTCATGTGTAGGGGCAGAAGAATTAATTAGAAATCTATTATAATGATCCAGACAAATAATTAGGATCTGAAATAAGGTAGTAAAAGTAAATGGATTTCAGGGGCACCTGGGTGGCTCAGTAGGTTAAGCGTCTGCCTTCTGCTCAGGTCATGATCCTGGGGGGTCCTGGGATTGGGTCCCGCAATGGGCTCCCTGCTCAGCAGGGAGTCTGCATCTCCCTCTTCTTCATTCCTCCCCCCCCAACTTATCTTCTCTCTCTTACTCTCTCTCAAATAAATAAATAAAATCTTTTTAAAAAAGTAAAGGGATTTCAGAAGTATGTAGGAGGAAAATTTGTCAAGATGTACTGGCTGATATAATTTGAGGGATGAAGGAGAGCTGAATGCACAGAACAATTCCTGTAAGGAGGAGATTAAGAGAACAATAAAGTCTGAAAGTTGGCAAAGCATTATAGCCAGACCAGAGAATCCAATAAAGTTTGGCACCTTGATGATGTGGCAACAGCTACTAAACAAATTTGATGATGTCAGTGAGTGCCTGCATGGAAAGAAGGAAGCTAAGAGCTAGATAGCTTGCCCTAGTCCCTCCAGGTCATTTTCACCACCACCTCCTATCCCAAACCAACAATACCTATCCAGCTAGCCTTAGATATTCAAGGGGCTAAAACAACATGCACTAAGAAAATCCCAAACTGACATTCTTTACCTGCAGACTTTAAGTGTCTGCTTCCTGACAGAAAAGGAGATTGTTTCCAACTAACTCAAAATTATAAAACAAATTTTTATACACCTGTGTGTCTTCTGCAGTGTCCATTAAAGGAGTTTCAGATTATTAAAGTTATAAAACCAAACAGTGAATCACCAAAATTTCAGAACACTATGATAGACATTACCAGCCGAAAGAAGGGGCATCAAGATATACACTATGCATGTTTCAGGTTTGACCAGCTTTAGCATTTGACTTATTCTGACCCTCAGAATCAGAATCAATAATGAGAAGGTGCTAAAATGCAGTTTTGCAGGCCCTCTCCCAGAGCTAATGAATCAGAATTTCTGGCAGTGGGTCAAAACTTCCTGCTTTTAAACTAGCTTTCATTGTGAGTCTTAAATTCACCTAAGATTAGGATGACTGAAGCTGTTCTTAACACACCCAATCTCAAATAAATAAATCAAATCTTTAAACACACACACACCCAAAACAGTAAACTGCAGGCATCACTTAAAACTCACAAGGTGCTTAACTTGAATCAAAGAATTGTTACAGGCTGTCCTTTCTTCATCCACACCAATGTCCTCATGAATCTTCTTTCTCTCCTACCTACCTGGACATTTCTCCTCATCCTTTCTCTCCTCATCTAACTCAGTTTTAATTTGGTAATTACACTTTCTTCCTCTGCCTTCATTCTCACCTAGAAACCCCTGTCCTTGTTCTGGGACAGTTCCATGAGCAAAAGGCAATCCATGCTTCTATCACGGCAGAACACAGCTTCCTCACAGCTCCTGGATATATCCTCCTTGCCTTTCCAAGTCAAAAGAGAAATTTTCCTTTAATATTAAATTTTTATAACATGACCAAGTACTCAAGCACCCATATAAAAATGGACTGCTATTACTATGCAAGTAACATATGAATAGGTGGAAATATTTGACTTCAGGTCTTAAGACTGAAAACACACAATAACCAGCTGTGTGACTTTAGGCAATTAACTCAGGTTCTCTGGTGCTTGGTTTAGTCATCTTCAAAGATGAATTAAAGCAAGATTTCTCAACTTTGACACTATTGAAATTTAGGACCTGATAAATCTTTATAATGGGGGTGGGGCATAGTGTCCCATTTATTATGAAATTTTGTGACAGCCAAAAAATGTCCAGGCATTGCCAAATGTCCCCTAGGTAAGGAGATGGGGTGAGCAAAATTGTCCCCACTAGAGAGTCACTGGATTAAAGGTATCCATTCTATGGGGCGCCTGGGTGGCTCAGTTGGTTAAGCGACTGCCTTGGGCTCAGGTCATGATCCTGGAGTCCCGGGATCGAGTCCCGCATCGGGCTCCCTGCTCGGCAGGGAGTCTGCTTCTCCCTCTGACCCTCCCCCGTCTCATGCTCTCTCCCTCTATCTCATTCTCTCTCTCAAATAAATAAATAAAATCCTGAAAAGAATTTTTAAAAAAAAGGTATCCATTCTACAAGATTCTTGAGATACTGAAGAGAATAATGTATATGCAAGTGCTAATAAATTCTAACAGATTTTATAAACTAAGGAATTGTTTTTATGATGTACAAGAATTTGATCATGTTTAAAACTAGCTGTTAATGTGGTTTAAGCTATTTAACCATTGAAAGACATTGGTAATACTGAGGGCGCCTGGGTGGCTCAGTCGTTAAGCGTCTGCCTTCAGCTCAGGTCATGACGCCAGGGTCCTGGGATCGAGTCCCACATCAGGCTCCCTGCTCAGCGGGGAGCCTGCTTCTCCCTCTCCCTCTCCCCCTGCTTGTGTTCCTGCTCTCGCTGTCTCTCTCTCTGTCAAATAAATAAATAAAATCTTAAAAAAAAAAAAAAAAAAAAGAAAGACATTGGTAATACTGATATGATACTTTTAAGGAGCAGATCAAAGAGTTATACAGACATAAAATCAAGCACACTGTGACCTTGGCTAACTTTTTATGGGCAGGAAGGGCAAAACAAGAATTGCACTACCTGGAGAGGAACCCTCAGCATGCATCTGAGCAAACAGGATGCATTTGATTAAATACGTTATGCTTTTATAAATGCACACCATTCTGAATCAGTCACTAGTCAGCTTTGTTTTAACAGGAAAGGCATTTTAAATGAGCAGTCCTATAATACTACTACTCAATAAAGCAAGTACTACAAGTCTGTATTTTTTAAGATTTTATTAATTTATTTAGAGACAGAGAGCACGAATGGGAGGGGAAGAGGGAGAGGGAGAAGCAGATTCCCCAGAGAGCCCAACTCGGGGCTTGATACCAGGACCCTGAGATCATGACCTGAGGTGAAGATGCTTAACTGACTGAGCCACTCAGTCACCTCTGGAAGTCTGTACTTTTAAACTTGTCATCACCATTTTAAAATATTGCAGCTGAGGGCGCCTGGGTGGCTCAGCTGGTTAAGCGACTGCCTTCGGGCTCAGGTCATGATCCTGGAGTCCCGGGATCGAGTCCCGCATCGGGCTCCCTGCTCAGCAGGGAGTCTGCTTCTCCCTCTGACCCTCCCCCTCTCATGCTCTCTGTCTCTCATTCTCTCTCTTGCAAATAAATAAAATCTAAAAAAATAAAAAAATAAAATAAAATAAAATATTGCAGCTGAAAATAGGTACATGACCAGAACCAAACTAAAACTGTATAGTCTGCTTCAAAAGCGAAAATTGCATTTTAGCTTCCTTCCATTGATTTTTATAAATTACTACTCCTTTCTAAAAGCATTAAAATTTCCCTCTCATGCCTTTCCTCTTCCCCTCCCACTCGTCGTCCCCCTACCCCCCCTGCCCTGCCCCCCCCCGCCCCCCCCCCAGGCACATTCTTGTTAAGCAGCTCCCAGCTAATAACCATGTAAAGGAAAACACTTTGTTTCTAATTCTGGTGACAATGTGGTTCATATGTTCATATTGCTCCTCTGCCTTTTTGCAGCTGTGTGTCTATGGAGAAGTCACCATTTGAAATCTCAGACTTCTCATCTATAGTGTGTAGACTTTAGTGTCTTCTTTGAAATATAGCTGTGAGTGCTGAATGAAAACAAAACAACATTTATATACATAAAACACTAGTATGTATGTATGTATGTATGTATGAGAGGGAGAGAGATGGGAGGGAGGCGAGGACAGAGGGAGAGACAGAGAATCCTAAGCAGACTTCATGCCCAGCACAGAGCTGATGCAGGACTTGATCTCACAACCCTGAGATCATGACCTGAGCCGATATCAAGTCAGACACTTAACCAACTGAGGTACCCAGGTTCCCCAACACTAGATAGTTTTAAAAGGTTACGATCTTTCCCTCTTCTCATTCTTTTTTTCCCTCAATCCCTGAACTTGGAGGAGAGTGAATAACTTGCCTGTCATTTCTTCAGGTAAGTGAGGAGCTGCCTTTCCATAACTTAGCTATGGCTTTCTTTTTTAGACTCACAAAAGAGTTATGCTACTCTAATGTTAGGGGAAATATCCATTACAAAGGAAATCCATATCAATATAGATTGGAATTTCCACTGGGACAAATGATTTCAATTCATACTTAGGTCAGCAATGCCTTACATTTCTAGCCAGGCTTCCCTGTCAACAGAACCTGAGACAAAGGTTTCTATAAGAGTATTTTGCTGGCAAGTGTGGTCCCACAGACCATGAGTGAAAGGTAGTCGTAAGGAGGGGCGGACAATCCAATGAACTTCCTAGGGAGCACATGACTTTCATTTCAGGACCATCCTTTTCCTTCGTGGGGGTGGGTGGGTGAAGGAGCTCCTTTTCCACATTGGTGGAAGTTTTACTCCATGCTGCCTTAACTTCTCCACACTTTGGTATGTTAGCACACATGTGAGTACTAAGCATGTTCCTGTGGATTCCACACTGCAAGGATAACAGAGACAGTTTAGAAGGTAGAAGACATCTGCATAAACCTGATCAGACACCATAGCACTGCTCACTCCAATAGCAGCTATCACAAGAGTGAAGTGGGGCCAAGAAGATCTTAAGCCAGGTGTTGGGAGTGTTCATCATGGTGTAGATTTCAGGATTTATTTGTTAATATATTAGTACAATCTTTAGATGCTTACTAAGGTTCTAAAATAGGCAAGTGCTGTGGTGTGCTCTGGGATAGATGTGCTAACCGGGAGAGACAGAGACAGCTTTTGCTCTTAAAATCTAGGAAAAGGCAAAGAGCTGATAGTCAGTGCTAATGGGGTAAATATTGGCAGGAAGTCAATGACCTTCTTTCCATGGCAAAGTACTATACAAACAGATCATAAATATCAAAATATCATTATTATGTACAATAAATGTTTCTTAGGGCATCATTTGGGGAAAGAAATAGATATGTAATTGGGTAAAAAAAGAAACCTAATAAACAATCATTGGGAGAAAAAAATAGCCTTATCAAGCACTGATTCTGTGACTTGACTCCAGGTGATGGCTGAACCTTCAAACAGGCTCTTCTACATACAAGTTTTTTCCTCTGCACGCAGGTCATTTTTCCCCCCCTGAGATGGCCTCTTGTCCCCTCCTTGTTTCAGAATTCTGCATGGTTTACTATTGCAAACATCACTTTTAGCATGGCCTGAAGGTTGCTGTCCATAAGTGGAAACTTTCTCCCTGGTGGTCATTTATGGTACTTTCCCCACATGTTTACTGCACCAGCTATTTATTACTTGGCCAACCTGCTGCACCCTTAGTGTGTTAGGAACCTGGCCTTTTTTAGTCTACTATCTGGCTTGAGAAATAGCTTCCTTGACTCTGTATTGGTGACTAGACTGAAACTCTGGAACTGTTCAACATCCTCGTCTCTCCTTCTGTGATCTCAACTGCTTTTTAGAAAAATGACAGCGATGTAAGCCAAAACTGATACTGAATTTATTTTGAATTAGGCCTTTTACATGCCTTGTCTCATTCACTCCTTCAACTAATCTGTGAGGCATGTGCTACCATTTCTGCCATTCTCCTGAGAAGTAAACCGACATAGATAAAATGTCTGGGCAGCAGGCACACAACTGGCAACACATGGGGCCAGAATTTGACATTTGTCCTATTTACTGAAGGGCCATATTGCCACTTTCATGGCTTTTTAGTCCTTGAATACCTAATGCAATTATGTCTTAAAAAAGGGCTGGGGACATTTTCCTAGATTATTGATCCATATTCTATCTCTCATTTTCCCTCTGTGGAGTTGAAACAACCCCATGGTTGTTTCTACCCTTTGCCTACAAGTCCATCTCCTCATTCCCTGCCACCCCTACCCCCAAATTTTTATTTTTCTCCCTAAGTTTGATAACTATTCCTCTTTGGGGATTTTACTTCATAATAATTCATTTCTTCCCATACATAATTTACAGGCTATTTATCTGTAATGCTTCTTTGCATATAATTTAGTGTGATGTTGGAAAAATTATTGAAAACTTGGAAATAAAGTAAATGGTTGACCACATGTTCTTTCAGTCATGGTGGGTATTGTTAACAGGTCCATCCAAGGATTGCTTGATTCCCTAGGAAAATTTACCTTTAGTTGACTTTGCTGTTTGTTATTTGATTAGAGCTCAGATACTATAAAGTTACATGTTATAGATTTCTGTCCAGTGGGAAAGACAACCCAAATATTATAATGTTTTGCCATGAAGGAAAACAGGCAGCTTTGTATCTAACTTAGCAAGTTTATTCTAACATATTTTTATTTTTCTTAAATGTTTTGCTGGAGGCTGAGATAAACTCTTTATCCTTAAAATCTGTGAGAACCATTTTTTAATTCACTGGCCCCTCCATTAATGAATGAGTTGAATAAGCTATTTGAAATGTGCTCCTTCCATATTTGCATAATAATCATGTTTTTAACCTTTGGATAATTCTACTTTAATAATGATTATTTCAACATTCTTCAATTTTTTGTTCATTCATTTGTTTAGGCATTCAGTCATTCATTTTCACAAATATTTCTTATATGCCTGGTGTGGGTCTTGTAGTAACCTAACTTAGTGCCTAGAAATAAGTGAACAAAACAGAGTGAGTCGCAGCTTTCATGGAACCCCAGAGGGAAGAATATGACCTGGATGGAGGACAATATATGAAAGTAGGAACACTGATTTGGAGTTATGGGTATCAATGTTGCATAATATCACCTTGGAATCTTACTAGGCTTAATAACCATGTGATTTCCAGGGTGTTACCCATGGGTGTTTTAATTCTATAAGTCTTTTATGGCAGTTAGTCATCTTCATTTTAACCTGCTCCTTAGGCAATTCTGATGCACTTGGTCTTGGGAACGTATTTTAAGAAAAAAAAAAAAATCTGAGATTTTTATATATTTTGAATGAATGGATGGATGAATGAATAAATGGAACCTGAATTTTTCTTTTTTGTTTTCTCCAAATATTCAGAAATGTAACCTTGGACAAGTTACATTCCATCTCACTTCTAGGCCTGAGCTATGTCGTCCTTAAATAAACAGATCAGACAGAATGACCGTTTATGTTTATTCCCACTTTAAATTCTAGGGACAAGGCAAAAAGTTAAACATCACTTCACGATCCAATATTCGTTATGCATAAGTTAATTTATTAATATTAGAGTTCATTAGTGAATACCAGAATTAATTAATGCAACAGAGATTATGAACTTGTACCAAATTTTGTTTGGTTTTTGTTTTATAAGATATGCAGTAAATCAGATCTTCTACAAGTTAACATTTTGTTGCTGATCTTTCTTGAAATACTGCCTAATGAAAAACAGTTAATTAATATGCTTCTAATAATTTACTGAACCATATTCCTGGCACTTAAAATCAGCATTCACAAATAGCTGGAACCATGATGCATGGGCATGCCTGTGACTTCCAATCTTCAGGGAAGATTGTGAATTACACATATTGTCAAATGAATTATTTATAACAGTAAGAAATGAGCTGAAACATGCATACCAGCCATGGGGAAGAGTGAACTGTGATAGCACTTGGAGCAATGGGCAAAATCTGGCTGCTAGGCCTACATTTTACTTTGAAGTTCTTTGTAAGCAATTTGTGGCTTATTCATGCTTCAATTTTAAAAAAAGTAAGACAGACCTTCTCAATTAATTTCCTCTGAGTCTGTGATCATCAGTATTTTGTGAAAAGAACGCCATCTTCCCCAATATTCCCCACTTATTCTATCTATCACATATATATTGAGATATATTTATCACAATATATTTGACATGATTTGTTGCTGAAGTTGACAGATGCGAAGCTAAAACCTGTTATGTGTTGGAGTTCTAAATGAACTTTAAAACATAATTTATTTTTGTGCTCTACAAAATAATATACAAAACAAATTTAAAATAAAAATATTATCTCTATTGTAAATTCTTCCATTAGACCACAAGCTCATTGAGGACAGAAACTAAAATTCATCTTTGTATTCTCCCAAAATACCTTACACCTGCTCTGTGCACCGTGCACACTTATTACCCAGCAAATGTATTAAATGCAATGAAAAAACTTCCTGGTGCTTATCTGAACAAGGAAGATGCAGGAGCATGTAAGGTAGAAAAGGTCACTCCTTTGATCCAGTTAATATTCTAGTGGCACAAAATAAATGTTTGTTGGATAACATGAGTGATTCTAACAGTAAATCTTATTTATATCCTAGGAAACTCCAAATGCCCTATTCCACTCTTCTTTCCTCAGTCCTTTGCCAGTGTCTTCCTTAGGATGATTCCCTTTTTTGCTCTTAAAAAGGTTTTTTCATAAGTGCATTTACCCATTCTCATACCCATTTTAAAAAAGAAGTCTAGGGGCACCTAGTTGTCTCAGTTGGTTGGGCAACCAACTCTTGGTTTTGGCTCAGGTCATGATCTCATGGGTCCTGGGATTGAGCTCTGCATCAGGCTTCATGCTCAGTGGGGAGTCTGCTTGAAGGTGCTCTGTCCCTCAGTCGAGTGCATGCACTTTCTCTCTCTCTCTCTCTCTTTCTCTCAAATACATAAATAAATCTTTTTAAAAAGTCTAAAATAATCCTCAAATATATATGTATGTACATATGTATGCATCTATCATCTATCTATCTATCTATCTATCTATCTATCTATCTATCTATCTATCATCTATCTATTTTTTCATATATCCTACTGTCATGGACCAGCCCTCTATGCCATGGGATAAGAATAAAATTGGAAATAAATCAGATATAAAATCCATCCACAAATTATGGAGATACATTTAGAAGAATTGATCCCAGAAGAGAAAATAGTGTTGTAATAGCCTAGAGGCAAAAATTATAATAAATAGCACTTCAGGAAATTAGATTTCATTTTGGAAAGATTTCAATGTGTCATTTTTGAGAGTTTGGGGGGGGGAATCCCAAAGGTCCTTGTGAACCATAAGAAAATCATGTTAAAGTCACCCAAGGATACTGAAGAATTTGTATTAGGGAATGGCAAAAATCACATGTACATTTTTGAAGAATTACTTGTCCCCAATATTTGACAGTGGGCAAGAACCAGGCAAGACTGGAGATAGAGTGTCAAGGAAGGAACCCATGGTAGTAGTACTGGTGAGAAATAATGGCGACCTGGACCAAGTTTTCATCTTCCCAAACCAAAGTCTATATCCATTAAACAATAACTACCCATTTCTATCTTCCCCCCAGCCTCTGGCAACCACCATCCTATTTTATGTCACTATGACTACTCTGGGAACTTCACACAAGAAGAATCATATAGGATTTGTCCTTTTGTGTCTGGTCTATTTCATTTAGATGTCTTCAAGGATCATCCATATTGAAGCATGTGTCAGAATTTCATGAGCCAGAGAATATTTCTAAGTTAGAACCAACAGAAATTGACTATTGATCCAATATAGAGGTTGAGGGAAAAAAATGAAGAATGAAATGCCCAATTGTATGGCTTCAGAGACTAGGCCATCAATAGTGTCATTCAAAGAGCTAGGGAACAAGGGAGACAAAAAGGCTTGTATCAGAGCACAAAAAGCTTAATTCAAACATAATAAATTTATAGATTGATGATTAATCTATTTAGTATTCTCACAGCCTTATGTTACAGACATACCAATACTGTGATGCTTCCCAGAAATCGAAGGGATAAAAAAATTTCCTATGGTAATAGTTACAAAGAACTTCTTATACACACCTCATTGGTGAATAATACTTTTGTTTGCCTAGAATTATACCTTATACCTTTCTGGTAACTGACACTGTCTCCTAACTCAACCTGGAATGGGCCAGTCATTGTACTTCATAACTCAGCCCAAGAGGTTTAGGTGAATACAAGCATGTGACCAGCACAGAACAGTCAGATTTTTCTCTGGAATTTTTCTGCTATTCCTCAGTGAGAGAAGCTCCCTTAACCCTTGAATTCTAGATCTGGTAGTGTTCAGTCATCATGCTATACGCTGTAAGAAGGAATGACCACAAAATGACAAAATGAAGCCTCAGAGTGCCAACCCCAAAGGGAAGTGGAGAATAGAGAGGGAAGAATAGAGACTGACAAAGCATGACTTATGACTCCCTAAGTTCAGGCTGCCCTGGGGTAACTACTTCCCAGCACTTATCGTGATTAGTTATTATTGCTGTTATATTGTCAAGTCAATAACTTTACTTATTTTTTATTTTTTCACATTAATTATTTGAAGATGAGCTACTGTAGCTTTCATCCAATAGTGTTCAAACTAATGTGGCCTTACACTCTTTGTGGTTTGTGTTAGGCCTCTGGCAACCCAATCAGTCGAATCGCTCCTATCTTCCCCAAACAAGTATTGTGCCTCTGAGGTCTGCCTTTTGCATTCTCTCTCTAGGAAGCACTTCGTTTTTGAGCTAAACACCTACCTTTTTAAAAATTAAAAACATAATTCAAATATCACTTTCCATGAATTCCTTTTGCCTTCCTTTCTTTTTCAAGATGTGTCAAGTATTAACACTTTGATCTCCTATAGACCCACTGAACTCAGATTGTTATACTCTAACACAGACTAATTTTGTTTTTAGCTCTATTCTTAATTTGACTTTCGTAGAGCTTTCATTCATACTCGAATAGCCATTTAATGATGATCACCTCTGGGAAATATTCTTTGGTTGACTTTTAGGGAGGTTGACCTTACTCAACCTTGTGTAGACTTAGGCTGGATTACTAATCACATTTTGCTCTATTATTTATTTAAAACCCCATTTTATGTGGTTCTGTATCCCCAGAACCTAGCATAGGATCTGGTACATGATGGATATTCAATGAATGCTGTCTAGATTGAGTTACAGGGTCAACATGCCATATGTCAGTGATCGATTAGGTTGATTCTTTTCCCCACAAATTTTTGAAATCTGTTTATATTCATCAATCCACTTGGAAGAATAGTTCCTTAAACACTGAATACAACCTCTGAAGCTTTCCTTCCAGGGCTTGCTTGCTGTGACAGCTGCAAAACCCACACTCTCCATGACAACCCTGCACGGCTAAGATTCCACCTGGGCTTTCCTCCTTCCTAAGAATGTAAACCAGTAGGCCTAGCTTCTCCATGGCCCTGTGAATGGTAGAAGCAATCAGCATCTGGCCATGTCTTGTGTCTGTGAGGGTAAGTTTTCTTAGTCCCTGGTGACTCAATGGCTAAAGAGAGAACTTTAATCACAAAAGTCCTTCTACAAATATGTAAGCACATTATAGAAGGGTATTTTTTTTCCAGATAAGTTGGAGAGTTTACATGTAGAAGTGTTCTTGGTACCCCCCAACCCCGCTCCAAAAAAATTAGTGTAACAGGGTTTTTTGCAGCCAAACTGATAGTCGTAAGATGGCTTCTAGCACCCCCCTCCCTTTACTTAGTTTTTATTTTTTAAAAAGATTTTATGTAATCATTTCTTTAGAAGGCACAAGTGAGGGGATAAGGGAAAGAGAAACTGAAGCAGACTCTGCGCTGGGTGCAGAGCCCAACACAGAGCTCAGAGCTCGATCTCATGACCCTGACTGAGCCAAAACCAAGAGTCAGACTCTCAACTGACTGAGCCACCCAGGCACCCCAGTTTTTATTTTTAAGTTCTCTCCAGGGTAGATTAAACCAATGGATAAATAATCCTAAGAATAAATGTATATTCATGGAATATGTAGGTAAACTCTGTAAGGACTCAGTTATGTCATACTACTAAAATAGAGAGCAAGAGGTACTCATGTGGTGTCACAGTTTCTAGGGTCTTCATCCTTCCTCAGTAACATATCTGAGGGCAACTGACCCCCAAGGTGTATTTTTAAATTAAGAATTCAATATACAGAAGAGTATGCCTAGCATACCACCATTTGTTTAAAAAAAAAAAAAAAGGTATGTTTGCTTGTAGGTGTTTAATTTACTTTGAAGGGTACTCAAGAATAGTAACAGTGGCTGCCTTCCAGGCAGGAAAAGTGTTTATCTGGAATAGAGAGATGGGAGGCAAACTTTTTCCTATATAACCTTTTGTGCTTTGTGAATTTTGATCCATGACAATATATCTGTTACCCATTCAAAAATTAAAAAAAAAAAAATACATGCGGCTAAAAGACTGATGTCTGAGGAGGAGTTAAGATGACAGAGGAGTAGGGGGACCCTAAGTTTGTCTCATCCCTCAAATACAAGTACAACTGAGAAATCAAAGAGAGGTTTGAGAAAATAAATGCTGCAAGTCTACAAGTAGAAAAGTGACCACTGTTTGGAAGGTGGGAGGGGCAGAGACCTGAATCTGGTGATATAGCTGACGATAGGGTGGTGGGGAGGGACCCTGCTTAAGGAGACTACTGCAAAATATTATAAGCAGCAGAGAACAAAATCAGAACTTTTAGAGGTCTGCTACAGTGGGGGATGTCCCTGGCTTAAAGTTGCTCAGTGGCAAAGTGGGGTGGATTCCCATGTGTGACAGCATGACCCAAGGATCCCCAGGGTCTCAAGAAGAACAGGTGGCGCCTAAGTGGCAGAGTTCACAGGCATAGGAGCATGGAAGCCAGCTGAGAACAGTGAGTCTAGGTGCTGGCTCTCTGCTCTGTGTTGCTATAAACTGCAAACCACTGCACGGTTGAGTGATCACTTTCCTGAGACACGTCCAGCAAAAAGCAGAAGTGAGGCTAGATCCCCCTGCCCCAGGAACAGCCTAACTTCGAAGCAGCCAAATATATAAATCAATAACAAAATTAAAGAAACACATTGATAATAATACAATAATAGTAGAGGACTTTAACACCCCACTCACAGCAATGGACATCTAAGCAGAAGATCAACAAGGAAACAAGGACTTTGTTTTTGTTTTTTTTTTTTTATAAGGATTTTTATTTATTTATTTGAGAGAGAGAGAATGAGAGAGAGCACATGAGAGTGGGGAGGGTCAGAGGGAGAAGCAGACTCCCTGCCGAGCAGGAAGCCCGATGCGGGACTCGATCCCGGGACTCCAGGATCATGACCTGAGCCGAAGGCAGTTGCTTAACCAACTGAGCCACCCAGGCGCCCGGAAACAAGGACTTTGAATGATACACTGGACCAGATGGACTTTACAGATATATTCAGAGCATTTCATCCTAAGACAACAGAATACACATTCTTTTTGAATGCACATGGAACATTCTTCAGAATAGATCACATACTGGGTCACAAATCAGGACTCAACTGGCATAACAAGACTGAGATCATACAATGCATATTTTCAGACCACAGTGCTATGAAGCTTGAAGTCAACCAGAAGAAAAAAAATTAGAAGGACCATAAATACATGGAGGTTAAAGAACATCCTACTAAAGAATGAATGGGTCAACCAGAAAATTAAAGAAGAATTTAAAAAATGCATGGAAGCAAATGAAAATGAACACATGACTGTTCAAAACCTTTGGGATGCAGTAAAGGTGGTCCTAAGAGGGAAGTATATAGCAATATAGGCCTTTCTCAAGAAACAAGAAAAGTCTCAAATATACAACCTAACCTTACACCTAAGGAGCTAGAAAAAGAACAGCAAATAAAGCTTAAATCCAGTAAGAGAAAGAACAGAAATTAATGATTAGAAATAAAGAAAAACAACAACAGTAGAACAGATCAATGAAACTAGGAGCTGGTTCTTTGAAAGAATTAACAAGATTGATAAACCCCTAGCCAGACTTATCAAAAAGAAAAGAAAAAGGACACAAATAAATCATGAATGAAAGAGGAGAGATCAGGGCGCCTGGGTGGCTCAGTTGGTTAAGTGACTGCCTTCGGCTCAAGTCATGATCCCGGAGTCCTGGGATCGAGTCCCACATCGGGCTCCCAGCTCAGTGGGGAGCCAGCTTCTCCCTCTGACCCTATTCCCTCTCATGCTGTTTCTCTCTCTCTCTCTCTCAAATAAATAAATAAAATATTAAAAAAAAAAAAGAAAGAGGAGAGATCAAAACCAACACCAAAGAAATACAATTATAAGAGAATATTATAAGCAATTATATGCCAACAAATTAGGCAATCGGGAGATGGATAAATTATTAGAAACTACGGGCGCTTGGGTGGCTCAGTTGGTTAAGCGACTGCCTTCGGCTCAGGTCATGATCCTGGAGTCCCGGGATCGAGTCCCACATCGGGCTCCCTGCTCAGCAGGGGGTCTGCTTCTCCCTCTGCCCTCTTCCCTCTCGTGGTCTCTGTCTCTCATTCTCTCTCTCTCAAATAAATAAATAAAATCTAAAAAAAAAAAAAAATTATTAGAAACTACCAAAACTGAAACAGGAAGAAATAGAAAACCTGAATAGACCCATAACCAGCAAAGAAATTGAATTGGTAATCAAAAATCTCACAACAAACAAGAGTCCAGGGCCAGACGGCTTCCCAGGGGAATTCTACCAAACATTTAAAGAAGAATTAATAACTATCCTTCTGAAACTCTCTCCAAAAATGGAAAACTTCCAAACTCTTTCTATGAGGCCAGCATTACCTTGATGAACGTGGATGCCAAAATTCTCACCAAGATACTAGCTAATAGGAACCAACAGTACATTAAAAGGATTATTCACCACGACCCAGTGGGATTTATTCCTGTGCTGCAGGGGTGGTTCAACGTCCACAAATCAATCAATGTGATATACCACATTAATAAAAGAAAAGATAAGAACCATACCATCCTCTCAATAGATGCAGAAAAAGCATTTGGCAAAATACAGCAAATTTCTTGATAAAAACCCTCCACAATGTAGGGATAGAGGGAACATACCTCAACATCATAAAAGCCATATATGAAAGACCCACAGTGAATATCATCCTCAATGGGGAAAAACTGAGAACTTTTCCCCTAAGGTCTGGAATGTCAAGTGGATGTCCACTCTCACCACTGTTGTTCAACAAAGTGTTGGAAGTCTCAGCCTCAGCAATCAGACAACAAAAAGAATTAAAAGGCATTCAAATTGGCAAAGAATAAGCCAAACTTTTACTCTCCGCAGACAACATCATACTCTACTTAGAAAACCCGAAAAGACTCCACCAAAAAATTTCTAGAATGGATACAGGAATTCAGCGAAGTCCTGGGATATAAAATCAATGCACAGAAATCAGTTGCATTTCTATACACTAACAATGAAGCAGCATAAAGAAAAATCAAGGAATTGATCCTGTTTACAATTGTACCAAAAACCATAAAAAACCTAGGAATAAATCTAACCAAAGAGGTAAAAGGTCTGTACTCTGAAAACTACAGAACACTTAGGAAAGAAATCGAGGAAGACACAATGAAATGGAAACACATTCCATGTTCATGGAATGGAAGAACAAGTATAACTAAAATGTGTACGCTACTCAAAGCAATCTACACATATTCAATGCAATCCCTATCAAAATACCATCAACATTTTTCACAGAGCTGGAACAAGCTCTAAAATTTGTAAGGAACCAAAAAAGACCCAGAATAACCAAGGGAATGTTGAAAAAGAAAACCAAAGCTGGAGGCATCACAATTCCGGACTTCAAGCTGTATTACAAAGCTGTAATCATCAAGAGAGTATGGTACTGGCACAAAAACAGACACATAGATCAATGAAACAGAATAGAGAACCCAGAAATAGGCCCTCAACTCTATGGTTAACTAATCTTCGACAAAGCAGGAAAGAATATCCAGTGGAAAAAAAGACAGTCTCTTCAACAAATGGTGTTGGGAAAATTGGACAGCCCCATATAGAAGAATGAAACGGGACCACTTTCTTATACCATACACGAAAATAAACTTAAAATGGATGAAAGACCTAAATGTGAGACAGGAAACCATCAAAATCCTAGAGGAGAACACAGGCAGCAACCTCTTTGACATCGGCCACAGCAACTTCTTGCTAGACACATTTCCAGAAGCAAGGGAAACAAGAGCAAAAATAAAGTATTGGGACTTCATCAGGATAAAAAGCTTTTGCATGGCAAAGGAAACAACCAACCAAACTAAAAGGCAACCTACAAAATGGGAGAAGATATTTGCAAATGACATATCAGATAAAGGGCTAGTATCTACAATCTATAAAGAACTCATCTAACTTAACACCCAAAAAACAAAAAAATGGGCCGAAGATACGATCAGACATTTCTCCAAAGAAGACATACAAATACCAACAGACACCTGAAAACATGCTCAACATCACTCTGCATCAGAGAAATACAAATCAAAACCACAGTGAAAATCACCTCACACCAGTCAGAATGGCTAAAATGAACAACTCAAGAAACAAGAGACATTGGCAAAGATGTGGAGAAAGAGAAACTCTCTAACACTGTTGATAGGAATGCAAACTGGTGAAGCCACTTGAGAAAACAGTATGGAGGGTCCTCAAAAAGTGAAAAATGGAACTGCCCTATGAGCCAGCATTTGTACTACTAGGTATTCATAGGATACAAAAAAAAGTGGATTGAAGGGGCACATGCACCCCAATCTTTATAGCAGCAATGTCCACAACAGCCAAACTACGGAAAAGAGTCCAGAGGTCCATCGACAGATGAATGAATAAAAAAGATAGTACCATGGAATATTACTCAGCCATCAAAGAGAATGAAATCTGGCCATTTGCAACAACGTGGATGGAACTAGAGGGTATTATGCTCAGTGAAGTAAGTCAGAGAAAGGTAAATACCATATGTTTTCACTCATATGTGGAATTTAAGAAACAAAACAAAGAGAAGGAAAAATAAAGTAAGATAAAAACAGAGAGGGAGGCAAACCAAAAAGAGACTATTTTAAAAAAATATTTTATTTATTTATTTGAGAGAGAGAGCATGAGTGGGGGAGGGTCAGAGGGAGAAGTGGACTCCCCGCTCAGCAGGGAGCCTGATGTGGGACTCCATCCTGGGACTCCAGGATCATGACCTGAGCTGAAGGCAGTCCCTTAACCAACTGAGCCACCCAGGCGCCCCCTAAAAGAGACTTAACTATAAGAAACAAACTAAGGGTTGCTGGAGGGGAAAGGGGTGGGGGGATGGGGTAACTGGGTGGTGGGCATTTAGGAAGGTACCTGATGTAATGAGCACTGGGAGTTATATGCAGCTGATGAATCATTAAACTCTACCCTTGAAACTAATATTATACTATATGTTAACTAAATTGAATTCAAATAAAACATTAAAAAAATAGCGATGTTTGATTCAAATTATTTGGGAGTGTGCTAATTTTCAAAGCAGTCATGGCACTTACCTCTCCCCTGGAGCCTTTTATACCTCCTTTCTCTCCCTATCAGATGTCACCAGTGAATTCGTCTGCTCTATTGATTGTCCTAGAAGGACTCATACAATTCTTGTGGTATTTGGGGTTTGTTTTCATCACAGATCTTTCCCCATTCTAATATGGGCATAATCAAAACATCAGCACCTCCTCACTTCTTATCCAGAACTTTGCAGAGGCCAATTAGGCAAAGATTTCCTTCCAAAAATTTAGGCCCTCTTGATAAAAGAAAAAGAAAAAAAAAAAAAGCATACAATTGATTTCAAGAAGCATCAAATATATATTAATGCCTACTGGGTATGGCTGAGTAATTTACATTTATGGCAGGAGTTATGTTTAACTTAACTTGAAAACAGATGAATAATAGATAGAAGGAAGAAAATGAGCATTTGTGAAGCCACTGCTCTATGTTAGACTTTGAGATAGATGTTTTCATATACTAATTCATTTAATCCTCTCAAATCCATGTGAAAGAGGTATTATTATTATTCTTATAATTATACAAAACACACAGAAAATATTAAATAACTGATTCATGTACCTAATCCCTGTGACTCCAAGGCTCTTTCTACCAAACACCTGTAGAACTATAAAAAATGATGTAAAAATAGTAAAAATTGAAAAGCTCATTTCTTTGTTTCTGCCTTGTTAGATTAATCCTATGCAGCAAAATGTCACCACCAAATGCAAGATGTATTTTATAAATGTTTATTCATCACTTAAGGGTACATTAGAGAGACTGGGAACTTGATCTTTATTTTCCTACTAACAGATGTTTTTACTCAGAAACATGTAATTGAGCACTTCGGGGCAATTATTTTAAAATATACTGCTCACCTTTCCAATAACTTTCCATGTGGCTCCCTGAAATTAAGACACATTTCATGTTGAGTCATCAAACCGCCACAAGCCCCCTCCTTGGAGACAATGCTACCTCAAAAAGTATAGTTTTAAATTGCCAACCTAGTACAAGGAGGAAGAATGTCAGACCTCCTACATATTCAGAGCCGTCTGTCACCAGATCGGGAGCAGCTTTTTGAGGCTTTTTAAACCTCTCTCCAGTGTTACCTCTCCTTACATCCAGGTGATTATTGCATTCATAAAGCATTTTTCTCCTTTTCAGAAATTTTAGAATCCTAAAGTCCATCTGTATCAGGTGAGATTTTAAAAGACAATTTAAATAGTCGTTGCAATTACTTGATTTCTCCAAATGTGTTATGCTCTAACACATCTTTTTATCTTTCTATCTGCTGTTTTCCCTACCTACCTTGCTGCTGCATTGCCCACCCACCCTGTCACCTCTTGCCAATCTTTGTCAAGACCCATTCCATCATGCACTTTCCTCCAAAACATCTCCTGACTCCACCTAACCCCATAGGCAGAGTTCTGTAACTTCCCATTGTGGCCACATTAAGCATCGTGAAAAACTATCCTAACAGCCATTCCCTACAGTTGTTTACCATCTCTCCTCCTCTAAACTAATGCTATTCACAAACTGCTGTACATATTCACACAGGCTAAAGCAATGATACTAAAAAAAATAATCCTTACCTAGCCCAGTGCCTCATTCAGTGTTTGAATACATTTTTGGTAAATGAAAAAAATATATATAATTATTTGTTTTATTAGAGCAACAGAAATTTACTGAGCCACTACTATGTACAGATCCCTGTACTAAAAGTTTTTGCTTAGGAGGTGAAGAGCGTGAGCTGTAAACTATACAGACCCTTCCTCGCCACTTACACACTCTAAGATGTGTGGCAAATTAATGAACCCCATTATACCCCAGTATACAATAGTGGTCAACCTGTGTAGTTAATGATATAAATGTTTATTAGATATTTACTAACAGACCTAGAACACAAGCATTAAGGACCTTGCTGCCCATTTGGGAACACAAGACAAGAACAGACTTCAGAACACAATTATTTTCCTTTGGATCATCTACTGTCCCTAAGTCGCAAACCAAAATTTTCCTTGTGGTGGTGGTGGGAAGGAAGCTAAGGGGGATGGGAGGTGGGAATTAAAGAGGGGAACCCATCCCGACTCACTAAATCCTCTCTTTTGCTATGCTAATCCACTCTCCTGATATTAACAACTGCTCCTCTGGCAGGATCCTAGGTCTCTAGGTAAAAGTTGCTATTATTGATTGTTCATATAGGTCCTCAGGGTAGCTCAGAAAGACAATTTAGGAAACTATTCCCAAGACCCTAGCTGGATATCATCTCTTATTTTATTTTTTTCTATTACTTTGGGAAAGGAACAGCATGAGGATAATTGCAGCCCAAATCCATCTTGATTGGAGGCCTCAAGAGAGTAAATGGATATTCAGGGATTCCACCCTAATCTTTTCTTATATACAAATCCATAATTACCTTGTTTCTTCTTTAAAAAGATGATTAAAAAAATGCAGCCAGCATTTTCTCTGTACTTTCTTGCCCTAAATCAGTGAGACTTCCACATATCTGCATGGCAAATATCTCCATCCTTTTAAATGGCACTTTACATGCATCTTGCAAACCATGTACTGTAATCAATATTCCTTACTGTGAAAATGTGCTTTAAAAACGATATGATGTTTACCCAATACTGAGTCTCTTTTCCCTCATATTGTCACATTCAAAAGCACATCAGCTCAGTGGTAATTGAAGGCTTACAAATTCTATGTTCTTAGGGCAAAGAAACTGAATAGTGAAACACAAAACACACATAAACATAAAGTAAAATGTGACTTTAACTTCTTCAATAAACTAAAATGTTCTACTAAATCTACAAGGTGTTTGTTGATTTTTATCATTTATTGTTATTATTTTTAGCAAATCTCACTTTAGATGCGGTATCCTATACAGAATGAATTTATAGACAATGTCAAAATCAAAAAGAAAGTATAAATGCAAAATTAAATTGTTTTTTAAATTTAATATACCATGTTCTTAAATTGGTTCCACTACCTAAAAAAGTTGATTATCACAAGAATATGCCTCATCTGATGAAAAGGATTCAGTATGGCCTAATTAATGCTAGTTTCCTTTTCTACCTAGAGACCCATTTCAGTTATACACACAATGGTAAGTTTAATGACCAAGGAAAAAAAAAGAAAGTGGTGGTAAGAGTTTAGAATAATAGCAACTCTTACAAACTGTGTAACCCAAACTTTCAAGCAGCACAAAACAAATTGTCAGCTCAGTTAGGTAGTATATGAGGATTAAATTTTTGATCCCCTTTGCACATTTATTTTGAGCTTTATAATGTACTGGTAATCAATGGAATGAAAAAGGCAGAAAAGTTTCTAAGCTACTTAGACTCAGAGATTGTAGTCTGCATTTCATAATCATTATAACTTCTTTTACTTCACAGGACAGTTTATTATGCTTCAAGTACTCGGAGAGAAAATGAGTCAATACTTGTATTTTCATGGGCTTCAATCTTCTTCTAAAATAAATGTGCAACTTCTACTAAAACGATCTCAAAAAGTAAAGATATTACATGAATTTAGTGTGAGGAAGTCCAAAGGACCTGGATGTTCTTAATTAATAATTATCTTAATGTAAGATTTTTTAGGAGCTTGTTCAAACACTATTATTCACATTGAATTTGACTTAGCTTGGCCAGGAGAGATGAATATTTTAGATAACATTTGCAAGTTAAGTTTTTTGTAATGGCTGATCATTTACAAATTTACTTCTGAAGCTGTATCTATGAAATGATTTTTTTTTTAAAGATTTTATTTATTTATTTGAGACAGAATGAGATACAGAGAGCATGAGAGGGAAGAGGGTCAGAGGGAGAAGCAGACTCCCTGCCGATCCCGGGACTCCAGGATCATGACCTGAGCCGAAGGCAGTCGCTCAACCGACTGAGCCACCCAGGCGCCCCTGATTCTGCATTTTTTTTTTTTTTAAGATTTTATTTATTTGCGAGAGAGAGAATGAGAGACAGAGAGCATGAGAGGGAGGAGGGTCAGAGGGAGAAGCAGACTCCCTGCCGAGCAGGGAGCCCGGTGCAGGACTCGATCCCGGGACTCCAGGATCATGACCTGAGCCCAAGGCAGTCGCTTAACCGACTGAGCCACCCAGGCGCCCGAAATGATTTTTTTAATAAAAGGCGATTGTAAGCCGCCCCTCCCCCCGGCGCGCCGGCCTTGCCGAGCTGGCCGGCCGGCCTGGCTCCCCTCCCCGGCCCCGTCGGGCGGGCGGGCTGCCCTGAGGAGGCGGGGAGGGGAGGGCTGGGCCCGCGGCGGGTGGGCGACGATGCCGAACTTCTGCGCTGCCCCCAACTGCACAGGAAGAGTACGCAGTCGGACCTGGCCTTTTTCAGGTTCCCGCGGGATCCGGCCAGATGCCAGAAGTGGGGGGAGAATCGTAGGAGAGCAGACTTAGAAGATAAAACACCTGATCAACTAAATAAACATTATCGATTATGTCCCAAACACTTTGAGACCTCTATGATTTGTAGAACTAGTCCTTATAGGACAGTTCTTCGAGATAATGCAATACCAACAATATTTGATCTTACCAGTCATTTGAACAATCCACATAGTAGACACAGAAAACGAATAAAAGAATTGAGTGAAGATGAAATCAGGACACTGAAACAGAAAAAAAAATTGATGAAACTTCTGAACAGGAACCAAAACATAAAGAAATAAATAACAGCAATGCTCAGAATCCCAGTGCAGAAGAAGGGGGTGAAGAACAGGATGAAGACATTTTACCTTTAACCCTTGAAGAGAAAGAAAACAAAGAATACTTAAAATCTTTATTTGAAATTTTGATTCTTATGGGAAAACAAAACATCCCTCTGGATGGGCATGAAACTGATGAAATCCCAGAGGGTCTGTTTACTCCAGATAACTTCCAAGCACTGCTGGAGTGCCGGATAAATTCTGGCGAAGAGGTTCTGAGAAAGCGCTTTGAGACAACAGCAGTTAACACATTGTTCTGCTCGAAAACACAGCAGAAACAGATGCTAGACATCTGTGAGAGCTGCATTTGGGAGGAGACCCTCAGGGAAGTGAGAGACTCCCACTTCTTTTCCATCATCACTGATGACGTAGTGGACATAGCAGGGGAAGAACACTTGCCTGTGTTGGTGAGATTTGTTGATGAATCTCATAACCCGAGAGAGGAATTTGTGGGCTTCTTGCCTTATGAAGCTGATGCAGAAATTTTGGCTGTAAAATTTCACACTACGATAACTGAGAAGTGGGGGTTAAACATGGAGTATTATCGTGGCCAGGCTTACATTGTGTCCAGTGGATTTTCTTCCAAAATGAAAGTCGTTGCTTCTAGACTTTTAGAGAAATATCCCCCAGCTGTCTACACACTTTGCTCTTCCTGTGCCTTAAATATACGGTTGGCAAAATCAGTGCCTGTTGTGGGAGTATCTGTTGCGTTAAGAGCAATTGAGGAAGTTTGTTCTTTGTTCCATCGATCTCCACAATTGCTTTTGGAGCTTGACAATGTAATTTCTGTCCTCTTTCAGAATAATGAGGAAAAGGGTAAAGAACTGAAGGAAATCTGCCATTCTCAGTGGACAGGCAGGCATGATGCTTTTGAAATTTTAGTGGACCTCCTACAAGCACTTGTTTTATGTTTAGATGGTATAAATAGTGATACAAATATTAGATGGAGTAACTATATAGCTGGTCGAGCTTTTGTACTCTGTAGTGCAGTAACAGATTTTGATTTCATCGTTACCATTGTTGTTATTAAAAATGTTCTATCTTTTACAAGAGCCTTTGGGAAAAACCTTCAAGGGCAAACCTCTGATGTCTTCTTTGCAGCCAGTAGCTTGACTGCAGTGCTGCATTCACTAAATGAAGTGATGGAAAATATTGAAGTTTATCATGAATTTTGGTTCGAAGAAGCCACAAATTTGGCAACTAAGCTTGATGTTCAGATGAAACTCCCTGGGAAATTCCGCAGAGCCCAGCTAGGTAACCTGGAATCTCAGCTCACTTCTGAGAGTTACTATAAAGAAACTCTAAGCGTTCCAACAGTGGAACACATTATTCAGGAACTGAAAGATATATTCTCAGAACAGCACCTCAAAGCTCTTAAATGCTTATCTCTTGTACCCTCTGTCATGGGACAGCTCAAATTTAATACATCGGAGGAGCACCATGCTGACATGTACAGAAGTGACTTGCCCAATCCCGACATACTCTCAGCTGAGCTGCATTGCTGGAGAATCAAGTGGAAACACAGAGGGAAAGATATAGAGCTTCCATCCACCATTTATGAAGCCCTGCATCTACCAGACATCAAGTTTGTTCCTAATGTTTATGCATTGCTAAAAGTCCTATGTATTCTTCCTGTGATGAAGGTTGAGAATGAACGCTATGAAAATGGGCGAAAGCGTCTCAAAGCATACCTGAGGAACACTTTGACAGACCAAAGGTCAAGTAACTTGGCTTTGCTTAACATAAATTTTGATATAAAACATGATCTGGATTTAATGGTGGACACGTATATCAAACTCTATACAACTAAGTCAGAGCTTCCTACAGATAACTCAGAAACCATTGAAAATACCTAAAAGACTTTTAAAGTAGGCTTTCTCTTATGTTTGATATTTGGAAAAATCTGTAAGAAATTTGAAAACATCTTACAGAAAGGCTGTCAGGTGTATGTAGGCCACTTAATCACTGAATATCTTGACCTGTCGACCTCTCATTGAGTACATTAGCCATTGATAATCTGCCAATTTAAATGGCCCCTGTTTAAACTCTCATGCTTTGGAGACATACCTGTTCCAGAAGATAGCATTGAAAGTGCCACATTACACTTCTGTGGGATCTCTGCTAATGGCACTTGGGAATTGTTTTAGTTAAGTCATTTTAGATAAAACATTTATTGTCACTGGATCCAACTGTCTGGTATTGAGTTATCAGTTCTTAGAAGATAAAGATTTTGAAGAGGTATGGGAGGAAGGAGTACATTTTATAAAATGTTACAATGAAGCTCAGAGTGACCTTTGAATAGTAGGAGTGTTAGTATGTTAAAAATCTGTAATGGACAGTTAAGGGAGTTACCAGACAGAGAGAGAGAGAGAGAGAGAAACACGTGAGCTTGCCAGGCAAGGACTGCAGTAGAGATTTTGTCTTTATCAAATAAACTTAAAGGAACAAGTTACAGTTAAAGTTTGAATGGGAGAGCCTGCCATTGTTGTCCCACATTGGATTGTTGCTGTTTACATTCCTTTGTTGAGCCTACATCTTCATAAGCTCTTTAGCAAGTGTATGTAGAACACCTACGTCTTCATAAGCTTTTTAGCAGGTATATGTTGAACACCTCTGTTCATGGTCAAGACAGGATCAGAGGCCATGGATACAGACAACTGATTTGTCTGTTCTCCTCTTTTTCCATGACTATATCTACTGCCTCATCTTGATTTATAAACAAAACCTGGAAAACCTACAAAAATAAGTGTTTTGTGGTTTATCTAGGAATAATACAGAAAATATTGCTGTTATTTTTGGTGAAGAAAATCAATTTTGTATAGTTTATTTCAACCTAAATAAAATGTGAATTTTGTTTAAAAAAAAAAAGGCAATTGTAAGAATATAAGCAAAATATCTATCAAAATTACAATGAAGGAGCCAAGTATTATGGATAATACCTGCCATTTAATGGCATATTATTAATATTAAAGTTCAATTATGTCAAAATAAAAATATAAAAGCTGCAACACTATCTTTTGTCATGTATTTGGAACAATGCATTAAGTACTCCAGATACACTTACTGAATTCTGACATAGTGAATATACTTTTAGGAATCTACTTTAGGAAATAAATATTAAAAACAGCACTTTAAGGGCACCTGGGTGGCTCAGTCATTAAGCGTCTGCCTTCGGCTCAGGTCATGATCCCAGAGTCCTGGGACTGAGCCCCATATCGGGCTCCCTGCTCCGCGGGAAGCCTGCTTCTCCCTCTCCCACTCCCCCTGCTTGTGTTCCCTCTCTCGCTGTGTCTCTCTGTCAAATAAATAAAATCTTTAAAAAAAAAAAAAAAAAACCTAGCACTTTAAGTAATAAAATCTCTGTAAAAACAAGTGAGACACCATAAATATCCAAATACACATGCATGCTTAAGGAAACCATTACCTATCAGTTCAAAATTCTATGTAGCTATTGACAATAGCAGTGGTATAATGATCTAATTTTTTTTCAAAGCTTATATTAGATTAACCATGTATCTTGATGTGCTCAGGGCAGTCCCAGCATAGCATTTTTTTTGTAGACAAGTTAATATTTCTTCCATTCTTCCTTTCATTTTTAAAGATCAATTATATGTTCATTGTAACTGCTATATAATTTAAAGAGGGAAAAAGTCAAGGAACAAAATAATATGCATGACATACTATAAAAGGCACAAATAAATAACAAAAAATAAGAATTTTAGGGTCAGAGGGAAAAAAATCAGAATAGTAAGTATTTGGGGGGGCAAGAGCGATAGGCAATTCTTCCTATTTTACATTAGACTGTGGGTCAAATGTTCAATAATGAGCATGAATTACAATGAAAATGGCATAAAACAATTCCTTTATGGTATGTCGGTGAGTTATGCCAAAATAACTCTAAAATATTCAAGGCAAAATTTCAACTTTCCATTGAAACCTTTTGTATGTTGGATCTGTCTTTTTTCATAAGGCCCTTTGGTTACGTCATTTTTATGCTCCCTGCATGGTACCTTCATTCATTCATTCATTCTCCCATATATGATGTGCTTTTATCAGTGAGAGGAGCTGATAGTTTAGTGGTCTCTTAGCAGGTTGAGAAGTTTGATAAGAAACATAATATATAATTTATCTTTATCATAATTAGCCTACCTACATCCAAGTAACAACCATAAGGGCTTTTTCTTTTCCAAAAAGCTCTACGAATGAAGGAGAATAAGGTTCTTAATTCTCTCATTTTTTTGGGAAAATGAGAGAACAAAGAACAATGCAGAGTATATGGACTCTACCCAAGTCTCCTGTCACTAAACTCCAGGGGGGATGACACCATACAAAACCTTTTTTTTTTTTTTTAAAGATGTATTTATTTATTGAGAGAGAGAGAGAGAGAGAGAGACCACACATGCATGCACACACAAGTTGGGGAAGGGACAGAGGGAGAGATCTTCAAGCAGACTCCTGGCTGAGTGTGGAGCCTAACACGGGGCTCTATCTCATGACCCATGAGATCATGACCTGAGCTGAAATCGAGTCAGATACTTAACCTATAAAACTTCTTTGAAGTTTGGACCACTCTTAACAGTCTAGAGAGTTAGAAGGTGTCAGTTTCAAAAATTGGTCCAGTGCGTGGGAGACTGGTTAGGAAGGATGGTAGTCATGCCTCACTTTCACATGATTTGGTTAAGATAGATCCTCTACTACCATAGCTTCTATGCTATCTGGGAGGGGTTTCAAAATTTGATTATGTCCCTTTTAGAGTGTGGGAGTCAGCTTAGAGAGAAGAGACAGAAAGTCAGGGTAAAGAAAGGTAAATTGTGGATCACTCTTTTGGGGATAATAGTGAAAATGATGTTTTTTGCAGAGTGGTCATAATTGTAGAAGTTGACAAGGAAGTTTAGACAAGAGAAGGATATTGTCTAGGTCTGTCTAAGGAATCTCTTTATGTTGTTTGGACTAGCAGGGCATACCAGACAAGGCTAATTAGAATGAATTGGTGCAAACTTAAGACAAACCATGATCAAGAACAGATAGTAGTGGGAAAAGGGAATTTTTTGGGTGGAGTTTTAACTTTAATGTGACTTAACTGTGGATCAGAATTGACTAATAAGTCATTGAAGTGGATAGAGGAAAAACAATCCAAAGTTTATCTTAGGTAGATTAGATAAATTTCTCTCTTATTTGGTAAATTGTAACCCAGGCTTGGGAATCCAACTGAGTTAAAGAAAGAAACAATGACAACTGTTGATTTTGCACATGGAAGTTTGTGGCTGTGATGATAGCTATTCACATGTTTGGTCCATCCTTTGAATGTAACAAATAGTTATGGTGGCCAATAATTAACAATGAATGCTCTTGTTAAAACCTGAGCCTCTGAGCTTTTCTGTTAGAGAATGTAATTACAGGACTATACATAATGTACCCAGGAGTAGAATCTGTTTTCAGCTCATGTCTCAGAAAGTCACTACTCTTGCCAATGTTAGAAGATCAAAATTAACTCCCAATGGTGGCAGAATACAAAAGACTAAAATAGCTCATATTTGCATCACATAGACATTGGGATTATGTACAGAGAAAAAGTAGCAGTGCCCTCACGAAGAGAGAGAAAAGCCATTTCTTGTCGTAAAGTAATTAGAAATAGGGATTTCTTCCCTCTTGGAAGGAATCAAAGTTTCCTCAAAATTGCAACTGATATAACACACACACACCAGAAAAGAATACTAAAGTAAATTATGAATTTTGAGATAATTTATAAGAACAAACTAAGAATAAGGACTGAGTTGAGGAAAGTATCTCAGATACACTAGTGAGGAACTGAAAGAAACTACAGGACATACAACTGAGAAACAACTGAGAAGCAAGAGTCCACTGATGAGTCAAAAAACAAAACAAAACAAAAGGAATAAAGACCAGACTAGATGGAGGCAGTTTATTGAACTGTATCTTACAAAGTATTTACCCAGCTACTTGGTCAAGTGGAAACCAATTTTTATTGTATGTAATTATATTAGATTAACTACATGTTATATCTCATTCTGTAGTGAGCATGCAGTCATTTTACATTGTTTTCAAAATGTCTTAGTTAAGAAATTGATCACATCTATCAATATTTTATCCTGAAGAGGAATCCATAAAATTGTGTATACTCTTTTCACAATTAATTTCTAGAGAAACTGACTCCAAAGAGTTTCTCTGGGGGAGAAAAATATTGTTTTTGTTTTTGATATGTCTACCATTTCCAATCACTCCTTATCTCCTAGACATATTTAACTGGATTAGGGAAACTATGATACCCCTGAGGTATCTTGTCTTGAAATGGCCCAACAGTCATCTCTATATTGGATGGTGAGAAGTCAGCCAAGTACAATTCTCTCTCTTGGAAAAAATGTATATCTAATGCACACATAGAGGATGGGCTGCCTGAGTCAAGTGTTGAAAATGCTATGGGGCTATTGAAATGTCTATCCATGAGGTCTTCTGGTCACCTTAGTCTAAGGAGTGTTCCCAGAGTAACTGAATGATTGCAAAAATGACATCACACACAACCTCACATTTTTTTGTGCACCAGTACAACTTATCCTCACCACCAAATATAATCTAAGCATGTGTTTTCCTTGCTCTGCTGAAGAGACATACTAGTGCATTTCTAGATTGGATAGAAACAACTTGATTATCAATTTCTAACCTTGGTACCTATAAAGTAAAATCTAAGTAAGGAGCCCACCTTACAGAATATTGAATAAACACAGCATACAATCTACATTTACCCAATGGACTGTTTCAGCCAATACGAATAAAACATAATGCAAGATTACTAAGGACACAATAGTAGAATCAACAAATGTAGATTCAAGGAGAACAATACCAAATACACACAAATCTATGTATGCACAAACATACACACACACAAAGACACTCACACATAAATCACTTCCACCTCTGGCATTATTTTTGAATAAATAAAGACCTCTTATCAACTTTTTCCCCAAGTACTACCATCAACTATCTCTTTCACTCTCCTCTGTATGCATAACATTGTTTTTTAACATAACAGCAACTAATGTAGTATCTTGAAAGTGATTTTTAACTTTTATAAGTATCCCCAAATGGGTTAGAATTATTGTGATGATATACACTTCAAATACTGGTTTTCAACTGAATGTGTGATACCTTCAGAATAATCTGTAGCTTTTAAAAAAATCCAGCTGTCTCAAATTTCCATAGTAAAAGGCATGGGATTATGGTGTGTTCAAATTATATTTTAGACATATAATTTATCAATAATTTGCTATTTACCAAGTGTTTCTATGTGTCTGGCATAGGACTTGTCATTGTGCAAATAAAGATGTGATTTAAGATACCAAATGGCTGAGTTAGAACTAGAATTTTCCCACACATCATAATATTAGGACGACTGACTCCTGCCCCTCAAATGATGAATATAATATGTAATACCAGTGTTAACAAGGATATCCCTGACTTCAATGTCTGGATAAGATTACTTGAATTCCTTTTTCACAAACTCAGAAGTCCAACCTTCCCTTCAAGCCAAGATTTCTGTGCATTACTCATGGCCACCTGTGGCTCAAAGGTGTCATTTCCTCTGAATTAATTGTTTAGTAATTTCCCCACTGTCCTACTCGTACTGCCCCATTATGCTTCAAATGGCATAATCTCTGAATTCATCCTTTTCTTTTTTTTACAACACTTTGTAGAAGACCTTATTAAAGGTTTAGGCATTCCCAGATAAATTAGAATTAGATTCCCAGACAAATTTCCCAATTAGAAATTCATGTAATGTATTCCTGTTTCAAAAATTACTTGTCTTATCTGCAACCTGGACCCTAGCTTTCGGTTTTATTGCTTTGCCTTTCTCTCTTCTTGTTTCTCCTGTCTTTACTCTCTCATCTTTTCCATCCCCTCATCTAATGTCTTAAGTATTTCTTTTTTTTAAAGATTTTATTTATTTATTTATTTATTTATTTGAGAGAGAGAGAGAAAGAGAGAGAGCACATGTGAATGGGGGGAGGGGCAGAGAGAGAGGGAGAGAATCCCAGGCCCACTCCGGATGCGGGGCTCCATCTCATAACCATGAGATCACAACCTGAGTCAAAACAAGAGTTGGAAGCTTAACCAACTGAGCCACTCAGATGTCCCTTAAGTATTTCAATGCAGACAGATTTAGTTATCATTTTGGCAGATTTTGGTTACAACAGCTCTATGTTCCCAGGGCTTTTATTCACCTCCCAAATGATTGAACAGATAATATCCCTATACAAGTATTAGTCCTGCCTAGAAGGAATTCTAGTGACAGGTGTTATGGCAAATATATATCAGAGTAAAAAATATATGTGTGTGTTGATATATATATTCTCATATTTTCTATCTATAGAGTGTCATAGAATCAGAAGTCATGATTTAACTGATAGGTTAAAAGAGAATGGGATTACTCCCTTTTTTCATATTATTTTTTAAATATTTTTTAATAGACTTTATTTTTTAGGGTTTTAGGTTTATAGCACATACTGAGCAGAAAGCACGGTTCCCATATACCCCCAGCCCAACTCCCACGTTTCCCACTATTAATATCCTACACCAAAGTGGTATATTTGTTACAATCCATGAATCTGTATTAACACACCATTATCACTTGAAGTCCAGAGTTTACATTGGGGTATACTCTTGATGTATATTCTGTGGGTTTTCGTCAATGTATGTCATGTATCTACTGTTACTGTATTATATAGAGTAGTTGCACTGCCCTAAAATATCCTGTGTTCTGCATTCATTCCTGCTTACCCCTAACCCCTGATAACCACTGATTTTTTTTTAAGATTTTTTATTTATTTTTTTGAGACAGAGTGAGAGAAAAAGCACAAGCAGGGAGAACAGCAGGCAGAGGCAGAGAGATAGCAGGCTTCCCGCTGAGCAAGGAGCCCAACGTGGGGCTCCTTAATGCAATCTCAGGACCCCAGGATCATGACCTGAGCCAAAGGGAGATACTTAATGGACTGAGCCATCCAGGCGCCCCTATAACTACTGATTTTTATTGTCTCCATAGTTTAGCTTTTTCCAGAATGTCATATAGTTGGAATCATACAGTATGAAACCTTTTCAGATTGGCTTCTTTTGCTTAGTAATGTGCATATCAGGCTTCGCCCTATCTTTTCATGGCTCTGAGAGCTCAATTCTTTTTAGTGCTAGATAATATTCCATTGTCTGCATGTACCACAGTAATTTTAGCCATTAACGTACTGAGGGGCATTAACCTACTGAGGGGCATGTTGGTTGCCCACAAGTTTTAGCAAGCATGAATAAAGCTGCTATAAATAGCCATGTGCAGGATTTTTGTGGACATAAATTTTCAACTCATTTGGGTAAATGCCAAGGAATGCAATTGCTGAAAATTATGCTAGATCTCAAGAAGCTGCCAAACTGCCTTCCAGAATGGCTGTACTATTTTATATTCCCACGCATAATGAATGATAACTCTTGTTGCTCCATTCTAAACTAGCATTCGGTGTTGTCAGTGTTCTGGATATTGGCCATTCTAACAGGTGTGTAGTAGTATCTCGTTTTTATCAGCATTTCCAAAATTATATGTGACATGGGGCATCTTTTCATAGGGCTATTTGCCACCTGCATCTCTTCTTCGGTGAGATGTGTGTTCAGGTCTTCCATTTTAGAATTGTTTGTTTTCTTATGTTTGGCTTTTGAGATTTTTTTTTAATACTTCAGATTAATCATCTTTTGCAAATATTTCCTCAGAGTTTGTGGCTTATCTTTTCAATCTCTTGATAGTGCCTTTCTCAGAAATTTTTAATATTAATGAAGTATGTAAAACATTTTCATGGATGGCAGGAAAGAATAGAGGAGATCAGTTTTTAGTTGCTCAGGGCTATCTATGGTGCCACATGCAAATTTAGAAAAAGGGCAGAGAAAGAGTCAATAAGAACAGAAACGGGGCACCTGGGTGGCTCAGTTGGTTAAGCATCTGCCCTTAGCTCAGATCATGATCCTGGAGTCCCCAGATCGGATCGAGTCCCGCATAGGGCTCCCTGCTCAGCAAGGAGTCTGCTTCTCCCTTTGCCCCTTACCCCATTCATGTTCTCACTTTCTCTTTCTCTCTCTCTCAAATAAATAAATAAAATCTTAAAAAAAAAAAAATAATAAGAACAGAAACTTAACTTACATTTGCCTTTTTTTTTTCTACCTGGTGATCTGCTTCTATCTCTTCTGATAGATTCTGTAAAGTGCTGGATATTCACCCATATTGCAGCTTTAAAAACAAGTCTAATAATCTCCTATTTCTTTGGTTTTGTCTTAATTCAGACATACATTTACTCCTAATAGGCCCTAAATGAAATTTGTCAATGTACACGGCATCAAATATAATGTAATTTAGTCCCCTATGTGTTAGGTATTTTCCTCAAGTTGAGCCTATGTTACTGTGTTAAGAAATATAGTAGAAACATGAAACTGTACTTAGACTGTATTTGGTTTCTACTTGTATTATAACTCTCCATATGGACCCAAATTAAATGTGTTTTTGTCAGCTTTCACCATATGAAATAGTCTCTGCAATTAATTTTTAATATTAAGAAAATTTCCTAAGAAGTTTAATTGTCAAACAGACTATGCCTGGAAGATTAAATAACTTATTTTTTTAAATGAATAAATCAGAAACATAATAATGGACATTGTTCTATTTATATACATGACATTTTACTATGTTACATCTTATATGCTATCAAGGCACAATGTACTATGGTGCTTTGAATTTATAGATTTCAGACTTTATATCTGAAATACTACTTAAATACCATTTAATCTTTAAGTGTTTCAAACTTTTAATTCTATTGTGTTTAAAAAATGTATTTGTATGACTTGTTAACAATCTTTGACTTCAGAAACCTTGCAAAGTAAATAGTTTCCACATTTTCATGTTATATTATCAAAGTACTTAATTAAGGAGATTCAAGGAAAATAAAGCAAATATATATGTTTATACATATATATATTCTGCAGTAATTTTCTCCTTTTTTGGAGGGAGGGTGTAAAATGTTCTATATTCAAATTAAATCCTAGTACAATGTTCAGTGTTTTTTTATTTATCTAGAATATAATATTGGTTATCAAATTGTGTTTGCAGAGATAAAGCTATCTTTATTAAATATCAAAGTATTAAAAATGGCTGACTGCTTTCTGGGCAATTGCATTATTTTCCCAGGGATTTAAAAAATTGTCTTGAGATTAGATCGTGTCTCCGTTAAACAACAACTACACATAGAAATGTTTTCATTTATTTTTGAAATAGGACTTTCTTACATTTCATTGTTTGGTTATTACATGAGATAAAACAGCTTTTCTTCTGAACTGCAGCTTTCATGGTTAAATAATAAACTTTATTTAGATTTAAACCTATAAATCTTTACTGTGGGGATATGATGATGCTGAATATAAACTATTTGCTGCAGTTGAGTAAATATTTTTATTCTTGCAGGTTTAAAAAAATGTGTTAACTGATCAAAGTGTTACAGGATAAAAATTAATAAAATATAACATTACCCTGAAGGAGAACACTATAGCCGAGAAGATAGAAAATAAAAAAAAAAAAGAAGAAGATAGAAAATCACAACAAGATGAAATAAGTGATATAATACAGGTACACAAACCTAATATGGGACAATTTAGAAGGTTTATTTAGGTCTATGTTTTAGTAGGAGCTGTAAATATTGGCACTTTGGCCTTACAAAGAGAAGTAGCAGGAGTGCTTGCCAGTGCTTCTCATGGACAAAGCCAAGAAGCTACATAGCCAGGAAGCCCGGTTGATGTGTTCCATAGAATTCACCATTCAGGCAGGAAAAGATGGAAAAGATAGGAGCGTCAATCTGGACAGGTAAATGGAGCCTATCTAACATTGTAAATCCCTCCAAAATACTCTTCTTTAAGTTTGCCTTACCCATTTGTGAATGCATTCTCTTTGGTATAAAATTCAGAATCAATATATACAAGTTTTCTCAAAATGTGTGCTAGTAATTGCACTACTGGATATTTACCCCAAAGATGCAAAAGTAGGGATCCGAAAGGGTATGTGCACCCCGATGTTTATAGCAGCAATGTCCACAATAGCCAAACTGTGGAAAGAGCCAAGATGTCCATCGACAGATGAATGGATAAAGAAGATGTGGTATATATACACAATGGAATATTATGCAGCCATCAAAAGGAATGAGATCTTGCCATTTGCAACGATGTGGATGGAACTGGAGGGTATTATGCTGAGCGAAATAAGTCAAACAGGGAAAGACATGTATCATATGATCTCACTGATATGAGGAATTCTTAATCGCAGGAAACAAACTGAGGGTTGCTGGAGTGGGGGGTGGGGTGGGAGGGATGGGGTCACTGGGTGATAGACACTGGCGAGGGTATGTGCTCTGGTAAGCGCTGTGAATTGTGCAAGACTGTTGAATCTCAGATCTGTACCTCTGAAACAAATAATGCAATATATGTTAAGAAAAAAAAAAAAAAGAAGAAGAAGGTAGCGGGAGGGGAAGAATGAAGCGGGGGAAATCAGAGGGGTAGATGAACCATGAGAGATGATGGACTCTGAAAAACAAACTGAGGGTTCTAGAGGGGAGGGGGGTGGGAGGATGGGTTAGCCTGGTGGTGGGTATTGAGGAGGGCACATTCTGCATGGAGCACTGGGTGTTATGCACAAACAATGAATCATGGACCACTTCATCTAAACTAATGATGTAATGTATGGGGATTATCATAAGAATAAAAAAAAATGTGTGCTAGTATGTTTTTACTGGAATTACATTTAATTTACACTTTTATTAAAATGCTATATTAAGTTGAACCATCCATGAACATAGTATAACTTTCCATATATTTGATTCTTCTTTTATGTCATTTCATTGATTTCTATTACTGGGTTCAAATAAATCCCATGTATTCACTGTGCTACAAATCCTTATTTTATATTTTGTATGGTCATCATATAACTCTCTATTTTCCCCAGTTACTTATGTTTCCTTGGAGTTATTCTCTATCTTGCTACAACATATATCAGCCCCTTCTTTTGAATTTTATGCAGGAGCTCAGCCCAAAGAAGGTCAACCAATTCACATTTTTACCCCCTCCAACCAAGGATTGCTACCCTAAGAAAACTTTGCAGCATTGCTATGTTTCAGAAGTAACTTTTCTCAGTTAATTTTCTACATGTTCTGAGACCTGAAGGTTCAATAGGTAAAATGCTTGACTTCACATATAGTTAACAATTCTTTCCCAGTTGGATTCTGTTCTGCCCTGGTATTAATGCCCAGTATTCTAATGTAGTATCTGGAGCTCCTGTTTTCTTGCTCAGTCATGTTGGAACACATCTTGCATTCTTTCTTCTAGGCAACTTTCTATTTACCACACGCACATACTGATACACTTTATTCTGAACTTTCACATAAAGTTATGGAATATTTAAACTCATTGTTTCAGAATGATATCTAGTGTGGTGTTGTCATGGGAAGTGAGAAAGGGGAGGCAGTAATCCATACCAGTCTGTCATTTTGCCTAGTGAATATTTATGTATTTACTGAGGATGCTGTGTTCTAGAAAGAAGTAAAAGCATTGCCATTTGCTTGCTATTCTTTGAGCAAAATATCAAAGTAGGCTTAGTTTGTCTGAATGCTCAAATGAAAAAATACAATATAGAAGCAGAGAGGGAAAAAATAGCTCATCAATAAATGTGTCCCAGAAAGAGTGATTTGGGTAGTATGAGCCTAATTATGCACCATCTCTTCCAGATCTGCCTCTACGCTCCCCACTAGTAAACAAATGCATATACCAAAGTACTAATGAAAGAGTGAGCTTGCCTCTCAGGAGAGTACTTCAAGTTTAACCCACTTGACATGGTAATGGGATCAAACTTACTTTCTTAACAGAATGCACCTTCACTTTACACTAATTAGCCCTTCACATATTCCAGTAAACTTTAAAAGCATCAGTAAAGATATCTCAAATATTCATATAAGTAGTGTGTTCTTTTAATTTGATTTCAAGACTCTTGTGTTTATAGATGCATTTGGCAAGGTATATATTTTGTTCTTGTACCTGTTTTCCAGTTCTCCTAATACTCAGTGTATGACTTGGGGTAAAGCATCATTGTTCTAACTGCAAAATGATGATAATTTTCTCCATGATGAGTTTCTGTATATAAGACTTAGTGGCATAGAGTTAATATCCGTACATCATTGCTGGTCCTCCTCCTCCTTCTTCGTTCCTTCTATAGCCTTCTGAGTTCTTACTAAAACGCATGCTACTGAGTTTTAACCTGTACGCATAGCTAGTAGAAAGGCACTTCTCAGGTATAGTTGTTGGGTTAATATATATCATTTTCACATGTACAAGAAAAGTTACACATTAACCAAGCCACTGCGAAGTGCATGTGACTGGTACTTATGAGTAGCAGCTTCTTTTATTGGAATACTATTTTTATGGCATGTCTACAAGTGATTGCTCTAGCCCACCTACATAATCTACTTGGCTGCTGCTTGGCTGGGGCAAACAAAATCTTTCTTGTCTTTCATTATCATGAATATTGCAAAAAATCTCCCATATCCTATATTTTTGTTTTACTATCATGATTCAGAAACCCTTATTTCAGGCTTCATTGGAAAAAGCTCTGTGTATTTCAATATATATCAGATTCATAAATATCTCAGTTACATTTAGCCTGGCAATTCCATGATGAATTCTATATCCCAGTTTTGTTCATGGATGACAAAAGCAAAAGAGAACTTAAATGTTCAACATTAGGCAAATGACTGAAGAAGTATATAACCAGAAATCAATATAATGGTTTGACAACAAGGAAAGGAGAGAAGTTAACAATGCTACATTAAAAAATTCTAAATCCAAAAGTTTAAATTGTAAGAACACTATTATTGAAATTAGACAGACAAACGTTAAAAGGGTATATCCAAAAATAAGTCATCCCCTTTCATCAGAATTGGGGTTATATGAGTTGGTATTTGGTGTATGTATTTTGTTTTTTTGTTTTTTCATTATGTCTATACGTAATAAAATAAAATCAGCATGTCTCTAGCCTATTCAATGAACTAGTATTACTCAAATTATTTTCTAACCTATGTCCTAGATTTTTAAAATATGGTATTTATTTCTAATATGTTAATCTTAATTGAAAACAGCTGTGGGCTTAAATAATTTTAACCATAACTAATTTAAATCACTTGTGTTTATGTGTGTGTTATGATGGAGAATGCAGGTTTTATATAATTTTAAGATAAAAAGATGTAATAGAAATTTCTGTTTGCTATGGATCAATTTTATTTACTTTCCCAGACTCATTCATTCACTCTCCTCTGCTGTTAGGGATATTTTGATAAATAAGCTTTTGAGAAATTTTACCCCCTACTTCATAAAGCTTCAGGTCCAACCTACTGGATAGTATGAGGGTTTATCATTTGTATTAGAACAAATTGTACATTAAGGCAAAGCCCTAAATCAAACATGAATACACAGCATACATAGGACTATACATGGTCTAATAATTCTTAAGCCCATTTTGTTCTAGCTCTGATCTTTCTTTTTGCATCTAGATACACTGATATAATTACTCCCTAGTGTTCAACCAGGATAAATCATATGAACTTTAATAACCTCATCAAGGATTTACTTGTAATTTTTCCCCCAAATTTATGACTCCTCCTGGACTCCCTGTCTTGAGTAGAACCACCATTTAACCAGTCACCCACACCATAATCTTCACCTTGCTCCAGTGACAGAAAGATATAAACAAACAAACAAACAAAATATTTCAGGTTTACCTCATTAGCCTTTTTTTGCAAACCTGGCTTCAACTTTTCATCGCTATGGCTCTCAGTAAGTATTCATGGACTTCTTCATCTATTATGTAAGGGATGTTCCAAAATAGTATTCTAACTTGTCTCTCTGCTTCTTGTGTGCTCACATCTAACTCTTTGCTTGCACTGCCATCCAGAGCATATGCCCCCTTAAACTGTGTTACTTGTGACAGAACCAGACAGAAATAAGCTATATCACAACATAATTATTTGACTGTCTGAGGAAAAATTCTTGTCAGTGTTAATACTTGACAATGTGATTTCTAGCATTTGTATGACTATTGCTACTGAGTTGTACTGAAGACTGTATAAGCATTCTCTGATTTAATTTTCACATTAATGCATGATCATTACAATTATCATCACTTCATTTAATAGAGAACAAAAATGAAGCTTAGATAGGTTATGCAACTCACTCAAAGTTTCAGAACTACAAAGTAGAAAAATGGGGAATCAAAGAGAGGTCTTTCTGATTCTAAAGTATAATTTATTAAGAGTTACACTATCAGTACTTTTTCATGTTCCTTATTATTAGTTTATTTTACAGTCCTAAATTACATAGGTTTCCCCCCAAAATTTCATTTTAAACATGAAAAAATATATTAGAAATTTCTGTCTTTAATTTTGCATATTGAATTATTCTGAAGACTCTCAGGTGTTTCAACTGAAATATAACAGTAAAAATGAAACAAAATGAAAATATAACAGCAAAAATTCCTTGGTAGCATTATGTTCTGAACTTTAAAACATAAAAGAACAATGCTTATTAATTTTTAGTCCACCTAGCATCTTAAATTATGTATTACATATTTTAAAATAAGTGTTGACATCAGGGTTTACTACAAAGATTTTTTATCTGTAGCTTTCTAGAGGTAGGAACTGGTCAGCTGTATCAAATGCAGTAGAAAGATCAATTACAATGAGATAAACCATAGTCTTCTATTAAGACATGGAACAATTTCAGTAAGTCACGAGGACAGATTCCAGACTGATGAGTGACTAGAACTGGGAAAGTAGTAACAATTAGTATAGATTACCATTTTACCCTGAAGGTTGAAGGAAGGTGATTTGTAGTGTCTATGGTCACATGCATGTGATTGTAGTAACAGGGAAGGCTTGATTGCACTGTAAGCATAGGGGATCTTTCCTAGAAGCAATCAAAATCCAAATATATGCAGAAAAAAAGGAGCAAGAAGCACCTAGAAGAGTATATTCCCTAAAGAGGGAATGGAGTATAGCTTAGAAGCATAATGAAAGAAACATTAAAAGACATCCCTTATCTTTGCATGAGAACAGCAGAAAATCAGATTGTAAGTATTGGAAAAAGCCCAAAGTGAGAAACCATAAATGAAGCTCACACATGCATAAACTTACATGTAATTAACTGCAATCACTTTACTTGTGAATACTGTTTTATAAGTTTCACTTGATCCTTACAACAACCTTTTGAAGTGAGCAGGGCAGAAATAATTAGTGTCCATATAACTGCCGAGGGACCAAGCTTCAGAGGTGTTAACCACCTAAAGGACATAGAGGCAGAAGTAGAATAAAATCCCCAGTTCAGGGGAAACTCCTGGCTCAGTGCCTATTTCACTACAATATAACTCCAACCTGCATGTCCTATTAATGACATACTGACATCAGAGAAAGTCACAGCTAGACTTATGTCCTGCTCAGGGAAAGTAGTCAACGTTCTCTGCACAGTTTACAAAAGTCACTTCCATAATAAATGGTATTTCAGTTTTCTCTCTGGCCACATAAATGAATAAGGGGTGATAATGACATTCTCATTATTTTAGGAACATATTTGCATTTGTAATGATACAGCTCCTACCAGACACCAAAACCATAGAGACAACTGTCTGAATTAATTATATTTGTTTGGCTGATTAGATAAAAAATGCAAACATAAACTTCACATCAAACTACTTTAAGATTATTTAATCCTTCTCTTGAGAGGGAAATGGGTCTCTGAAGTTGTTCTTTTAAACTAAAAAAATAGATCATTAAATCAAGCAGCTGAAACACTTCTTTAAAAATTACCCACCCTACCCTACCCCAAATTCTTGCATTTTCTCAAGTGTCTGAAATAAGCATATCAATCTACATAATATCAGGATTTATTTATTAATTTGCAGTGATTTCCTAGATTAGTCTGTGCAATTTTCATGAGACAAGCCCCATGCCTCTATGGGAAGTGATGGCTGAAGCAGTGTCCATTTAGCAGACAGCAACTTTAAAGTGGAGATAAGTGCAGATAAAATCATCCCCCTGAAGTTCTCAAAGTGCGCAATTAGCTCTGCAGATGTGCTCTGTCCACACCTACCCTTTGAGGATCACTAAGTCCTTGTTAAATGAAGCAATACCACCACTCTCCTCCCTGTACACACCAGCTGCCAGCCTACCTTGGGTTTTCTAAAGTCTATAACGGAGTCCAAATGTGGCTGATACCCTTTAAATGCTTTGAACCATTTTTTAAAGTCATGCCTCACTTATCAATGAAGAATAATTCCCAGAGTGGGAGCAGTGGTCCAGAGCCTTATCATCTCTCATTTACAATGCCTTCCACTCCTTCACCCCCTCCTACTGTGTTCTAAACTACAAATCAAATTTATCTCCTCCCTGCTTAAAACCTTTCAATGGCTCCTGTCACTTAAAAGACAAAATCCAGATTTCTCAATATGGCTCTAATCCATCTCCTTACTTTATCTGCTCTTTTCTCCTCATAGCTAGCATTACAAAAATATCTACATCATCTATCTATCCACCCATCCATCCATCCAATATTATTTGAATTTCTATACAGCTTCCAATTTCCAGATATCCATGACTGTATTATCATAAACATATGTTTCAATGCCAGTTCTTTTTTTTTTTTAAAGATTTTATTTATTTATTTGAGAGAGAGAATGAGAGAGAGAGAGAGAGCATGAGAGGGGGGAGGGTCAGAGGGAGAAGCAGGCTCCCCACTGAGCAGGGAGTCCGATGCGGGACTCGATCCCGGGACTCCAGGATCATGACCTGAGCCGAAGGCAGTGGTTTAACCAACTGAGCCACCCAGGCGCCCCTCAATGCCAGCTCTTAAAATGCACAATGGTCACTTTCTACTGGGTTTAAAATAATCTTTCAAGACTGCAGTGGGCAAGGGAGAAGGGGTGATGCTTGAGAATGCATATATATATTTATGTGTGCGTGCATGTGTGCATATGATCCTGCAATAAGAGTACATGGTAATAATTCCAGCATTCCTCTGCCAAAAGGATCTGCTATCATTCTGCTGGGTAATTATATACTAGGGAAAGGGGAATACCTCAACATTTTGGGGACTGTTGAACATAGTGTCTAAAATAGCATTGATATTTGGATATACAAAGAAGCATCATGTCTCCCCAGTCTGATCTGGGCATACGAGGACCAGGACACAAATGGAGTCCTGACTAAGGTCTGGTTACAGTGCGCCTAGTGGTCTAGTGAGTCCATGTACCCACTCAGTGGGCATTTCTCTGGCTCTTGAGGGCATAACTAGAATAATAGATAAATAGAATAATTAGATACAGTTTGTCATTAATACAGCAACTACAATGTTTTTCTTGGAGGGTGTGATGAAAGATATCATAGTGGGGAAGGCCACGTAGAAGGTTCTAAAGATGTTCCCATTCTTAGTCAGGAATAAAGATCTGAAACTACCATATTCTGGGTGGTGGGAAAGAAATTAGAGCCACCCTTAAAAAGCCTAATAGATGTAAAAGACGTGGTTTCATATTCCCATTTAAATCACCAGGCTGGACTCTTCACTTCATTAGATGACAGCAGACTAACACAAACTCAGCAGAGTAGTAGCCAAAAGTGCAACTGTTATACCAGATGTGGTGTTTTTGCTAGAGTAGATTAACATTTCAGGTATATGGTACATAGCCGCTGATCTGGAAAATGTGTTCTTTTTTATCTTTATCACAAAAACTGATCAGGCACATTTCATATTTACTTAGAATGAATAGTACACATTTACATTACTTTTAGTGATGTGTTAACTTTCCCAGCCTTTGTTATAATGAAATCCAAAGGCACCAGGTTTAGCCAGACATCCTATAAAACAACACACTGAACCAATATATTGATCATGTCATGCTAATCAGACCAGAGAGCAAAATGGCTAGAATACTGGAAGTTTGAGTAAGACATGTACTGATTAGTGGACAAGATATAAACCCTATGAAGATCCAGGGTCCTACCAAATTATTAAGAAACTAGTTTAATGGCCTAAAGCATGCCTGAACATCCTTTCCAACATAAAGAAAAATGATTTCATCTTGTTTCTCTCTTCATGAAGAATGAAGCCCAATGTTTAAAAGCCTCCTAAAGCTATAAAAGTAGCTTATTTCAAACCTAGGAAAACTACTTCAAACCATACACTGGCTGACAGGAAAGGCTAATAGATTTGAGTTGGATGTAGGGCAGGAAAAAGATCTTTTTTTTTTTTTTTTTTTTAGATTTATTTATTTATTTGAGAGAGCGAGAATGAGAGAGAGTACATGAGAGGGGGGAGGGTCAGAGGGAGAAGCAGGCTCCCCGCCGAGCAGGGAGCCCGATGCGGGACTTGATCCCGGGACTCCAGGATCATGACCTGAGCCGAAGGCAGTCGCTTAACCGACTGAGCCACCCAGGCGCCCCAGGAAAAAGATCTTAAGCAGGTCAAGGGTGTGGCCTGTCAGGCCCTATATTATGAGAGATATCAGTAGTGACATAAGATGCTAAAAAATGAAACAAAAACAAAAACACTTATGGATAGACTCATTGGGGGAATCACAATAAAGAACGCTAGGATTTTGGAAAAAATTCATGCCATCTGTAAAGCAAAAGCACACATGACTTGAAAATCAGCTCTGGGTTTTACTGGCTCTGGTAGGAACAGAAAACCTGACGATGGGACAAGTTACCATACAGCTAGAAGTGTCCATCACTAGCCAGGCATTGTCAGACCCACCAAGTAAGAGAGTACAGCTGGTGCAATAGTAAGTCATCGTAATATGGAAGCAGCACTTCTGAGATCAGGCCCAAGCAGGACCAGAAAGACAAGTTAGCCCTGCAAGGTGGTGGCCTAGACTCCCTCCTCTGTGACAACAGTTCACAGTTCAACAGTTCCCTAATTCATCCCTATGGCCATGCGGGATATGCCTTATGAAAAATTGATGGATGTCAACTCAGTATGTAGTACAAACCAAAAATGGATGACTACTGCCATATCATCTTAGTGCAAACTAGAAGGAAAGCAATGAGGGAAAATCTTCCCACAAGTTAGAAATCTTGTGGGGCACATGGTCACTCACTTTGGGTGAACTGAGAAGTGGCCTGGGATTAGAATACACACAGACTCATTGGCAGTGGAGAACGACCTGGCGGACTGGTCAGACACCTGGAAGGAGAAAAACTGGAAGGGAAGGAATGATGAGGATTGATGTGGAGGGATGGGGATTGACATTATAAAGGAAGTGAGAAATCATTGTATTACATACTATTATCCACCAGAAAGCATCCACTGCAGAAGAGGCCACAGTTCACATTGTAGTTTGCTGTTGGTGTTATATATATATTCTATGGGTTTCGGACAAATATGTAATAACATGTATCCATCATTATGCTTTTATACAGAGTATTTTCATGCCCTAAAAAATCCTTTGTGCTCCACCTATTCATCCCTCCACCACCCACTCAACCCCTGACAATCTTTTTAATGTCTCTATAGTTTTGCCTTTTACAGAATGCCATATTGTTGGAATTATACAGTCTGTAGACTTTTCATATTGGCTTCTTTCAGTTAGTAATATGTATTTAAATAATGTGCATACCCTCCATTTCTTTTCATGGCTTGATAATTCATTTCTTTTTTTAGTGCTTAATAATATTCCATTGTCTGGATGTATCACAATTTTAAAATACCAGTGTGATAATTCCAACATCCCTGTCATGTCTGGTCCTGATGCTTGCCCAATCTCTTTAACTTGTGTTTTTTGCCTTTTGGTATGCTTCATCATTTTTTTCTTGACAGCAGGGCACAGTGTACCAGGTAAAAAAATGACTGCAAATACGCCTTTAGTAATACTATGGTGAGGTGTGGGGGAGGGAAGCATTGTATATTCTATGATTAAGTCTCAGCTGTGAGGTTATAGGGGTTAGTGAGCCTATAACCTCTGGATTGTGAACTTCTCAAGTGTTTCTCAGGGTTTTTTTTCAGCCCCCTAAGGTGGGACAGGATGGCTAGAGTGGGCAGGGGTTGGGTATTTCCCTTCTCCTAGGTCAGTTAGGTTCTGTTAATACCCCTGCAGGTCAGGCTCTGGTTAACTAGTTTCCCTTCAGGACAGGCCTTGTTTTTTTTGTTGTTTTTTTTTTTTTTTTTAAGATTTTATTTATTTATTTGAGAGAGAGAGAGAATGAGAGAGAGAGAGCACATGAGAGGGGGGAGGGTCAGAGGGAGAAGCAGACTCCCTGCTGAGCAGGGAGCCCGATGCGGGACTCGATGCTGGGACTCCAGGATCATGACCTGAGCCGAAGGCAGTTGCTTAACCAGCTGAGCCACCCAGGCACCCCAGGATAGGCCTTGTTAAGAACAAACAGAATACTCTGGCATATTTCAAATTGTTCTTTTCCCCCTCTTTTTCTGTCAGAAGCCCGAAGGGATTTTTCTCTGTTTACTGGGGGAATCTGGTGGAGCTCTGGAGGTAAATCTCACAATAACGTGGGGACTCCATTATGCCTGCGTGGCCCTGGAGGTTTTCTCTCTCAGACTTGTCTGCACAGAGCCTCAGGCAATTCATTAGTTACTGCTCAGGTCTCACCACCCAGTCTCTGGTTCCCACAGGGGTTCCCACTCATCCTAGAGTCTCTGCTCCTGTAAGCTGTGACTCCCTGCAGTTTGCCCTGTGTCCTCTCCTTCAGGGATCCAACAAGAGGCATTGATTTTTCAGTCTATTCAGCTTTTTACTTGTTGGGGCAGAGTGGTGACTTCTGAAATTTTCACATGCAGACCTCAAGTCTCCTTTACATCTTCCTGGGGCAACAATTCAGTTTTGCCCATATTTTGGGCACTGTTTTACTTTTCCTGCTTTAAGGGCCTCAACTAACACTACTATCCAATGACTGTATGAACTATCTGATTCATTGACACAGACTCCCAGGCATCATCATGTCAGACCAAGGGATCATCTTGAGAATGAAGGAGGTGAGAATGGCATATGATCATGAAATCCACTGGTCAGCTATCACACCACACAGGCTGAAGTTGTTGGCCTGACAGCCTGATGAGAGGTCTATGAGAGGCTCACCTGAAGGGCCAGCTCAGTGATGACACTTCTGTAGGATTTTCCAGGTTTCAGAGTATACTTCAAACCAATGACCAAACCAGTAAGTTGTTATGTATATCCCCTTCCTGAGTGGTAAGAATGTACAAGTCTGGGAACCCTGAATAAAAGCAGCAGTGCCCCAATTACCATCACTTCCTGCAACCTTCCTGGGGAATTTGTGCCCTCATCTCCACAACCCTGGGCTCAGTAGTTTTAGATGTTCTTGCTCCCAAAATGAGAATGCTTCTAATGGACTCTAAGCTCTCTGGTCACTTTAGAATCCTTCTGTCAAGGAACCAGCAGGAATAATTGACCCTGAGCCTCAGGAGGAAGTAGTGCTGCTGTTACATAGGGAACAAAGAGTAGTGTCTTTACATCCAGATGACCCACCTCAGTATCTCTGAGCCCTCTTTTGACAAATTATGATGGTAAGTAGACAAGTGATGCAACACCAGTCTGAGAAGGGGCACAAACCCCTCAAAAATGAGAATCTTGGCCATAACAGTAGGTAAGCTACCAGAACTTGCAGAGGTAATAACTGAGGGTTTGGGATATATGAAATAGGTAACAGATGATGGAGGAGTGAGACAAGTATCACTTGTGGTCTCACTTTTTTTTTTTTTTTTTTAAGAGAGGGAGGGAGAGGGAAAGAGAAGAGAGAATCCCAAGCAGGCTCCATGTCCAGCATGGAGCCCAACATGGGGCTTGATCCCACAACCCCAGGTTCCTGACCTGGGTCAAAGTCAAGAGTCAGACTCTTAACTGACTGAGCCACCCAGACACCCCATCAGTTGTGGTCCTGAGACTAGCTACAGCAGACCAGCTGTTCACCTAGCAACCCTCCTTTCCTAAACTTCCCCAGGAAGAGAGGCCCATCCCAGAAATAAGGAATTACTTCCTCCCAGAATAAATTCTCTCAGAAGTGGATCCAGGTGGCACAAGGGTAGAATCCTTTAATTCTCTCTTCAGGACGGAAGGAATCATGATCCCAGTTTCTGAGAGGGCTGTTGGCAGTCAGTTTTTACGTCCTTTTGTTAATTACCTCCATTGAAGGTAGTTGCCTCTCCCAAACTAACACACCCAATCCTGCATCAGCCCACATCCAATGACGAATGCAAAGTGGGTAGAAATACCCATCTCTCTCCAAGTTAGGACTGCACTGAATAGTCATCTGAATTTTAGTGTTCCACAGGGATTGTCTGAAACTTCCATTAAGACTGTATCACAACATAAATTCTACTTTTACACAGTCCTACATCGTTTTCTTCCCCTCCATAGATTTTGATCCTAAGAGCACTCCCTCATTAACTTCCTGCAGGGTAGTCTGCTTCAGGATCTGCTTTATGGGAAACCCAAACTGCAACAGTCTCCTAATTATTTTTCTTGCCACCTTGCCCCTTCCTTGGCTCTAATCCATGTTATACACCATGGCAATAGCACATTATTGTTTAAAGTAAGGTAGCTTATGTCTATTAAATACTTAAAGATTATATTAAAACTTTCCAATCTGTTTTAAATGCATCTCAACTCCTAACAAAGCTTTCTGAAGGAATGGTCTCCTTTAGGCACTCTGACCTCATATCATATCCATCCACTGATGGTCATTAAAAACATACACACTGGCCTCCTTCCAAGGACAGTCCACACGTCTTTTTCACTATATTCTCACTCTATTCTCTGCTTGGAGCAATATTCTATCTTGTCCAGCTCTATCTCACCATTCATTTGTCAGCTTAAATATCCTTTCCTTAGTGAAACCATCACAGATTACCCCATCTAAAGTAGGTCTCCTGGAAATTCTACGTTAGCCCCTTATTTCTTCCATTCACAGAAATTTCTATAGTCTGTATTTCTTCTTGTTAACTTGTTATCGTCTGTCTCCCACACCATCCTGTACATTCCACGATAGAGCAGAAATCGTGTTTGTAGTGATTGTATGAGTATTCATAACACGTTCCAGCACATGGTCCATTTTCAGTATTTAGAAATTGATGTGTAAAATCAGCCTAAGGAGTAGTTATATACACCTGTTTCCTGAAGGATTTCTCTTTGCCAGTACAACCCTGCTTGACTAAACAGTCATAAGAGTGTGGCCTATATTAGGATGTGACGTAATCCCTTTACATAACCGTGTGGGTGGACGCTTCCCTCCACTTGTACAGAGCACAACTGCCAATGCCACACCATGCACACGTCCCACACACACGATGAGAGGGACCTGAAGATGCCGACCTCTGATGGTGACAAGACCATTAGGACTCAAGCATTACCTGTGTGTTGATTATCTGATTGGTCCAGACCTAGAAGCCTGTCATTCAGTACAGACCCTACCTACGCCTTTGTTTTGTAGTTCCTTTGCTAGATGGTGGTAATAAAATTCCTGAGTGGCTGTGGGCCATTAAGACATTCTTTGATACTCAAGTATATAAGGCATGAAGAGGTGAGCTAATACTGTCAAGGAACACAGTATTAAAGAAGAAAATACCTATCTGTTCTGCTTCTGTGTTTCTAAAATCTCTCTCCGACATCTCCTTCAGCTGAAAACCCAAGTTATGTCCTGGTAACAACAACAACAAAAATTTTTCTAGGACAAGGAATGGTTCAATAATCTTAGGGTTAAAAAGCCAAAACTGATTGTGTGTCTATGTGTATGTGCTGTGCACACATTGAGTACTTGAAATAAACCTCATAGCCTGCTCCAGTATACCACTGTGGAGCACAGAAGAGGATCAAGAAATGGTGCAGAACCCTGTGTTTAAGATGAGATGGGAAGATCAAGCTGAACAGACAGAACAGGTGCTACTATTGAGGCATAACTAATGGAAGAGACAGAAGAGAAAATCAACAAAAAATATAATAAGAACTTTTGTGCAATTAGAATACAGAGAAGTTTCTGGAATTAAAAAACTGGGTGGAATTTAAGCTCTTCCGTAGATTATAAATGTCCTAAGGGACAAAGGGCAGGCTTTAGGTTTGTAAATCTAGTCAACAGAGGATCCAATACATAGGAAATGCTCAATAAATGAACTTAAAGGAAATGATTTCTTCAGTAGAACCAGCAAGTAAGCAGCCCCCAAACCACAAAGGTGCCTGAATAGGGCCTGTTCCTGTTTCACCTGAAAAGAATCAGGCATATGGCTTTGAACAGCTTACTTTACAATGACTGCTTCTTTTATAAGATACTTGGCCTTTTGTGAGTGGAGCTACAGCTGTCTCTGAAAATGGCAACATCTGATCCTAAGACCTAGAATATAAAGCACTTGAAAATGTCATTCACTTAAGGTTACCCTCTAATGCTAAGAGCTTAGGAAAAAAAAAAAAAAAAAGGCAGACCTGGTGAAGGAAAAGAAAAACCAAACAATATTTTTATGATTATGAAGAATCAGAATGTATGCTTTATACCTAAGACCTTTTATTCTTGGAAAAATTTGAAGTAGGTTTATCATTTTGAAAAAAATATGTAGTTGGGCGCCTGGGTGGCTCAGTTGTTAAGCGTCTGCCTTTGACTCAGGTCATGGTCCCAGGTCCTGGGATCAAGCCCCGCATCAGGATCCCCGCTCTGCGGGAAGCCCGCTTCTCCCTCTCCCACTCCCCCTGCTTGTGTTCCCTCTCTTGCTATGTCTCTCTCTGTCAAGTAAATAAATAAAATCTTTTAAAAAGAAAAAAAATATGTGGTTAGTTGAAGAACAATAAAAAGCAATGGCACTGTTTATCTCTTTCTAAAATACATGTAACCAGGGGATTTCATGACAGATGATTGTTGTATAGCTCTAATAAATGGTAGGACCAGGACAATTGAAGGTTGGGTTAGAGGTGATTTCACAGATGGAAATATGATTAGGGTGACAGTCCCTTATCAGACAATCTAGGTTCAAATCCCCACTGTCCTCCTTTTTAATTATGTGATCTCATCTGTAAAATAGAGATCACAGTGGCACCTACCTCACTGAGTCACTGATGAATTAATACTCATATAAAGCCTAGATACGTAATAAGTAATAAATATCCCTCCTAAGTTCAAACTTCATTTTACTGATTGGTACCTCAAAGCCCATTCATTACATTTATTTAGCATGCCATATACTTTAGGAATTGTGTATCTGAGGGAGGGAAAGAAAAAAAAAAGACCAGAGGATGATCTCTGCTTTGGTGACAGTCACATAGTTTTGGGGTCAAGCATGATTATAAAGACTTATGTCAGAGATATTTGCTCTTAAGAAAGGGTAAATGTTGAGGTAGATCCAGTAGTAAATGCTTAATTCTGCCTGAAATGTTCAGAACTTTCTGGGGGAGCAGGACTATGTTCTGTAGCCTGATAGATGAGTAGGAGTTCACTCCATCATAATGATGGGTAGGAAATTTTGGCCAGAAAGAAAAGCACAGCATCAAGGATGTATGGCATATTATGGCAACTACAAGTAATTGGATGGGGTTGTATAGTGGAGTGTGTGAGGATGGGCCAGAAAGTTCTGCAGGGCCTTCAACATTGGGTCTTCTGTGCCAGGCTGGAGTCCATGTACTTTGTTCTCTGGGGAAACCACAGAGAGGCATCAGTTTTTGGAGGGGGAAGAGGTTATATTTTATTTTATTTTTTTTATTTCTTAACTTTTCATGTTGAGATTACCTCAGATTTCCAAAAACACTGCGGAAATAGTACAAAAGATCTTCTATATACTCTCCATCCATTTTCCCCAAATGTTAACATCTTGTATGCCCAAAGCCAAATATCAAAAAAAGGAAATTATAATTGACTGAACAAGATTTTGAGAGTTTTGGCTTTAGCCATATTTTAGCCACATGACTCAACTAACATATTTGAGTCTCAGTGTTTTTATAGCTTAGGAATAATGACTGCTTGGATACCTAGTATTGAACTTAAATTACACATTGTTTGGATAACAAATATCATACGTTTTCTAAAATACAAAATTTTTTCAAGCAATTTTGAATGTGTTATGCTTTAAAGAAATGACTATACCCATGATGAATTAATCATGATGAATATATTTCCTTAATGCTTCAATAGTAAATATGTGAATAACAAACATGTCCAATTCATAGGAAGATAGCTAGAATTTATTCAATGTCAACATGAAAGTACACAGAACTTTCTGAAACATATCTGGATTTCAAACCAGCTTGCTAGGAATATTAGATTTAGGCTCCACAGGCATATTGCCTTTTCTAGGGATTGTTGGCCTTTCTATTTAGCTAATATTTTATGAGTACAAATTCTGATTTGTGTCTTTTTTTGCATTAAGGGCAAAATAGACACTTTCTGCCATGGTTCCCCATAATGCCCACCCCCTAGCATTCACTCTCTATAATCCCTTTTTACCCTCCAAGTATTTGTTGGACCTAGTAAATGGCCTCAATCAAACAAAATATGACAAAAGTGATGAGCCATCTCTTCTGTGATTAGGTTAAAAAGACAGAGTTCTGTTTTGCTAGAATTCTCTATCTGTTTTATCTTGCATGCTTGTTTTAATGAAACAAGCTGCCATATTGTGAGCTGATCTACAGAGTGGCCCCCACAGCTCACAGCAAGGAATTGAAAGAAAGCTCTGATCAACTGCTTGTGAGAAACTGAGACCCTCAAACCAACAACCTAAACAAATAAACTAATCCCACTAATAGCCATTTGGATAAGTTTGGAACATTCTTCCCCAGTTGAGACTTCAGATGAAACATTTGATTACATCATTGTGAAAGACTGAAGCAAAGGGTCCAGGTAAATTGTGCCTGGATTTATGGCCCACAGAAGCTCTGATAAAGTAAATGGTGTTTTAGACCACTGAATTTTGAGGTAATTTGTTATACAGCAATAGATATGTAATGCAAGTGGTAAAACAGTTATATAAACTTCCTGTTATTGTGTAGCTGCAATCTTAATGGGGTAAACTGTGTAAGTATCTAGGACAGCTTTCCAGGCAGTATGGTACAGATATTTCAGATTACATATAAGAAAACTGAATCTCAGGAAGAAAAAGTAATTTGAACTAGATAACAGAGCACAGTGGGAAAAACTGGCATTTATATACAGATTTAATAACTTTATATCCTTGTCTTTGCCTAATAGTTTCATAAAACATACATTAATAATAGTAAACTCATAAGCATAGTCCCAAACTTATAAAGAATTGTTTAACAGATTCAATTTAATATGTGTCTGGAAAGAAAAAGTAAAGGGAAACTCAAGGTAAAACATGATGGAGAGTAGAAGAGAAGAAAAGAAAGAAAAGGAAAAATCAAAAATGGAAAGAAAGAAGGGAATGAAGACTTCCATTTTTGGGTAAAATCAAAAGCAGAGATGGACTCTTTCAATACTGAGGGGTTCTAGTACATTTTTATTCCTATACAGAAAAGTTCAATGAATGTGTGTGTGTGTGTGTATAGTAAAGAGAAAGAGACAGAGAAACAGCAAAGAGTCTCCTTTTCCTTCACCCCCATCCCTTTTCTTTTCTTTTTCTTTTTTTATAAAGGATTGTGATGGTTAATTGTGTGTTATGTGTTTCATAAACATATGTTATATTAAAGCATAACACATGTCAGCTTGATTGGACTAAGTGACACCCAGATAGCTGGTAAAACATTATTTCTGGGTGTGTTTGTGAGGGTATTTCTGGAAGAGATTAGCATTTGATTCAGTATTCAGATATCTGCCTTCAACAATGTGGGTGGGCATCATCTAATCTTTTGGGGCCCTGATGTAACAAAAAGGCAAATGAAGGGCAAATTCTTCTCTCTTTTTGAACTGAGATGCCCATTTTCTCCTGTCCTAAGACTCCAGAGCTCTGGGTTCTCAAGCATGCTTTCCAGGTCTTTGGACAGACTGAATTATACCTTCCTCAGCTGAGAGATGGTAGACTGTGGGGATTCTTGGTCTCCAAAACTGAGAAAGGCAATTCCTAGTCTATCTATCTAATCTAATCTAATCTAATCTAAATATCTCCTCTTGGTTCTGTTTCTCTGGAAAACTCTAATACAGGTATTATTTATACATAAAGTTCATGCTCTTTGGAGCCTCACAACATCTGTAACCCAGGAAAGGAGACCAAGCGATACAACCTGGAATCATTTAGTTTGGTGAATTCAAAATGCTTTTTGTTGGTTTGTTGCTTTGTCTCTAGCCCCAGAATCTCAATATATTTGGCAACTTATACGTGTGACTAGTCATTAAAACCAAAAATTGTTGAACTGTGTAAGGTGACACCAAGGACAAGCAAGCAGACACAAAGACCTTCCCAGTCTGTTCTGCCTTCAAAAGGGCTCCAAAAAGCAGTGACTGATATCCTTCAATACCAAATTCTTCGGTTCTTTCTCAAAACCAAGAAGAAATTTGATTTCATCTGTCTGTGCAGTGAAATACTCTCCCAGATGTCCTAACCTCTTTGGAAAAAAATGCAGAGATTCTGACATTCTGAAGATTAGCTTTATTTTCCACTTGGCACAATATGATTTAGAAAGTAGTTATTCAGTATCCAAGCTGTCTAGAATCTCAAAGGTCATGTAAGACTACATGTCCCCCCCCCCACCCCCGCCCCAGCCTGTGTTCTTGCTAACACATACCCTTCTCTATCCCAAAGGCACAGCAGGAACTACTCCCTCCATGAAAAATAGGTACATAGCATATGTCTATCAGTCTTGGACCATGGCATACTACTTCTGGGAGAGAGAATTCTTAAGGTACTTAGTGTCCACGCATGGCTTATGTTTCTCATTTGAGCCTTATGTTTAGAAGATGGGCTCCTGCACTTTGGGAGGGAGAGTACATTTCCCTTTTCAAACCAGTGTTTATGACACTTGCCTTATCACCTTTATGGAGAAATATTTTTTCCTTCCATCTGCTCTATCAACCAGTCATCAACAGCATTTGGGATGAACGGCTTACTCTAAAATGAAAGCTATTAATTCATACAATTAACCCACTTGCTAATAGGAGTGTCCATAGTAGGGCCTTATTCTTTTATTTTTTTAAGAGATACCTGGGACTCTAAATTTCCAGGTCTGCCTTTCCAATCTGAAGTTGCAACAGGAAAGGTCTGAATTTATAACAAATACATTTCCTTAAGAATACAGTGATCTTTTTAACAGGAAATTATTTTCACTAGCTTTTGTTAGCTCAGGAAGGGTCCATATTTCCAAAGTCTCCCAAAGACAGTGACAATAGAAATTCTGTATTTCAAAATCCATTTTAAAAAATTACCAGTGGATCTGAAGAACCAGATACTGTAATATGGATTTAATTTATTTGATAGCTGCTCCTAGGATTTGAATATCAGTTTCAAAACACTTTTAGAACTAGGAAATTAGCACATTAGGTGAGCTGATTCCTTTCAGCAACTTTTAAATAAGAATAAAAAGAATTTCAATATCTTATGGTCTGTGCCTTTGAAAAATGCTTACATTTCATTATTGTACTATTCGCTCTCCTTTGCATTTATGAATATTGTAGGAGAAACAGGGCAGAAGTTGGACTTTAAAAAAGTTGATCTCTATTTACATTCAATTTGAATAAGCTTCTATTTAAACAGAGAAAGTAGGTTTCCAATTTTAAAACACTAATGAATAAGAAAAATGAAGATAATGTTATGTTTATTCTATTTGGTGCTAATGTGGAATGCTATAGGAGGTGTTTCTTTGTCATTTTAATCCCAGGAGGCTTTTTTAAACAATCTCTGCCACCTGCATTCTGTTTGAGATATAATCATTCAATGTCTACAAACAAGTGATAACATTATTCTGCATTTCTGTCCCTTTCATTCTTTACAAGAGTGACAAATATCCCTTTTCTTAGATCCAATAGCTCAGGCTGGGCACCAGTGGACTCATTATCATGCTATTAATAAGCAGAGGCCTCCTGAGAATACAGCTTTTTCAAGCCCCAGTCTTTTAGTTCTTCCACTGGGTTTTCCCAACAAAAGCCTCACTGGTTGGTATCTCTTTCATTTTACCATTCCCTTTGAAAAAAGAAACAATGAAAACAAAGTCCTGAGATTAGATTGGTGATACCGAAATGATTCTGAGAGCCAGCAACAATGCTGCCAACCTGAAACAGGGTGCTTACATTATTTATGAACATTAAATGTCACCAATTTCCCCTTCATCAGATAGTTTCAGGAGACAGAAACATTTCTGTTGGGGGAAAGGGAGTATTTCTAAATGTGCAGCCTCTTTCTTCTCTCCCTACACCAGCCCTTCCATAGATCACTCTGGCTCCGTGTCAACTTCTCCTGCCTGGGAAGAAAACAGGTGCACCTGACCATGTTTCAAGTTTCACTACAAGTCTCAGATCAGGTCTCTTGATAGGTATGTCAAGTGTGTTCTAAGCCAAAGGGAACCCTCTGCAATGCGAAATCGTTAGAAAGTCAACTGATTTTTTTCTTTTTATAATTCTGTTTCCTATGCTCCCTTTAGAAGTCAATTATCAGAGGGAAATTAGCAGGAGTTGAAAGGAAAAGACAAGGGCTCCTGGGTGGCTCAGTCGTTAAGCGTCTGCCTTCGGCTCAGGTCATGATCCCAGGGTCCTGGGATCGAGTCCCACATCGGGCTCCCTGCTCTGCGGGAAGCCTGCTTCTCCCTCTCCCACTCCCCCTGTTTGTGTTCCTACTCTCGCTATGTCTCTCTCTGTCAAATAAATAAACAAAAAATCTTTAAAAAAAAAAAAAGAAAGAAAGGAAAAGACAATATCCCTCTGGCTCCCTCATCTATTTATTGCTTTGGTGGCTAGAAAGGAAGGACTCCAATAATGAGAGGAATAAATACAACCCATGTCACTGGGATTATCAATGTGAGAATATGAGAGCCAGCTATTCAGGAATATTTAACTAACATTTACCAGGGAGTCTGAGTCTTTTCAAAACTCCAGTTTCTAAGTGGTGATGTATACATGATTTTCATATCACAGCAAGTGTGATATGAAATTCATCAAAATTGAGCAATGAGGCATGTTTAAAAACCAGGTATCCTATAACAGGGATCTTTTGGGGGGAAGTTTTTGCTGTCTTTTCAATCAGAGAGCCCACTCTTAGTTATGTCTTTAGCATGTGAAAGGAATCCGAGATTTCTTATAGTTTGACCTTCTGCTTATAGATCAGGTATCTGGGGACCAAAAAGGTTTTCCTAAGGTTAATGTTTCACACTTTGGGAGAGCAGAGGCAAGGCTATCAACAAAACTTGTTTCTGGCATTGCACCCTTCAAATTTAACCAGAACTTAAAACAGCAACAGTCATTCCTTCACTTACCCTACAGGAAGAAAACCATGTTTCTACCGTCTGAGAACCATTTACAAGTTCCAAAGATATTCATCCAATGCTAGATGTTACAATAGCTGTTAACTTGTAAAAATGAGCAGGTCATCTAAAAGCTGACTTCTGGTAGAGAAACTCTAGTCAACTGGAAATGAATTAGGGTAGTGACAGATGTAGAATTAGATTTCCTATGTATTGTGCAAACATTTATTTATTATACCTGTATCCCTGTTACACTGTCCATTTGTTCACACAGAGTTCATTTCATTTCAGATTGCATTCTGGGCACTAGTTTTATTTTTTTATTTTATTTATTTCTTTTTGGAGGGAGAGAGAGAACATGCATGTGTGCAAGTGTGGGGAGGGGCTGAGGGAGAGGGAGAGAGAGAATCTTAAGCGGTCTCCCTGCTGAGCGTGGAGCCCAAAACAGGGCTTGATCTCATGACCGTGAAACCAAGAGTTGGACACTTAACCAACTGAGCTACCCAGGTACCCCTAGTTTTATTTATTTTTTTAATTCTCACTTTTTGGATTGTCTGCTTGGCTTGTTTTGTCTTATATTAATCAGGATTCTCCAATGGAAGAATATAGTACCTACATATAAAATAAGAAATGGGCTTACATCATTATGGAAGCTGACAGGTCCCATGGTCTGCCACTGGCATGTTGTAGACCCAGGAAAGCCAATGGAATAATACTTCCAAGTTTGACTTGGAAGGCCTGAGAAACCAGGGGAGCCAATAGTATAAATCCTAGCTCAAGGTTGGAGAAAACCCATGTGCCAGATCCAGAAAGCAGGCAGGAAGGGGACAAATCCTCCCTTTCACTGCTTTTTGTTCTATTCAAGCCCTGAATGGATTGGAAGATGCCCACCTACATTGAGGGGGGCAATCTACTTTACTGAGTCCACCAACTGAAATGCTAATCTTATCTAGAAACATCCTCCCGACACATCCAGAAATAATAATTTGGGCACCCTGTGGCTCAGTCAAATTGACAAATAAAATTAAACATCACAACATTTCATCCTAGTCTTACAACCTCTGCTAGGTCCCAGGCTCCACCCCAGGGAGGCAGTCCCCACATCCTTCAGCCTATGTGACTAGAGAAATCCTTTAAGGCCTTCAAATTATTCTAGGTGAGATATATACAAGTACAACCATCAACCCTATATCATATAGAAGTGACAACAATATTGTTATCATCATTATCATTAATATAGCTACTGTTTACTAAGGAAAACCATCAAATCACTTTATAAAACAAAAGATCTCATCTCTAACAAAAGGAAATTGTGAAAACTCACAAATACATGCAAATGAAACAACACAGTCTTGAACAACTCTTGGGTCAAAGAAGAAACCAAACAAGAAATTAAAAAATATCTTGAGAAAAATGTAAACAGAAACACAATATACCAGAACTTATGAGACACAGCAAAAGTAGTACTAGGGAAGTTAGAGTGATAAGTGCTTAGTTTAAAAAAGAAGAACAATTTCAAGTAAATAATGTAACTTTACACTTCAAGAAACTAGGAAAATATACTAAGTCCAAAGTTAGTAGAAGGAAGGAAATGATAAAGGCTAGAGCAGAAATAAATGAAATAGAAAATAGGAAAACAAAAAACAGCAAAACTAAGAGTTGGTTGTTTGAAAAGATAAAATCTACAAACCCTTAACTAGGCAAGCTAAGGAAAAAGAAGACAGAAGACTCGAAAATAAAATCAGACCAAGACTGAATCAGGAAGAAATAGAAAACCTGAACAGATTAATAATAAATAAGAGACTGAAATAGTAATCAAAATTTCCCAACAGAAAAGGCCCAGGACCAGATGGTTTCAACAAATATTCAAAGAATTAGTGTCAACTCTTCTTAAGCTCTTCAAAAAACCAGAATAAGAGAGAACACTTCCAAACTCATTTTATGAGAGTGGCCTTACTTGGATGTCAAGATACCTGATACAAGACAAAGACACTACAAGAAAAGAGAACTACAAGACAATGTCCCTGATAAACATGGATGCAAAAATTCCTAACAAAATATTAGCAAAACAAATTCAACAGAACACTGAAAGAATCATATACCACGATCAACTGGAATTTATCCTTGGCAGGCAAGGATGGTTCAAAATACAATAAATTAATCCATGTGATATACCGTATTAACAGAATGAAGGATAAAAATCACATGATCATCTCAATAGATGCAGCAAAAGTCCTTGAGGTAGGTAACATTATTATATCTATTTTTACAAGTAAGTGAATCAAACAAATAATTAAAGTGCACTTCTTTATATAGTACATATATTGGTAGATACTAGAGCTAAGATTCAGTATCAGGCAATTCTAACTCTAGCACATAAAACTTATCTTCCTACCAAATGAGATAAAACTTTTCTAAAAGGTCATGATGCAAGAAACAGAGTATTTCATAATTATCAACGATTAAGAAATCACTATGTCTGAGGGGCTTCTAGGTGGCTCCATCGTTAAGCATCTGCCTTGGGCTCAGGTCATGATCCCAGGGTCCTGGGATAAAGCCCCACATCAGGCTCCCTGCTCAGCGGGAAGCCTGCGTCTCCTTCTATCACTCCCCTTGCTTGTGTTTCTTCTCTTGCTATGTCGCTCTCTGTCAAATAAGTAAATAAAATCTTAAAAAAAAAAAAAAAGAAAGAAAGCAATATGTCTGACACCTTCTGCAATTCTTTTTTCTGTGAAGAAGCATTCCAATGAGGGGACATTTTATCTCTGAAAAAGCATGTCTCTTTCTCTCTCTTTTTTCTTCATACAGCAAAATGTGTGAGCACTGATCAACATGTCCTCATTTCTTGTTGTAACCCATCTCTACAGCTGAGCAGAAAGTGAAAGTGATCTCACTTGGGGATTACAGGTAACATAGCACTAAGCCTTAGGACTAAACTGATGGTCAGTGCCTCATGGACCATGCAGTGCTGAGGTTTCATTGTGAGCTTTAAGGAACTGGAAGACAGATAAGTGATTCATCTAATTTCTACTCACTAATGACAGGAGATTAATACCTTCTGCTTTCCCTAGTGCCATTTATTTGTATTTAGAAATTAACAGATCATCCACTTAAAATGTCATTAATATTATTTTTTAAATACATTTTGAAAGTCTCCTACGTCATAGACTTGCTGCATGTGTATTCTTGGGATACAATAAGAGATCTAATTCAGGCCTTGCCAATCCAGATACTTTGTTCATGGACGGGCAAATGTCCCCAAATTGTCAATGAGATAAATTTCTGGAGATGTTTTTAAAGTTGGGGAGAAATAAAATTTCTTTTTCATTGGACCTGATGATGTGAAAAGGGTGACACTGTTGACCACTTAGAAGCTAAAACAGTAGAAAGTATGCCCAAAAGATGGGTTTTGACTGGTTCAATTTTTTAAATTTCTTTTTTAGAAGCATGAATTCAGGTTTTCTGTTACTTTTAATAGAAAAATACTGAGCCATATAATTGCTATTTTCTTACTGTATTTAAGAAAATTGAGGACCACAGATCCTGAGGTATATTTTACTTCATATATCAACTATCCTTCTTAGAAACTAAGTTATAATTGGGAACAAAATATGATTTTTAACCCATCTACTTCCTGCTAATACTTGTCTGTCACTTTTTGGACTTCAAAAATAATTTTTTGAGAGCTTTAAATGAGTGAGAATAAAATGTATTCTTCTTTCCCAACCTAAGGTAAATGTCCATTAAAAATAAAACAAACAAAACAACAACAAATTACTACCTTGTTTAACTACTTCCTCCTTCTATCTGACACTCATTCAAATGAAAAGAAGACAAGGAGAAATAACTGGTTTAATGAGCTTGAATGGCCCTAACATCATATATACCGTCATTTCTACTATTAATAGTTGCTGTATTTTAAGCACTTGCTATATTACTGGTACCTCACATATTTTCTCAATGAGTCTTCAAAAGACTGGATGTGGCAGGTTCTATTAATATCCATTAGCATTCTATTTTAAATTAGTAAAATGAATCTCAAAAGCTAAACATTTCTCCAAAAATCATAAGCTATTATATAGTAACTTGTTAATTTAATACAGCTCTGACTTTATAATATAGAGTCCATGCATCTAGCCATCCTTATAGGGAGTACACAGAACTTTTTATCTTCCATTCACTCATTTAAGTTACATAAAACACTCTTAATTTAACTTACAGAAGAGAAAGTTATTCATAGCATATTTTCACATAGAATTATTTTTCCCTAATTCTATGGGCATGTTTTTTTCTTTCACCAATTCATTGCTCTCTGGATTTCCCAGTGAAATAGATAATTTTCCTCAGGATATCCAATTCATACTTTACTTGCATTATCTGCATGAGGAGAAAATTGCTTTCCCTCCTCAAATTAATAAATAATTTACTTATGACCCAATGCAAACTGTAATGGAATGCATGAAGTGTATAACCCATATTCCAAGTTTTATTGATATACCCATATGAGAAAATAAACAAAACAAAAATGTAGATATGTAAACAAGGCCTATCATCACCGTTTGTATTGAAACAAAGGAGGCAAAAATGATGATCATAAAGATGATAACAATAACAAAAATATCTATGGTCATTAGAACTCATGCAAAAAGCAGCTAGATGAAACAGGATGCTCATCTACCCATTATACTACCGCTTGTATCCATTTTCTTTTGCACAATGACAATTATCTTTTTGATTACCTCTACTGATATGCTTCTTTCCAATTTCTTACCTTCCTTCAGTATTTAAAAGAGCACTGAAACCCATAGCTAAGGTTTTCATCAAGACGCATGTCTAGCACTCGCATCTCTTATGGAAAATCATATGAATTAGAACCAAACAGATTAGGGTTTTCCCTCTAAGACAATCAATTATTCATTTTATCCCAAGCAGCAATGATTGCTTTCTAAAATCAGAATATCCATTGTACCCTTTATGTAAAAACTACTATTATCTAAATTTTATAATGAGTAGAATAAAAAAGAGAGCAAAATGAGAGAGAGAGAGAAGGAGAAAGAAAGAAACAGAAGATTGATTTCATTATTACCAACAAAACCTCTGCCTTCTTTACTACTATCCTGTTTTTAGATCTTCAGTGTGATATATTAGGTGCAAATTGGTTTCATTTCTTATTAAAACTGAACACATCTTGAGTGCCTAATAAGTGTGAGTAGAGGACTTATGTGGTGGAAACTCAGGAAATGATGGCTCAATGAATAAAGAATTCACACTTGTATACAACTTCTATAAGATTTATATATAATAAGATTAACAGAACAAAATTTATTCATATGGTTTGGTGAACTTAGTATTGTATTAACAAATGAAAGAGAGAAGCAAATTACTTAAGCCTTTTGTAAATTACTTAACCATTCATTTATTTCCTTTTATTTTGTTAAAGAAGCAGGGCAAAATTGGAGACAAAAAAAAAAAAATGTTCAAGTCTCCAGTCATTAAACTAATTTTATAAAAAAAAATAATAGTGACTAAATATGCAAATTAGTAGTAATTTAAAGTGTTCTCCATATGTGATTTCTCTTGTTAGATTCTCATACTCAATCTCTCAGATAAGTACAATGGATGAGGTGCTAGGAAGAGATTTGGTGATTTATACATAATCTTGTGAAAATTGTAGACATTAGCTTTAGATCAAATCTTCTGATTTCATAGTCTATTATTTGTTTTATATAACTCTTCGATTCTACTTACCTACTGACACGATGAAGGAAATGCTATTAACAGTCAAGTGAATAAGAAATCTTATACAATGGAATACTATGCAAAAGTGAGAATAAATGAACCCCTCATATACATCATAAGGATGACTCTATCAAATAAAGTATGAGCAAAAGAAAGGGAACCCAAAGAACATGTGAAATTTCCTCTCATTGATAAAATGTTCAACAATAATCTATGGTATTAGGAGGCAGTTTACCTTTGGGTCTGAGGGATACCAGGGATACCTCCTGACTGAAGAAGGTATGAAATGGGGCTTGTAGGATGCTGGAAATGGTTGTTTGATTGGGGTGCTGGTTTCATAAGTATCTTATGAAGTAGCTGGCTATTTACCCGGCTGTTCACTTAAAATGTGCAGATATTTTGTGTATCGGCCATAATTTAATAAAATTTTATTAAAAAAAGAAATATTAAAGAAATCAAGATTGTTAATAGGCAAATTATTTCCCATTTTCAAAATATGAAAAAAGTAGACTCCAGGAAAAAAAAATAACAGAAATTCCTTGTGCAAAACTTGGTTTTGAGTCCTTAAAGAAATATAAAATACTTTCTTGGAATAAACTTTTTTCCCCCTAACAAATGTGACGTTTAGTTGAAGAAGAGAAATACTTTATTCCAATGAAGTTTATTTTTTAGACATTCAGTGCTACCAAAACATGTGCCCTTCAACAAAAAACATATTTAATATAATAATTATTATTTTTGTCTGTAGTACTAACTAAACAAAGCAAAGCAGCAAAGAATGGTGATACCTGGGTCAAAATTAGTTAGCATATTTTAATTTTTAGAATTCTCTAGGTGTTTTGTTTCTATCTCACCATTGGTGGGAGCCCCCAAAATTGAACAATCAAGTGACTAGGATGAGTTCCAGAAAAAGGAGGATTTCTCTTCTGGCTAAGACAGTGCTTCCCAAAATGTGTCCTGGGAAACATTCATATTGTGAGAAGTTCATTGGAGCTCTAGGAGAAAACAATGATTTCATACTAAAAAATAAATTTAAGAGGTATTAGTGTAAAGCATTCATCTGTTCTTTGTCTAAGTAATTGATATATACGGAAAACTGCATTCAACAACTGTAGAATACACATTATTTTGAATTGTGAGATGGAATGCTTACCATAGTGAGTTAGGCCATAAAGAACTGTCAATACATTCCAAATTTTCTTTTTCTGACAAAAATTGTATCACATTAGAAACAAACAAAAATCTATAAACTCCATTTATTTCAAAATTAAACAACACATTTTCAAATAATCCGAAGATCAAACAAGAAATTTGTGCAAAATCAGAAAATATTAAAGTATTTTCAATGAAGACATAATTTCCATATTTGTGTGATGCAACTAAAGCAGATTTTACAGGGATATTTAAAGCTCTCCATATAATAGGAGAACACAAGTAAATGTAACAGAAGTAAAAATAGAAAAAGTCAGCAATCCATGTACCAGTTCTTTAAGAAGATTAATAAAATGAATTAACCCCTGTCAATACTGATTAAGAAAGGAGAGAAAGAGAAAAAAAAAAAAAGAAAAGAAAAGATTACCGTTAACAGGTTTTAAAGGTCTGATATCACCACAATCCTGCAAAGAGCATAAAGATAAGAAAATATTATAAATATTTTATACAATAATTGAACAGCTTGCATAAAACGAACAAACTGCTTAAAAAGCAAAATTTACCAAAAGTGACTCTAAAAGAAAGAGAATATGTGAATAGCTCTCTATACAGTTAAAATCTTGAGTGCAATTGTAAGAGAAATTAAGGAGTCGATCCCATTTACAACCACACACAAAACCATAAGATACCTAGGAATAAATCTAACCAAAGAGGCAAAGAATCTGTCCTCAGAAAACTAGAGAATACTCATGAAAGAAATTGAGTAAGACACAAAGAAATGGAAAAACGTTCCATGCTCATGAATTGGAAGAATAAATATTATGAAAATGTCCATGCCTCCTAGAGCAATCTACACATTTAATGCAATCCCTATCAAAATACCATCAGCTTTTTTTTTTTTTTTAAGATTTTATTTATTTATTTGAGAGAGAGAATGAGACAGAGAGAGAGAGCATGAGATGGAGGATCAGAGGGACAAGCAGACTCCCTGCCGAGCAGGGAGACCGATGCAGGACTCGATCCCGGGACTCCAGGATCATGACCTGAGCCGAAGGCAGTCGCTTAACCAACTGAGCCACCCAGGTGCCCCCATCAGCTTTTTTCAAAGAAATGGAACAAATAATCCTAAAATTTGTATGGAACCAGAAAAGACCCCGAATAGCCAGAAGAATGTTGAAAAAGAAAAGCAAAGCTGGCAGCATCACATTTCCGGACCTCAAGCTCTATTACAAAGCTGTAATCATCAAGACAGTATGGTATTGGCACAAGAACAGACACATAGATCAGTGGAACAGAATAGAAAGCCTAGAAATGGACCCTCAACTCTATGGTCAACTCATCTTCGACAAAGTAGGAAAGAATGTCCAATGGAAAAAAGACAGTCTCTTCAACAAATGGTGCTGGAAAAATTGGACAGCCACATACAGAAGAATGAAACTGGACCATTTCTTTATACCACACACAAAAAATAGACTCAAAATGGATGAAAGACCTAAATGTGAGACAGGAGTCCATCAAAATCCTTGAGGAGAACACAGGCAGCAACCTCTTTGACTTCAGCCATAGCAACTTCTTCCTAGAAACATCACGAAAGGCAAGGGAAGCAAGGGTAAAAATGAACTACTGGGACTTCATCAAAATAAAAAGCTTTTGCACAGCAAAGGAAACAGTCAACAAAACCAAAAGACAACCGACAGAATGGGAGAAGATATTTGCAAATGACATATCAGATAAAGGGCTAGTATCCAAAGTCTATAAAGAACTTATCAAACTCAACACCCAAAAAACAAATAATCCAATCAACAAATGGGCAGAAGACATGAACAGACATTTCTGCAAAGACGACATTCAAATGGCCAACAGACACATGAAAAAGTACTCAACATCACTCAGCATCAGGGAAATCCAAATCAAAACCTCAATGAGATACCACCTCACACCAGTCAGAATGGCTAAAATTAACAAGTCAGGAAACGACAGATGTTGGTGAGGATGCGGAGAAAGGGGAACCCTCCTACACTGTTGGTGGGAATGCAAGCTGGTGCAGCCACTCTAGAAAACAGTATGGAGGTTCCTCAAAAAGTTGAAAATAATGCTACCCTAAGACCAAGCAATTGCACTACTGGGTATTTACCCCAAAGATACAAATGTAGTGATCTGAAGGGGCACCTGCACCCCAATGTTTATAGCAGCAATGTCCACAATAGCCAAACTATGGAAAGAGCCTAGTTGTCCATCAACAGATGAATGGATAAAGAAGACACACACACACACACACACAAAATGGAATATGGAATATCATGCAGCCATAAAAAAAATGACATCTTGCCATTTGCAATGACGTGGATGGTACTAGAGGGTATTATGCTAAGTGAAATCAGTCAATCAGAGAAAGACAAATATCATATGATCTCACTGATACGAGGAATTTGAGAAACAAGACAGAGGATCATAGGGGAAGGGAGGGAAAAATGAAACAAGATAAACCAGAGAGGGAGATAAACTACAAGAGACTCTAATTTCAGGAAACAAACTGAGGGTTGCTGGAGTAGAGGGGGGTGGGAGGGATGGGGTGGCTGAGTGATGGCCACTGGGGAGGGTATGTGGTATGGTGAGTGCTGTGAATTATGTAAGACTGATGAATCACAGACCTGTACTCCTGAAACAAATAATATATGTTAATAAATTTTTTTTTAAATAAAATCTTGAATTAATTATTAAAAGCATGCACACTCACAAAAATCCAGTATGGAACCTTTTACTGGCAAATTATATCAAACATTTAAGGAAGAAATAATGCCAAATTTACACAAAATAGTAAAAAAAAACAAAACAAAACAAAACACAAGAGTAGAATGCCACCAAACTTACTTCATATAATGGGCATAACCCTAAAATTAAAACCTAACAAAAATATTATAAGAAAATAAAATTATAGAAAAAGATCTCGATATAGAAACACATATCCTAAAAATATTAGCAGTTCATATAAAATATAATAAGTTATCACTGTGGGATGCAGAATAATGGCTTCCCAAAGATGTCCACTACTAATTCCTAGAAATTGCAGTTAAGTTACATGACAGAGGGACATTAAGGTAGGATGGAACTAAGTTTGCTAATCATTTCATCTTAAAGTAGGGAGATTATATTGGATTATCTACGTGATCTCAAAGTAATCCTATAGGTCCTTGTAAGTAGAACAGAGAGGCAGAAGAGAGGGAAAAGAAAGATGGCACCATGAAAGGGATGTGGGTCAATGTTGATGGCCTAACAAGGAGTCTAGGTCATGGAAGAAAATTGAAGGAAGGGAGGAAGGAAGGAAGGAAGAAAGAAAGGGAGGGAGGGAGGGAGGGAGGAAGGGGGAATTAACTGATGAATGTATTAAAATCTGTGATTTGCATAATTTGAGTCAATTTCAGTTTATGGTGACACTGGCCCTTTTTTAAGCTTAAAATTTTTGTTTACTGTAAAGATTAATAAATCTACACTATCCAGTATTTTTTCTATGCTATCCAGTTTTAAATAAATGTGAGATGACACCAATTTTAAAAATCTGACCCCTTGCCTGAACTGAAATACTAAGGGAGTTATATATATATATCTGCATACAATACATTAGGTTAAAGGAATTTATGTGAAAATCTAATCCCCGTTAAGTCCAGATAATATCATTGAAAGTGATGGTGTAAAAAATTAGTGACAGATTTAAGAGCATTGATAAGGTGGCAAAGATTACTAAAAGGTTAATTAAATAAAGGAGGATATCGACACATTCCGTATTTTCATCCTATGGCAGAATCATTTTCACCATAGCTCCAGTGGGAGCTATGGGGGCAAGTGTTTTATTTCAGTCCTAGTCCAGAAACTTGTTAGAAATGCAGATTTTCAGGCCATACCCTGAAACTATTAAACCAGCACCTACATTTTCACAAGACTAGAAATTTCTATATGGATTACATTTGGAGAGAATTCAATCTAGAGTGAGCATGCTATGAATAAAATTAGTCAAAGATAAAGGGTTAGAATGTGTATATACAGATTTTTTTTAACAGCTCTCTCAATTTGTCACCAATATATGCGCTCAATTATGCCATATATTAACAGCCTAGAACAATTCCTAAACTCTGATGTATCTTTTTTTTTCCCCTGGAAGCTTCTTTTGGTGAATTAGCAGAAACTTGGTGAATGTAAAAAACAGAAATAACACATCATTGAAATATATGAAGTCTAAAACAAAAGCAAATAAATGCCTAACACATAGAAGAAAAATTAAGTAAACACGGGACCTCCCTATAATAGATTAGAATTTATTTAATATATACTATCATGAAGACTATAATAATTAAGAATATGTTTGTGATATAAAAATAAATGGTAAAAAGCAATCCTATGGATGTGTTATCACCACAAATCAAATAGACATAAAAACTAACCATATCACAAGGGAACATTTCATGAGTTTATCAAAGGCAGTTTATCCCTCTGCCAGCAGGAACACTGAGCCATTTTAAAATTTTGTTCTAGTTTGTATAATTTCCTGTTTTTTCGAACCAGATATATTAATTCTTAAATGAAAAATAAAGTTAATTTGAGGAAATGCTTTTTGGAAATGAAGAAACAAAAGGCTAGATTTGGGATTCCTTTTGCTGAATATGAATAAACATAGATGCAATAAAATAGGGCAGAAGAGAGAATTCTGAGTTGTCCTAAATTCTACCTCTTAGTGAAAATAGGACAATGAAACAGGAATTCCGACTTGCCCTAAATTCCATCTCTTTCTGCTAAGTCAGCTTTAATAAAACAGAAGGTGACACTTTTTGACATATATTTCTGATTGGCACTCATAACAGAGTTACTGCCCACCAACATGTAACTGAAATTAGCTCTTAGAGAGTCATTTCCCCTTCTCGAACTATAATATGGAGGGTTATCTGTAAGTGTAGCAGGTAAAAGTGGGTTGAGGGGCAGGGATACACAAACCACTCCAAAATGTCCACAGATATTTGTGACCCAGCTTTATCTTGAGTAACTGAATGAAACAAAGAAATAATTCTATGTCCTACTTTTTTTTTTTTTTTTAAGAAAAGGACTGGCTTTCTAAACTTATTTGAACAAAATCAATCCAGGCCCTTCATTTTTATTTTTACTAATGAACCAAATTGTAAGTTAAATAAAGTAGAAATATGTGTGCCTATTTTCAACAGATTTTACCATGCAGCATTCATTAATTAAAATGATAGCAAATAACAACAACTTATGGAAGCATGATAAACTCCTTTCAATATTTTTTTAGTCTAAATGGTATCTTAATTCTGCATAGTTTGAAAAGGGTATTCACATAAGGTCTCTTTAGCTTGATCAAGTTTAATGTGGTTAGCTGAGGAACACCAAATCAGAGGAACTTTACTAAACACACACTGAGAGGTTCATTACTGCAAAGACATAATACTACACGGACAACTCCCTGTAAGCTAAAATCTTACTTCCTTAAGAGAAAGAATGACAAGGATAACACAAAATCTACATTATCAGTATTTTTGCCATGTGTCTCTCACTGCGCTAACAAGAATACTTTATGTGCAATCCCATGCAGACCGTAAATCATACCAGATAAAAGATCTTCAATAAACTCCTTCAATTGGTCACTAGGCAAATCTAACATTAATATGGTCCTAAAACCTACTCTGCACATACAAAATAACAAAATGTAACATAAAGAAACCATGTATTTTCCCCTTTTTTTCCATAATTGGTATACATTGATTTCTAGAACTAGAAGCATTCTTATAAGGTCTATCATCAGTGATATTTATTTACTACGTTAAGAAAGAACATGCTATACCTTATATCTTAAGGTGAAATATACTTTATTATCTGCAACATTCCTGAGAATTTCATTAATAGGTGTGTGCACTAAATCTGCAGTAGGTGACTAATGTCAGCCTCCTGTAACCATCTCAGGTGACTTCGTGGAGAAATCAAAAACAAGAAGAACCAGTAAACCAGTTAAGTGGCACGTGAGCAATATTTTTGAACAATCAGTTATGAAAGAAATGTAATATATTTAAGATGGTCTAAGGGTCTTTCACATGTCTATGTGAAGTCTGTAAGCTTTAATTTTTACACCTAAATATATTATACCTGTGGCATGCAACTATACTTTGGAGAAGGGCTTGGGGGTACTTATACCCCACCCCCTTTTTGCATATAATCTCCCGTAAACTGACAAGGTTCAGAGCAGTTATTTCAGAGGGAACAGAAATACTGTCTCCTGGGCTACAGTCCTTAGTCAGACAATGGAATAAAGCATAAAGCATTCATTATCCTATTTTAAGGTTGGCTTTTTTTTAGCCGACAGGTGTCTTCCTTACTGAACTATAAGATCCAAAATAGGAGGGATGGCTTATCACTATCATATTTTCACATAACACAGTGCTTGAACATTATTAGGCCCTTAATTTAATAAACTTGAGTGATTGAACAGGTTGGTGTTCATGTTGAAGTTACTCCTTGCAGAGTAGAGTATGGAGTATACGTGCTGATGATCAAAAATTTCTCCTTATAGAAAAATGTCATCTCCTTGTGCTGTCAAATCTTTGGGTTCATTTCTGAACACCAAAACCCAACCATTAGTTTACATCAAGCAGGTTCAGACAGGAAAAAGGCCGGCCAGTTACATCAATTAGTATCAGAAACAAGTTATCATAAACGACAGAATTAACAGAGGTGGTATCAGAGGCTGATTACTATTATATGAAGAGCAAGGGAAGTTACTTCAAAAAATAACTTTTATTTCTTTAGAACAAAATTTAAATCTATAAATTCCAAAAGTACACAACACTTTCCTGAGTGTCTTTTTAGCCTAAGTTATAGAGAAGTGGTGGGTAAAGTTTTCATATATGAGGTTATTGTCTTGTATTTGCAATATGTGCAAACTTTGGTTCAAGATGCTGGAGATATTTCAATGTAAAATTACCTAGATTTTTTTTCTTTAATTATCTTTTTCATAATCTGTCCTCTCCTAATAGAGGTAATAACGGAGAGTGTTTGGATCGTTTTCTACTCGTTAAAAGGTTATTATAAATGAAAAACAAGAGCCTTCACCCCCAAAAGACTCCATTTGATTTGATTTAATTTGATTTGATTTGAAGGGTTCTCTCTTCCACAGGCTCACCCAGACTTCTGCATCACAGAGTTGTGCAGTGGGGGCTCTGTCCTGCTCGACATAGTTACTTACCTGTCTTCACTTAATGACTCTCATAAAAAATCTCTGAATCAGAGCAAATGGTCTATGTTCCTCCACTGCCCTAGTCCTTTGAGCACTGGTGAGGGGCTCATTGATTACTGTGGGAACATTTGCTAAGGGTCTGTGGCTTGGGTTCTGAGCAAAAACTTCTCCAAGGAGTTTTGTTTCTCTTTGTTTTCACATTTAAAATGTCATTAAAAATGCTTCAGTATGATCTTGCCTTTGAAATAGAATTCTCTCAAGCTGTGTTTAATATTTCTTTACGTGGCTTTCAGAATTCAGACCCTATGTTATTAAACCTCTTTAGTTCATCTCTGCAGGTACTGGTCTTGTAATACTGACAGGAAGGTAGGTCTGCTATTTTTGTAATGGAAATATACACCCAGCCGTATTCATTAAGGACAATAAATTAAGCACACACAGGACATAAGTGCCTCTGACTGAGTTCCTGCTCAGATGCCAGCTAGGAATCTGGTACTTATTTATGTTGTGATTCATTGGCCATAGGGGTCTGTCACACACAGAGATGACAGGATATGAGAGCTAGGAGGAACTGCAGAAGGATAGAAATTTGCACATTATTACTTACATGAGCAGAGTAAATGCATCTTATTCACCCTTTGTAACTAACCTCTTCCTTCTTTGTGCCTCCATCCTGCTGTGTTGTTGGGTGAAAAAAAGGATGAAATTTTAACTTGCTAAGTGAAAGTACTCTAGTTACTTGTGATTTTTAAATGTGTTTTTCAAGTAACTCACTTTCTTATGAGTAAATGCTACAATCTTCAGTTTTCTTCTCCCTTCTCATGTTCCTTCTGAAGATAATGTTTGGATGTGTAAATGCTGGAGAGTTTCAAATAGACATAAGCTAGCTCTGTGGCTGAGCTTGGCTGGGACAGTCCCTGTTAATGACTGTGGTACTGATGTCATTAATAACAATGACCAGAGCCAGTTATAGAGACTACAGTCTATGTCAGAGCAGTTATTTTGTGTTAGGCCTTACATTCTGAAATCTAGTGTACTTATTCTTTCATTTAGTTTATTCCTTCATGCAGCCAGTATCTGAGCACTTTGCATGAGCTAGCCACTGTTCTAGGCTCCAGGAGATCTGGCACTGAAAAAAACAGACCAATTTCTGCTGTTATGAAATCTACGTATCAGTGTTATGGCTCCTGACCCATGCTTTAGGAATATTAAATGATTTATTTTATAGGTGGTGAAACAAGTCCTCCAAAAAAAGTGACTTATCCAAAGTCAAATAAAAAGTTAGCGAAAAATCCATAATCAGAATCCCAGTTGCCTAACAAACACCTCAAGTATCTATAGCAGGGGTTAGCAAACTACGTTAGCAAACTACAGTCTATGAGCCGTATCTGTCCACTGCCTGCTTTTGCAAATAAAGTTTTGTTGGGAATATGGCTTTTGCCCTACAATAAGAGTTGAGTAGTTGCAGTAGAGGCCATATGGTTCATAATTCTTGTAATATTTACCATCCATCCCTTTACAGAAAATATTTGCCAACTTCTGTTTTGTAACATAGGTGTCTCCACTCATCACAATCTTTTAAGGTGAAGTCATAGCCATTTACCACCTGTGTCACCTTGAACAAGTCAATTAACCTCTCTGAGGTTCAATTCCCTTATCCATAAATAGGAGATAATAATTAGTGCATTGTTAGTAGTGAAAATTAAATTAGCTAATGTATGTAAAACACAGAGTTGATAAAAGCAGAGAAGGTGGCTATTAACATTTCTAGCTGAATAGCTGCTCTATGAGCTCTCATCTGTGGACATGAAGATACAGGGTGCAATTTTGCTTCTTCTGTTTCTGTGCCTTAACAACCAATGGCTTTCTGGGAGTTTTGGCACATGATTTTCTAATGTGAAGGTTACATACAGCACTCAGGAGTAAGCACAACGAGTCTGGGCTTTAGAGGCATCTCAGCTCAGCAAGAGACATCTTTTCTTATAAATTTGTAAATCACTGCTAAGAGACTTCCAAGTTGTGGGATTGACTTAATGAGAAAAGAGGAATGAGGAGCAATTACATTTACATTAAGTGGACAACATTACCCTTGATAAGACTGCTGGAACTGAAACACCCCCCTCTCCCTCAGGTGTAGTCTTACAAGCACAGAACTGATTGGTTCATTAAATATGTGTTTGTTTTTGCCTCTGAAATCAGCTTTTTCCTAAGATTATTCCATGGTCACTGAGGACTAAGTTCCAATTTATAGTGGAATTGTTAAACTGGCACAGAGACTATGAGAAGTTTCAAGAGAGGTTGGCTTTTAGCATCCATGAAATATGCAAATTCCAAAAAGTATTTGGAAATTCTCAGTGGGACCCACAGGCCATTTATAATCCTAGAATTGAAAGAAGGAAGGCTACATACTGCAACAATGTGCTGCAATCCCATCTTCAGTATCATAACAATCAAATTAGTTAATACTTATCCAATGCTTTCTATATACCATTGTCTATGCTAAGGATTTTATTAACTTTATCCTGTTTAATACTCTTAGCCATCTTAAGATCTAGGCATTACTTTTCTATTACAGATGGTGAAATTGAATCAAGGATTAACTAGATCGTAGTGGACTGCAGAGCTACTGAACTACAGACGTGGTCTGAGATACGCACTCACCAGGTCTTCCTGTTTACAGACAACCATCTCTGTGAATACTGCTATCCCATTTCCAGAGTTGTATATATGCTTGTCTAGGGTGCCTCTGTGAAGCCTTCTCTGACAATACTAAGATTTTACTTCACTCCTATTTTTATCCAAACAATCTGACATTATGCCTAATGATTATCTCGCCCACTTGAAATAAGTGGACAGTTAGCCAGGATTGCAATAACAAACAAACAAAAAACAAGCAGAAGCAAAACAAAACACTTTCTCTTGAGGCCACCTTTGGTTTACTGGGGTCCTTCTTTCCATTAGACATCTTCTGTGCTAATAAAATATTTACCAGAGCTGTTATTTGCATAAAATTCCTAGCGTTTGCTCAGGCTGTTATTGGGATTTGAATGACAGCCAATATTTATTGTACATTATTCATACTATAGGCACATGGCAAAAAAGGTTTATATGCAACATCTCATTTAACCTTCAAAACAATCCTGTGAGTTAGATATTATTATTTCTACTTTCCATGCAAAGAAACAGACTCAGAGAGATTAAGTAATCTGATCAAATTCATATCACCTCTAAAAGTGGAGTTAGCATTCATACCAAAATCCACGTAATTTCAAAGTCTGTATTCTTTTAAACACTTCTCCACAGTTCACTATAAGAGCCTAGTTTTTCATTAGCTGTTTAAGGATACTCCATCTTCCTCTAATACGCTCTGAAAGATGCTGCTCATCACTTATTTTTAAGGGAATGTCTTGTGCCTTTCTGTGTGCCCTTCCAGTTTTCTGTCTGCGTTCATTCTGAGCCTGCTGTCACCTTGAGTTAGGCCCCTTCATCTCTATCTCTTTGGATCATTCTGTCCAGATGCAGTAAACTGGAACCTTTTCATCTAGCTCCCTTTGTAGGTGGAAATACTAACCTCCACAATTAGTCTACACTTAAAAATTCTCCTCTATCAGACTCAAATAAACACTTCCTGTCAAACACCATTTACTGTCCATTATAGCTGTTATTATGCAAGATTTTTTTTATTTTTAACTTTTCCTATGTTGACTAGTTCCTTAAGCAAATTCTCCCCAGAGTAAAGAAGCATTGAAAGACACTCAAACCAATGTATGCAAAGGACTGTTTTAAAGTGAAGAAGAACAAGGAATAGAAGGAGCTCAGGATGGCAGAGTTGGTAAGCATCCTTGTTATGGACATACAGATTGGAATGAAAAGGATCTCGATTTGGATCCCGACTATCTTAATTAGGAACCATATGGTCTTGAAGAATTATTCACTATTACTGAGTCCTAACTGTACTATCTGAGAATAAATCATCTGCACACTTCCCTGAGTTGTTTAACCAGTCTGTACTTGTTGAATGCCAACTGTGCCACACTCTTTGTGAAGGTTGATTGGAACAACTGGTACAAGGAAGGCTTGAGGTTGGGGTTTAACACAGGAATCGCCTAAGCCAAAACAAAGGCTAAAGCCATCCACCAATGTTATGGGGGTCTGGGGGATTCCATCCAACCCTCTATATTAGTTCATTTCTTTTAAGGGAAATGTTGAGTGTAAGAATTCTTTTAAAGCCAAGGCAGGTTAGGGAGCCAAGGAGAATAATTTCTGAGAATAGAAATACAATACCTGGTCTGATAAAACCTTATTTTATGAATTGATGTAAAAGTTAAACACTACAAGTCATAATATATTCATCACAGCTGGTTAAATACGTAACAAATTACTTTAATGATAGATTAGAATGCAAACAATCAGAAACTGCTAGAAAAATATGAAGTATATGGTCACAAAATGAAAAGGCTAATCAATTGGGAATGTGTAAAATGTTCCATGAGAGGAACGGGTTGCTAATAAAGATGTGGAAAGTGTATTTTAAACTCTCATTGTGATTTTCACACAAAATGATGCCATGATACCGACATTGCCTTAGGGAGAACTAATGTCCGCTCACATATCCCTCTAAGGCAATCTTTGGGGAGGCTGATTTCCCAGCCTTAACACCTGGTTACTGTGTTCAATGCATTTTCAGGTAGGTTGCTTTTAGATCAGACCAGAAAACACATGTTTTGAAAGGTCTTGATTTCAACTACTTCTTGACTTCCTCCGTACTTATTCCAGGTAATTCTAAAAATCAGAACAAGAAGGGCTTAGATACCTTTGGGTCTCAAGCTTTTATTTGACAATAAAAACCAAAAAACAAACAAACAAAAAACAAACCCAGAGGCTCCAGTATGTTATGTGACACACAGCTTGTCCAGAAGGAAAGTCTAGAAAAAGCTGTGAATGGACAATGGTAGCTATTTTTTCTTGAATACCTATTATATTGCAAGGCTAGGTGTTGTGAACACATTGCCACATTTCGTTAACACAATGAACCTATGAGTAGATATTGCTAACTTTATTTAAAAGAGGAGGGAATTAAAGCTTGGGGAATTGAAGTGACTTTCCCTAATAACAAGTAATTTATCTGTAGTCCAAACACAGATGTTTGACCTCCAAACTCATTTTTTTTTTCCAATTCTGCAAGTTGCCTCCCTATTCACATTTATTTTGCTAAAAACAAAACAAAACAACAAAGTCCATGCCATGAGTACAACAGTCTTTAAGAAGTTCTGTATCCAAAACTACCAGAAACAAATATTCTGGGGCCTGTTTTTCTCCTTATTCACTAATTCTTTTGATATAGACATGCAGTCTAAGATATAACAACTTTATAACTCACAAGAAGGAAAAAACCCTTTAGACAGACACATATATGTTTTTTTATTAAGAAGAAACAACTTGTATGTATTTAAGAAAATTTAACCCTCACTTCAGCAACCTGATTGACAGTGTGTGGAAATATAGTTTACTATACTTTAGCAAGTTCCTGGAAGCTTTCCTCTATTACCCAGGACACTAGAAAAAGAGCAAAAAAAAAAAAAGTTGTGCTGTTCCATATTTATTCAGTCATGATTAATATAGTGTTGAATAATAATTTTTAATTTCCATTTCTTGAATATATTTATTAATTTACCTCCTGCCAATGCATGGCTCTGTTTGTGCTCTTTAGAATTTATTCCTGTTCTTCCTAAGTATCATTTGCATAATGGAATGACGAGGTCCATTCACTAGCAGTTGGTTGTGGGGTGTTGGACAGAGCGGCTGGGTTGTAATTAGTGGCATCTGGCCTCTGGTTTCATTAGCATGCAAATGGAACTATTAGAGGCCATGACAGCCTGGTGGCTTCACAACACTCACTATAATGCATATCTGCTTTTATAAGTGTATCAGTGGGATTGCTTTTTATAAAAGAATAAAATATGTATGTGTGAATGAATTTGACTATTTTTGAATTCTGGAATTCTAAGGAATTTTTTTCCATTAAAAAAAATAGGACTATAATATGGAAGTCTCAA
>NW_023270469.1:21846382-22086545 GCF_011800145.1 Mirounga leonina | reverse complement strand
AATTTTTTTCCATTAAAAAAAATAGGACTATAATATGGAAGTCTCAACCTTTCCTTTCCATTTATAGGCTGTTAAAAATGTAATCCAAGCTCTTGTTTCTGCCTGGCCTGCCTCAATTCCCTCAGTGAAATTCTCACTCATCTCCTTGTCTTCTTTATTTTCCCTAAACTACCCAGGTTCATCTTTGTAAAATGTGGGACTTTTTTTTTTCTCTTTCAAAGACCTTACTCAAGAAATAACAAGGTTCTCTATACCCTACTGCACTGTGTCTAGACTTTTCCCCATGGAAGAATCTTCATGATTCTAATATTACTTGGTACCACTGATGATGATGGATGGATTATAACTGGAGCTAAACCTTGTTGGAGATGTACTGTGTACAAAGGATTGTAATACCATCATTTCATCTTCTCAGAAATTCAACAAATTAGAACTACTAAAATCTTTATTTTCAGACTAAACAGAAAACAGAAACAGAAGAGAAAGAAGACAAAAAATAAGGCTCAGAAAGGTCCTGTAACTTTCCTGGAGCCATTCAGTATGTGTGATAGGATTTGAATTCAAGCCTCTCTGACAGTAGAATCCCATTTTCTTAGCTACTTGTTTCTACCGCTTTCCACAATACATGAAAATTTGGTCTGGAAGGCAATTCTGAGCTCTGAGAATTTCCCCAAACAATAGAATTTTATCATTATAAAAACATTTGAAGGCTCACAATTTATAAAATTTGTCACAGTGACATCACTGGGTGTTGTACTTATTTGTAACTAGATATGTATTTGATTTTTGCATGTCAAAGTGATTTTATTCCTTGTCTTCTCATGATTGAGATAGCTCTTTTCCGAAGATTAAAGTGTAGAATCTCTGTTTCATGGACTATTTATGGGTGTTACATGACAATGGTGTTTCTTGGTCAGTTGAGTTTGGAAAAACTTGGGTTAAACTACATTAGCAAGTTTTCCCTAGAGCAGAATTTCTAAAAGCCTTTTAATATGTTAATGTAAATATACCTAACTTCAAGGGAGGCTGATAATGTATCTTGTATTTTTTACCTAGACTGTGTGAAGTTCTATTTGCCAGAAAGGACAAAATTGCAGAGGTTGTGGGTTAAGGACTATTGGATGAGCAATGTCCTGTTTCTAGTATATCTATATGACCCTGGACAATAAATTAAAATTGAGTTCTATATTTCTCAAAGGCCTATGGGATCACTTCTTGAATCATACATATTACTTACACCTTGATTCATGGAAGTTACTGAAATGCAGGAGAGTGAAACGTATGTTAAATTGTCACTGTAAAATTTAAGGAAGATAACACACACAAAGTATGTAGGCTCACACCCTGCAAAAAGCAAATACTCAAGAAAGCCTTGCTTAATTTAAATATGAATCAATTTCTTTAACTTTATAATGATTTTTTGCCTTATCTAATATAACTAATTTTTGAGATGCTAGAGTTTGGTTGATAAGGAGAACAAAAAACACTACCATCATCCTTAATAATCATCAGTAATCAGCAGTGAATTAGTAACAGTGGCCTCTATCTGTTGCTATCAATTACACGCATTATTAATGGATTGACAAAAATCTGCCAAGGCATAGATTGTTAACAGGAATTGACACCTCAGTTATTGCTGGTGTCAGACATTAATTATGGAGAGCATAACCATGCCACATTAAAATGCTTGCTGTGATGGTTTATGGTGTGGGACAGAAGACCCTTTTTGGAAAGTGGTTTGGGATGTAGGTTCAGGGAAACATAAGCACATGTCTGAGAGAGGAGGTGGAAAGGAGCCTGTGCCCATAAAATGATTACTGACACATGCCAATACGTGTCCTATAAAGCAAAGAGTTGGAGTTGTTAATATGAACCTTTCTGTTTGTCAAATAAAATTTAGAACAATCTGAGTATTGTAGCTATTAGAAATAATTTACTTGTAAATTATTAAATCTTAGAAAAAATAAATATTTCTTCATTTATTTCTCAGAGTAAACTTATGGGGAAATTGAAGATGAGGAAATTGAGACAGGTATTTAAATTACTCAAGTTAAGTTACATTTGGTTGGTAAAAGAGCTAAGAGTTGAACACACCTTTTAGAAGTGCAGATATTTTTCACTATGCCACATTATCTCCCTAGAGTTCCTGAGGTTTGGGAGGAATAGTTGGTTATAAAGGGTGACAGGAGGGATGATAATGGAAACTCTGAAATGTTGCAAAGAAAATGGCTTAACCCCAGCCTTCCTAGCGCCCCCTGGGTGTTTAGTGCAAGGCTGACTTCAGTATATGTATTAAGAGGACAACTCCATTTCCCTTCCCAGGGTGGTCAATGATACTAGCTCTATATTCACGTTCTATTTTAAATCGGCAGTTCTGGCCTGCTAAATGTGTTGTGATTACAACCAGCACTGATGACGAGTTGGCCTGTGGTGACTCTACTCTTACCAGCTGTGGCCAGATTCTTGCTCTGTTCTCAAATTCTACCACTAGCAGGATAGGCTTGGAGCTGGATGTTGCCCTGAATTTCATACTGGGTTGAATTCACAGATGCAACACGGTGAGAACATATCTCTCTCTTATGAATATTTGGGAATACCTCCAAAATCATAAATACTCCCTCATAAATATACCAAAAGAAATAAGTTTTCATCCCCAGCGAGTAAGAAAATGACATAAAGCAGCAGTGGTCGTGAAATATTTATTTTACACTGAAAAGATGAAAAGACATCCCAAATACTTATTCTATATATAATTGGGCAAGGTTGTGAGTACACAAGATTCCTGGGCTTCTCAGATATTCTAGATTCTCATCTCTGACCTATTTAAACTAACTCCTTGACTATAATTCTTGGATCTTTGCATCCTCTTGTCACAGTTTGTCTGCTTTTTCTACAAAATCTCTATAGGGAACATTAGTTTCTGGTTGTTACGAGTATAAAATCCCTATGCATGACACTGATACATTGTATTGTTTTAGACATGGTGCTATGTATGCATTGCCCCTTTGATTCTTTAACTCATCTGTATCAGTCTGCCAGGACTACCATGATAAACACCAAAGACTGGGTTGCTTAAGCTGCAGAAATTTACTGTCTCATAGTTCTGGAAGCAGGAAGCCCAAGACTAAAATGTTGGCAGGTTTGGTTTCTCCTAAGGATTCCCTTTTTGGCTTTCATGGCTATCTTTTTGCTGTGTCTTTGAATGGTCTTTTCTCTATGCACGTTTATCTCTGGTGTCCCTGCCTCTTGTGACAAGAACATCAGTCACATTGGATTAGTATCTCACCCTTACACATTCATTTAGTCTTAATTACCTCTTTATGTTTTCTTTTTAAGATTTTATTTATTTATTTGACATTGAGAGAGACAGCAAGAGAGGGAACACAAGCAGGGGGCAGGGCGGAGGGAGAAGCAGACTCCCCGCTGAGCAGGGAGTCCGAAGCGGGGCTTGATCCCAGGACACTGGGATCATGACCTGAGCCAAAGGCAGACACTTAACGACTGAGCCGCCCAGGTGCCCCTTCATTACCTCTTAAAGACCCAGTTTTCCAAATTGTCACGTTGGAGGTTAAAACTTCAACATATCAAATCTGGGGTGCAGTGCATTACAATTCAGTCCAAAACATCACCCCAAAAAAAGGGACAGAGTTTATTATAGTTTATTCTGATCCTTTCTGATGGCTGAGTAATATTCCATTGTGTGTGTGTTTGTGTGTGTGTGTGTTTGTGTGTGTGAATATAACACAACTTCTTTATCCATTTCTCTGTCAATGGACAGCTTGGCTCTTCCAACAGTTTGGCTATTGTGGCCATTGCCGCTATGAACTTTGGGGTGCAGGTGCTCCTTTGGATCACTACATTTGTATCTTTGGGATAAATACCTAGTAGTGCAATTGCTGGGTCATAAGGTAGCTCTATTTTTAATTTCTTAAGGAACCTCCATAATGTTTTCCAGAGTGACTGTACCAGATCGTATTCCCATCAACAATGTAGGAGGGTTCCCCTTTCTTCGCATCCTTGACAACAGTTGTCATTTCCGGTCTTGTTAATTTTAGCCATTCTGACTGGTGTAAGGTGGTATCTCACTGTGGTTTTGATTTGTATTTCTCTGATGCCAAGTGATGTGGAGCATTTTTTCATGTGTCTGTCCGCCATTTGGATGTCTTCTTTGGGGAAGACATATGTCTGTTCATGTCTCCTGCTCATTTCTTGACTGGATTGTTTTTTTGGGTGTTGAGTTTGATAAATTCTTTATACATCTTGGATACTAGTCCTTTATCTGACAAGACATTTGTGAATATCTTCTCCCATTCTGTCGGTTGCCTTTTAGTTTTGTTGATTCTTTCCTTTACTGTGCAAAAGCTTTTTATCTTGATGAAGTGCCAATAGTTCATTTTTGCTTTTGTTTCTCTAGCCTCTGGAGATGTGTCTAGCAAGAAGTTGTTGTGGCTGAGGTCCAAGAGGTTGCTGCCTGTGTTCTCAAGGATTTTGATGGATTCCTGTCTCACATTGAGGTCTTTCAACCATTTTGAGTCTATTTTTGTGTGTGGTGTGAGGAAATGGTCCAGTTTCATTCTTCTGCATGTGGCTGTCCAATTTTCCAGGCACCATTTATTGAAGAGACTGTCTTTTTTCCATTGGATAGACTTTCCTGCTTTGTCAAAGATTAGTTGGCCATAGAGTTGAGGATCCATTTCTGGGTTCTCTATTCTGTTCCACTATCTATGTGTCTATTTTTTTGTCAGTATCATACTGTCTTGATGCTTACAACTTTGTAATAGAGCTTGATGTCCTGCATTGTGATGCCACTAGATTTTTTTTTTTTTTTCCAACATTCCTCTTGCTACTTGGGGTCTTCTCTGGTTCCATTCAAATTTTAGGATTATTTGTTCTAGCTCTGTGAAAAAAGTTGATGGTATTTTGATAGGAATTATATTGAATGTACAGATTGCACTGGGTAGCACAGACATTTTAACAATATTATTCTTCCAATTCATGAGCAAGGAATGTTTTTCCATGTCTTTAGGTGTCTTCCTTAATTTCTCTCATAAGTGTTCTGTAGTTTTTAGAGTACAGATCCTTTACCTCTTTGGTTAGATTTATTCCTAGGTATCTTATGGTTTTTGGTGCAATTGTAAATGGAATTGATTCCTTAATTTCTCTTTCTTCAGTTGTATTGTTAGTGTATAGAAATGCAACTGATTTCTGTCATTGATTTTATATCCTGCCATGTTGCTGAATTCCTGTATGATTTCTAGCAATTTTGGGGTGGATTTTGGTTTTCCATATAAAGTACGTCATCTGCGAAGAGTGAGAGCTTGATTTCTCCTTTGCCAATCTGAATGCCTTTTATTTCTTTTTGTTGTCTGATTGCTGAGGCTAGGACTTCCAACACAATGTTGAATAACAGTGGTGAGAGTGGGCATCCCCGTCATGTTCCTGACCTTAGGGGAAAAGCTCTCAGTTTTGCCCCATTGAAAATAATATTTGCTGTGGGATTTTCGTAGATAGTTTTTATGATATTGAGGTATGTTCCCTCTATTCCTACACTGTGGAGAGTTTCAATCAAGAAAGGATGACTTATTTTGTCAAATGCTTTTTCTGCATCCATTGAGAGGATATTATAGTTATTGTCCTTTTATTAATGTGATGTATCACGTTGATTGATTTGCGGATGTTGAACCATCCTTGCAGCCCAGGAATAAATCCCACTTGGTTGTGGTGAATAATCCTTTTAATATACTGCTGGATCCTATTGGTTAGTACCTTCGTGAGAATTTTTGCATCCATGTTCATCAGGGATATTGGTTTGTAATTCTCCTTTTTGGTGGGGTCTTCGTCAGGTGTTGGGATCAAGGTAATGCTGGCCTCACAGAACAAGTTTGGAAATTTTCCTTCCATTGCTATTTTTTGAAACAGCTTTAGAAGAATAGGTATTAGTTCTTCTTTAAATGTTTGCTAGAATCCCCCTGGGAAGCCATCTGGCTCTGGGCTGTTGTTTGTTGGGAGATTTTTGATTACTGCTTCAATTTCCTTGCTGGTTATGGATCTGTTCAGGTTTTCTATTTCTTCCTATTTCAGTTTTGGTAGTTTATAAGTTCCAGGAATGCATCCATTTCTTCCAGATTGCCTAATTCGTTGGCACATTGTTGCTCATAATATATTCTTAAAATTGCTTATATTTCCATAGTTTTGGTCCTGATCTCTCCACTTTCATTTGTGATTTTATTAATTTGGGTCCTTTCTCTTTTCTTTTTGATTGGCTAGAGCTTTATCAATCTTATTAATTCTTCAAAGAACTGGTTCTAGTTTCATTGAGCTGTTCTTTTGGTTTCTATTTCATTGATTACTGCTCTAATCTTTATTATTTCTCTTCTGCTGGATTTAGGCTTTATTTGATATTCTTTCTTCAGTTCCTTTAGGTTAAAGTTAGCTTGTGTATTTGAGACTTTCCTAATTTTTTGAGAAAGGCTTGTATTGCTATGTACTTCCTTCTTAGGACTACCTTTGCTGTATCCCAAAGGTTTTGAACAGTTGTGTTTTCATTTTCATTGGTTTCCATGATTTTTTAAAACTCGTCTTCAATTTCCTGGTTGACCCATTCATTCTTTAGTAGGAAAATCTTTAACCTCCAAGTGTTTGAGTTCCTTCCAAATTTCCTCTTCTGATTGAGTTCAAGTTTCAAAGCACTGTGGTCTGAAAATATGCAGGGAATAATCCCAAACTTTTGGTACTGGTTGAGACCTGATTTGTGACCCAGTATGTGATCTATTCTGGAGAATGTTCCATGTGCACTTGAGAAGAATATTGCTTTAGGATTGAATGCTTTGTATATACCTGGACATCCATCTTGCCCAGTGTGTCATTCAAAGCCCTTGTTTCCTTTTTATCTTCTGCTTAGATGATCTGTACATTGCAGTGAGGGGGGTGTTGAAGTCCCTACTATTATTGTATTATTATCAATGTCTTTCTTTGTTATTAATTGGTTTATATAATTGGCTGCTCCCAAGTTAGGAGCATAATTATTTATAATTGTTAGATCTTCTTGTTGGATAGACCCTTTAAGTATGATATAGTGTCCCTCTTCATCCCTTACTGCAGTCTTTGGTTTAAAATCTAATTTGTCTGATATGAGGATTCCCCAGCTTTCTTTTGATGTCCATTAGCATGATAAATGGTTCTCCACACCCTCATTTTCAATCTGGAGGTACATTTAAGTCTAAAATGAATCTCTTGTAGACAGCATATGGATGGGTCTTGCTTTTTTTACCCAATCTGATACCCTATGTCTTTTGATTGGTGCATTTAGCCCATTTACATTCAGAGTAACTACTGAAAGACATGAATTTAGTGCCATTGCATTGCCTGTAAAGTCCCTGTTTCTGTAGATGGTTTCTGTTTCTTTCTGGTCTGTGTTATTTTTGGGCTCCCTCTTTGCTTACAGGATCCCCTTTAATATTTCTTGCAGGGCTGGTTTAGTGATCACAAATTCTTTTAATTTCTGTTTGTCCTGAAAGCTCTTTATCTCTCTATTCTGAAGTATTTTACCAGTCCAATGCTATCAACCTATCCCATTTATGTATTCTACAACTTTTAAGACCAAATCCATTTGGTTTTTGTCCATCCCACTGGATAAAAAAGGATACACTGGGAGGGAAATTATGGTGATGATAACCAAAAAAAACTTGTGTTTATTAAGCCCTGGAAAATGAGGTAACCATTGTAATTGTGTGTAATTATAGTTAATCCTGAAAATTCCATATAAAGATAAGATTATTACTCTTATTTGACAGATGAAACTGTGCTTTACAATGATTAATCACATTTTCCATAAGCAAGTGGAGTGACAGTATTACGATTACAGTTCTATGATTCTATAGACAGAGATAGATAGATAGATAGATAGATAGATAGATAGATAGATAGATAGATTAGATAGCTAGAATTCCGCATACATTATTTCCCTCTGGAAAATGTCTGTATGCAAATGAAGTATATCGGGGCGCCTGGGTGGCTCAGTCGTTAAGCGTCTGCCTTCGGCTCAGGTCATGATCCCAGAGTCCTGGGATCGAGCCCCACATCAGGATCCCTGCTCCGCGGGAAGCCTGCTTCTCCCTCTCCCACTCCCCCTGCTTGTGTTCCCTCTCTGGCTGTCTTTCTCTCTGTCAAATAAATAAAACCTTTAAAAAAAAAAAAAAGAAAAGAAAATGAAGTATATCTCAATAATTTCCTGAAAACATAGTACATTCTTATGTGCTTCAATAAAATTTCTATCATTCTGAAACTTTTAGTCTTTACTATGATAAAGGCAGAGGAAATATTTCTAACTATTTCACAAGAGTGTAAACTCTCAAATCTCTGGTTTTTATAGTCTAACTCAAGAAATCACTCTTATTATTTTGCCTTCAATTTAGAAGGTATTCAATGCTATTAAGTACCAGTAAAAACCAGTAAACATTGACAATATAAGCATCTATAATATAAAAGTAATAAGTACAAAATGTATTTAATAAGTATAATGTTAATATAGTGGTTTACTATATATTAACCTTAGTGCTAAACACTTTATATGACTTAACTCTTTGTTTTTTACACTAATTCAATAAGTAGAAATAATAAGCATTATCATTTTATAGATGAGGAAATTATAGAACAGAGAAATTAAAGAATTTAATTAGTTGGAGGCTAGAACTGACCCCAGATCCAAACATCAGCATTCATGTTGTTAAGCACTAAACTCTACTAACCCTCAGTGGCGGGGGGCGGGGTATTGAAGTTACAAGATAGTGATCAGAGTATCTATTTTATTTATTTTTAATTTTGTTTTTTTTATTTGACAGAGAGAGACACAGTGAGAGAGGGAACGCAAGCAGAGGGAGTGGGACAGGGAGAAGCAGGCTTCCCATGGAGCAGGGAGCCTGACATGGGGCTTGATCCCAGGACCCTGGGATCATGACCTGAGCTGAAGGCAGACGCTTAACGACTGAGCCACCCAGGCGCCCCTTATTCATTTATTTTTAACTCTTGTGAAAGATTACTTACAATGATGGTCCCGATTCATGGTATCCCTGTTTACTTGTGATTTTGCAGCTTTTACCACTATTGACAGAGTCCTTGACCATCAACTCAATCTGGGCCAGTTTTCTTTCTTTGATTAATAGAATGCAATGGAAGCAATGGGATGCCTGAGGACTTGAATATTCTACTCCTTTTCTTGAAATGTTGCTAGTGCTGTGATAATGACCCAAGACTATTCTAATGGGTGATCAAAGATGATGTAGAGAATGTCCCAAGTGTAGAAGCTAAGGCCATCTTAGATGGGACCTTATCTTAAACAGGTAAGACAATGCAGATCATATTAGCATCCTACAACGGACCATAAACACACAAGTATGCCCTGCTGGGAGAAGAACTACTCTGCTGATTTTTAGCTTGGGAGCAATAAATGTGTCATGTTTGGAAAACTTTTCAGTGATTGTGGTTTAGTAAATTGGGTTGAATAAGATTATTAGATGGCTCACAAAATTTTAAGAGAGTTTCCCTGTAAAGAAAAGAATCTAGAAGGATGAAAAGATGTTGAGATGATTGCAACATCTGGAAGTCCTCTGGGATTCCAAATCTGTATGCGGGAACAAGAAAGTTGTTCAACTGTCACTACAGATTATTTCTTCAGCAGGTTCCAAAGAGAGTGATGAAAAGGGAAGGCTATTTCAGAGGGCAGAGCCAAGGACTGAAAGAGTGGGTCTAAGAGCCATGGTAGACAATTTACAAGAGATCTAGTCCTATGAGATAAGCCTAGGGAAAATGCTCCATTCTTAGTTGGAGGTGGGGACTGATAGGCAGTATTTGACCAGTGTATTTTCAGAATTAGTATGGATCAGTGATGCTATGTGTCTCCCATTCCTCCCTCTCATTTGTAGAAGGACACTATGCATTGTGGTTATCCTGTCCCTGTGTTACTAGTATACACTGGGTGTGTATGAGGCAGATAAGTTGCTTTTTTCATTCATAGGTCTCTGATCAAAAGAACTCACCTCCAAGGAATTGCATCCAGACCTGATGTATATCATAAGGTTTTGTACATGCACTCTGTTGTTGGAATTGTAAGAGATGTCTGGGGATTTGTGGAAGGGTAAATGCATTTTACATGTCAAAGAGATAGGAATAATTTGGGCCAAATATCAGCTCATAGTGAACTGATTGCATTGATGGGCCAAAAAACAATTTTCCTATTTCAACATCTTTTTCGCTGAAAGATTTTGGTTTTTACTCACTCTGACTCTTGGCTGGTCTTGTGTTACCACTTTTGAGCCTAAGCCTGGAGAGACTTGCATACTCTGCTTGCTTTCATTCAGGATTGAGCTGACTTTTGGCATATTGCCTCTGCAATAAAAATAAAGCCAAGTCAGTCTACTGAAGGCTGAAGGACCTCATGAAGGAGAGCTGAAGGACTCTAGTTATTAGAGGGTCAACCATTAGGCTGCCTTGCCTAATCAACCCAGACCTGACCACCAATGTATGAGGTAACTTAACAAAGACTTAAAGACCACATAGCTGAACACATCCTGAAGTGCTGATGGATAGAATTTTAAGCTTAACAAATTTTATTATTTTCATACTCCATATTTTGGGGTAGTTTATTCCATGGCAATAGTAACTGATTCAACTCTGTGGCTTCTTATCATATGGCTTCAGTTTTCTCATCTGTAATTTGTGGATAAAATCAACTTTAAGTTGTAATCGTATTAAGAAATTAACAAATTTAAACATCTCGAACCTAGTAGGATCCCAATAAATATGTTTTTCCCCAACAAATATTTTAAGTGAATTTACAAATAGTTAGTAGTCAATAAATTTTTTCCAAAATTGCATTGTAAATGTTATGTAGTGAGGGTAATTGTGAAGTTTTTCTCCACTCCCCTACATTGGAGAATAAGAAAATGTCTTTGGGTTCTTTCAAAACAGATTGTTCTGCCTCCGTAATAGGTACCTGTGGGATTGATTGAAGAACAATGCCATATTAGGAGTCATAGTGGTTTGAGGAAAGATGGGAAACATTTTCTATTGAGATAAAGATAAAAGAGTCTTTTCTTAGAAAAAGGTAGTAGCTAAGTGCTTTGTAAAAATAACAAAGCAGAATTATTAGTCTAAAGAAAAAATAACACTCCCACAAATTATATATTATGCCTTTTAAAGGAAAGTAAGAAGTCAAAGTCATTGTACCAACCTCATGGTGCACTTTTTTTTCTAGAAAGGTTTACACTAATAATGCTGTAATTTGTTCCAGCTTACTATTTTTTAGAGAATCTTATTCTTTTTTCTATATTCAGGTATTGTAATATGTCAAGGACTACAGACTAAACTCTAACTTTGGTCTTATTTTGGACTAAAGGCATCAATCCTACACCAGGTACAGGTGCTATGAGATATGAGGGGAAAAAAGGCTTACATTTTTACTTATGGTCAAAAATAGAGTACAGAGAAACCAGGAGTTATTGAGAGTCCTACACAATTCTGTATTGTTGTTGAATAATATAAAGGAGGGCTGGAATGGTAGAGCTTTGGCAGAGATCCAGGATGAAGAATTAAGACAACTGTAGCAATGAATTGGGATATAATGTCTCAGATATTAGGGATATAATGTCTCAGATATTACTCCTCTTATAAAAGTAATTTAACTACATTATTCTCAGTTTTCTCATTTGTACCATGGTGAGAGGCCAAGTAAATGATTGCTAAAGTCACTAAAATTTAAAATTTTAAATATAACTCCCCTTCTGTACAAACCCTCTCATGCCAAGGGACTGTTTATGCCTTGGATGAGGGCTTATCCAACTTTTCTAATGTTGAAATAGGAAAGTCAAGGTCAAGGATACAGTGAGGGATTCTATGCAAAATAGTTTTCACAGGTTCAAGAGAGTCTGGAGACTCATAGTAAAACTCACTTCTAACCTCCCTTATATGCTTTGAACCTAATAATAGTTTCTTTTTTTCCTCCAACCTTCAGCCAAGCACAGATTATAACACATAGCAGTAGTTTTACAAGCATTTCTTAAGTGTATATTAAAGAAACTCAATATCTTTTGAAAGATACATAAGCAATTAACTCCTGGAGTGTTAGACTTGGATATGGGAGAACAGAATAGTATGGTATGGGTACATGGAGAAGAACCTGTAGGACCAGTTATGAGGTTTTAAGAAACCTTTACAGAAAGATGCCCATATGAGGAGGGTATTAAAAGATAAATAAAAGTATGAAGTACAGAGGAAAGAAAGAAAAACCTCAAAAGAAAGAGAACTCTGGTAGTTGATTCATAATATGGGGCTCTCATTGTTTGAGATGTCTAGGCTTGTGACTAACTCAGAGATGTCAATAAAATATTTGTTAAATTCAACTGAATCGAAAGACCTCCCTCTCACTCCCTGAATTTGAAGAAGACCCAGATTATCAGGAATGGATGAAAGTTGCAGCCTCTATTCTGACAGTGTTCTACAAACTGACTGCAATGTTTGCCTCACCTTTATTTCTCTTCAGGTTGAGATACTAATGGTGTAACCAACACGCTGTAAACGATGTTTCATGAATATTGTGTATAGTAGTTTGTTTGGAGAAATGTCTGCCTGTTTTGCAGTGTGTGTATGTATGTATATTTATGGGTGCATGTTTGAATATTGTGAAGCTAATTTATGAATTTTTTGCTGATTTAATGGCCATGTCTCTGAGATCCCTGTCTCCAAACCAAGCAGACATTATAGTTCTTTATAGCATAGAGTCCCTGATGGTATGACACCAGTTTTTGGAATATTACAAATGGGAGTTCAAATCCCCCCTGAGTGTAAGTGATTCTCAGCAGAATAAATGACAGTAGCTGCAGATTACATATGCAAGTTGAATTTTAAAACCAACTGACTATTAATTGAGAATGGTTCTGTGGCTCAGTAGGTAAGCTTGGCATGATCAGTTAGCAAGGCCTATCCTAAACCAATAGATATCATGTATCTTTTTCTTTCTTTTCTTTTTTTTTCTAATTGACACTTCATCCCATTCTACCTGACAGTCCCTGTCAGCACTGAAAAAAAAAAAATAGATATAAAGAAGTCCATGGCAATGGAATGGTATTCCCCCCAAAGTGTTTATATATACAACTCCTAAATTTCAGATTTGTCAAGAATGTCTTGGGAGACTTTAATATAACCCCCTTAGACGTTTGCTCAAAGAACAGAAACAGTCCATTAGGGCTGCTCCAACTATTACAGAATCAGGAGTTTCCTAAAACCTAGTAGCTCTTCCCCTTTCCTCTGTCCTGACAAAACTAAAAATTACCACTCTTGTTGCTGTCCTGGTCCCTAAGGGAAATGAAATACCTTTCTGTCCTGTCCACCCTTTCTCCTATAAAAGCTAACAAACAATATGGAATTTTAGTGCTATTGTCTCTTAGAAAGTTTAATGAAAGTGATTACGATAACTTGGAATCTTATTTAGAACTATATATATGGCTCTGACCACTGGAAACCATAATAATATTTGTTTCATCTATTCCACTGGGCTGTCGTAAGGTTTACGGAGATAACGGATAAAAAATTGTTTGGTATAATGCAATTTAGATACGAGGAGTTGTTATGCATATATGGAATAATTTTGTATTTATACCTCCTTTCCAAAAATGATTTTATGTAGCTAATGTATATTCAGTAAAAAAGAAAGCATTCTATTTAAATCAAAACATAAAAGGGCAAACTTTAAAAATATTTTATTTTGCTTTCTAACCTTCTAGTCCTCTATGTGTTCTGAAACTCACCATATGAAGACTTGACTTAACCTCTAAGAATTCTGTGTACATTTAGAGCTATTTTTTTAAAGAATTGAGGCAACTCAATTTAGAATGTCCAGGAACAGGTACATATTGTCATTTAATAAATATTTTTTTCCTCACTAATTATTTAGTTTAGCATATATCCCCTGTGGATCTGGATAGGAAGATACAAGAGAATTATACCCCAACAATAAAATGTAATTAAAGGGTAATTAAAAGCTTTCAGGAAAAATTTCATGCTTTTGATAGTATGATCCAAGGGTCTCCCAGCAATTCTACTTCTCTGTACAACTCAGTGTTATCAGACCAAATCAAACAGTTTTCCATATCCCAAAGTCCCTACCACAATTCCCAGTCTACTGCAAGACATGTTAAATTTCTTCTGCCCTAAATGTCTTTTCTGATTCTCTAAAAAAGGAATGTTCTAGGAATCAGCCTCACAACCTCCTCCTTTAAAGTCCTCATCACTTTAGAATGATCTGTTAGGGAAACAGAGAAAAGAATAGACACTAAGCTAACTAAGGGCAAAAACTGTATAGATATATGCCTTTACCTCCATTTCTTGGCACATAATTGGGATGAATAGTCATTCAATCTATGGTGAGGGAATGTCTGCAAAGATGGGGAGAATTTGCTCCTATTCCCTTGAGGTGATGCTCATGCCAATGGCTTTATTAGGAAGAAATTCCCTGCCTATTTAACAACCTGACAGAATCCTGCAGCATCTGCTAGCATCCTAGTTCAGAAAATGTGCCAGGATGATCCTAACAGCACTCCATCATTTGCAACCAATGATCCAATGATCAGGAGAGATTGCTGTGGCTTCATTAAACCCATTGTCAATGAAATCTTGAACGCATCTTTTGAATTTAGGACTGTCTCCCAGCCAGCCACTCTAATCACAGAAGTGGTCATTTGCACTTGAGTGCCATCAACTCTACATTGTTGGAGTGGAATATTTAATTCAGTGTTGCAGAGTTGAGGGTAGCGAGCAGGACTCATCTTTTGTCACACTGTTGCCCTCAAAAGATGTTCTTTCTGAAAAGACTAGAGTGAAAAGAGTGGGGGGTTTGTGAAACTATTGATCCTTAAATCTAACACCCCTGTTCCTCTTCCCCACCCTCCTATCCTCATGAATTTTCAAAGATCGTCTGGGTCTTTTTCATGGTAAGATACTGGAACAAAGGCAGGCCTGTCATGATTAGATTATCTCTACTTGTAACACCTAAAAGGTCATTCAGTCTTTTATCTTCTGAAATAACTAACAAATATGTCCCTTTGCTACTGATTTGTTTCAAAAATAGGAAAAGGTGGAACAATAGGTACATTATACAGTGTGTTTCTGAAACAGAACTTTTATAAATTGGTAATTTAGAAAATCGGTGGGTTGCAGACAAGACACAGCATCCTCCGTTGAGCTGTCAGCAACAACAGAAGTGTCATCTGAGTATACTCTTTAATCAAACTTTTAACAATCCATACCAGGTCTATGCAGAATTGAGTACTTGTGGGCTGAGTAATATATTCCAATGTCTACTACTTCCATAAGATCTAAGATGCTACCTTATCATGCTCATTTTTCGCAGGCAGAGTTCAAGCAGAGAGAGAGGTTAAGCTGTACATCCAAGGTCACCCTGGAAGTGAGTAGTAGAAATTTATGTTCTCATCCCTTCCTTTGGACTCAGTGCTCCTGTTGCTTACAAAGAATGATATGACTATTACATTTTTCACCAAACTATTCCCACACCCTTACCTGGTAACAACCACACAGTTTTTGGTCAGCCAGGGAAGTACCCTTACCTTCCGGAAAGGCAAAACTCTTTCCTAGCACTAGGAAATAAATCCTAATCAATCTGTATGAGATAATCTCAGTCCCTAATTGTTTATGGTTACTCTAGGGGTAAGTATATATACTGAGAATTAAATGTAAATCAGTTGGAGGACTTCCTTCCCTGAAGTAAACTATACAGTCCTTAAATCCACCATGTATGGTGGTATGATGGTGCTTTCTGTGTCTATGAGGTAACAAACAGACATTTATGGGCTAACATAACAAATTTGGAACCACCTACCTACAGGTATCTTGTTAAATAAGTTAATTAAAAGTATAGCTAAAGGCACTACATTCCCTTTTGTGCAACTGAAAGCACTACTAACAGATTGATGAGGTCAGAGTATATATCACAAGTAAAGCAGCTTGCATGCTCAGACAGAAAGTGGGGGTAATTAAGACTTGAGTAAAAAGAGAGGGTCACTTAAGTCTATATATAATGAAGGGCAAATAGAGTAGAGTTGATGTCGTTCTGAGTCACAGTTAGGAAGACGTTTGAACAGAAGCAATAGATTCACTGCTAGCTCAGGCTAGTTGTAGGTCCATGAGATGATCAGACTGGACAAACAGTCATATGTAGCACAGACCATAATGATATTAGACAGAACTGAACTTGTTCCAAAAATTTGGTATGAACCAAACTAGTGGAAACAATACCAAATTCTAGAAAGCTTAGATATGGGATAGAATTGGGAAACTAGCCCATTGTATAAATTTGGTCTGCTGCCTGTTTTTTTTTTTTTTTTTTTTAAGGTTTATTAAAACACAGACATGCCCACTTGTTTATGTATAACATATTTCAATGGCAGAATTGAGCAGCTGAGATAGAGTCCTGTGACCCACAAAAACCAAAGTGTGTGCTCCTGGATCTTTACAGAAAAAGTTTCCCAATCCCTGGGGTCAAGTATCCTATGAGGATTTCAAAGTTTGGGGACACAGAGAGTTCTTACATATACAAAATATATGGGGAGTTGGGAAAAAAGAACCAAGAAATATTGGGCATCCCCTTGCATGCATCTGAATGGGGAAAATTAAAAGCTGCTACCCCACAACATCACAAAAATGCTTTGTATCTGTGCCAGTGACTAACACACCAGTAAATGCGATGTTTGCATAACTGAATAAAAGAACAGACAAATTTATAGCTCTGCTAGTATATTTTACAGAGGGAATTTTTTGATATGCTTAGCGTCTGACTACCCAGTGACTCTTGGTATTTAGGCAGGTAGCCTAAATAAATTAATACACATGCAGAGTAGCTCAAGATGAAAATGTGTGGTGGATAAGCAGGTACGGGCTTTTGGGGTGGAGGTGGAGGAAAGGGAGAGAGTGCTGACATACAAAGCTTTCACTTTCTATTTTATCTCATAGATCGCTTTGGGCCCAGAGCCTGACTGATGTCTTACCATTAACCACCAATATAATTACACATACTTTGGATCTAAAATTGCATTTCCAAAACTAAGCATCATCAAAAATTCAACAAAGGAAGAGATGGCTCATGACAATCCAAGTGCCTCTACACAGACAGAAAAATAAACATTTCATTTTTATAAAACTTGCTTTGAAAGCTGAAATTCACATAATGAATTCATAAAGAGACTTTGCTATGATAGGAATAATTTGGCCCTAAAATATGAGCTGTTTTTATTCAGGTAATAATTGCCTGGCAGTATTGAAGTATATGTCCCCCTTCTTTCTGCCAATGCTTATAATGTTGCCAAGAAGTAGACAGCCTAATACAGGATGCCTTACAGCTGAAATTCCACCTTAAGATGTTTGAGCCAGGAGAAAACATCATGGCCAATGTCAGAACCGTGTCTCTTCACGAATACCTGTAGGCAGGAGTAGATTTTCACCTGTACTTACTTTCTCCATCATTTAAACCCAATAATTGAAACAATGATTTTTTTTTTTTAAAAAAAAGGCAGGATCCCAATAAGAGCTTTATTTTTAGGGCAAAACCTTCTAAATACGGGGCAATCTTTACAAAAAAGTTCTTGTGTATCCTTTCTGTTTGGACTTCCGGATTCTTGCTTCTACTGTGGCCTAGATTATGCTGCCCTTTGAAATGTTATCTCCTTAAGTGAGTCTGTCTTCATTGACCCCTCCTAGTTCCAATGAACCCCACACTCTTGTACTTGGTGCCCTCTACCAGGTCCAAATAAATATTTATACTATTGGTTAATGTTTTTTTCTCTATGAGAAGAGGGGACAATTCCTTTTCATCTATCCCCAGTGTCCATTGCAATGCCTGGAATTGTAATGTTGAAGAACAAGTTAATAAAGAACACCAAAGGAAAATTAAGCTCTTTTCCTCAATTCAAGACCAATCTTTATCTGAGATGAAGGTTGATTCCTGACCTTCCTTCAAAGTAAAGTGACAATAAGTATAGTCATGTGACTTTATGAAGCGTGATGACCTGGACTCTGGGTTCTAGTTTGAGATCTTTCATTAACTAGCCACGTGATTTTGTATAAAAACACGTAACCTGTTTATCATTCACAGTTTAAAAAAAAGAGAAAAGAAAAGAATATTGGATGAAATTGGATAATGTCTATGATGCATTCTTATAGTTAATCTTCTGTAAAACTATAAATGTTTATTAGTGACAAAGGTAAATTTTCTTCTCCTTCCTCTAGAAATCACTTTTTTTTTTTCAAATAGGCTGCCATATTTATTCTGATTTTATGCAGACCTATGACCTGAATGATTATATTACCCAGGTTATTCTAAACAAGAAAGGTTGAATAGAATGTTGTTATCAATGTGAACTTATGTTTGTAAGTTGAAAATGTAGTGCCCAAAGATGTGGCATTTTATTTTATTTATTTATTTTTTTTTTAAAGATTTTATTTATTTATTTGAGAGAGAGAATGAGATAGAGAGAGAGCATGAGAGGCGGGAGGGTCAGAAGGAGAAGCAGACTCCCCGCCGAACAGGGAGCCCGATGCGGGACTCGATCCCAGGACTCCAGGATCATGACCTGAGCCGAAGGCAGTCGCCCAACCAACTGAGCCACCCAGGCGCCCAAGATGTGGCATTTTAAAATATGTATATGTGTGTGTGTGTAAACACACGCATAAATATATATATATAAACATGTAACATATATACACACACTATATATAGCACTTTATAAAAATCTGAATGCTAATTACTACACAAAATAGGTGTTATTTGAATTGTGTTTTATTAATCTGTAAATTAGATATAGATTTTCATTTTCTTTTTAGAGGAACAGATGAAAAACAGATCTGATACTCTACCACCATTAACACAATTGAATGGCCTTAATTTCTCAATAGGATCATTCAATATTCATTTTTTAATTTCTGCATTTACACATAATATCTCTCTGGAGGCCTCTAACAGATTCTACTGCTGCAGTTTTAATGAGAACTATCAAAGGTTACTATGAGATGATGATCTATACTTAATTCATAGATTTCCCCAGACATTTATGCAATTCAGTGCTATTTAGATTCTTTTTTAGTTTTATTGTCTTGAAACATTTATCTCAATTTTAACTGCATCTTTAATCATTATTAGCATAATCCTTTCATTCTTAAAGTTAGTATTTTGAGAATTAATATGGAAAAATTATGGCCTCTTAGGGAATATGATACCTTTGTAAGAAAACACTGAAAAATCATCTATGTCCATGTGATGTTTTAAAATGTGTTCTTATCAACTATTTTTATCTAATCAAGGAAAATTATTTATTTCTCTAAAATTCTATAAATTATGATTTATTATTTTTACATAAATGCATTAATCAGAATAAAACATATCAAGGGCTCAGTTAGAGATAACTGATACACACTTATTGATCGTGCAGAGTGTGTGGAGGTCAGTAAAACATTAATATGAGAGGTAAAACCAGAATTAAAACCCAAATTAAAATCTGAATTATAATTTTTCAGATGAGTTTTGTGATCATGATGAAGTGGTTTTGCATATTTGAAAAGAAAAATTTTCTCATCTAAATAATATTATAAACTCATATTCAATGAAGATCAAATCAAATAGTGGTAACAGACTCAAGGAATTTTTATTGCTGCTGTTACTTCTATTATCATAGGCATTTAAGTGAACCATACCATATATATTTAAATGAAATAAAGTTTAGATTAATTTACCGCTATTATAATCTTATTTAGTATAAGATTTTAAATTTAGTGAAACTGTAGACTTTGATATTACTGGCCTGCCCAAGAGGAAACTTCTTAGATCAAATCCTAGCATCCTTATTAAATGCCCCCTTATTCCTCAGTTGGCCAATCCTTCTCTCTGAGCTTCAGAATAAACCTTGAAATGGAAGAGAGGCCACGTACAATTATTGTCCCTTGGACAGATATGGAAACTGAGGCTCAAACGGATTTAGAAAAGCATCACTGGCTGTTCTCCTTATAAGTGGTAGGAGAGTTTTAAAATGAGCATGAAGGTGTGATTTACGTGGAGAGGAATGGAGAAAATAAAGTGAAGGTATGAGTGGGGGGAGAAGAAAAGGATCTTTTTGTCTCCCAGAATCACGAATTCCAGCTTCCATTTTCTTCACCTGTACATTTTGTGTACCTCATCTTTAGTATTATTTTCTTTCCATAATTCATTTCTACCCAAATTCTTCCTTCAGTCTTCTACTCAAGACTGACTTCTTGTGACACAGCCTGTGTCAACTTGGAAGCCTTAAATATAAGAAGCTTCTGTATTTTTTTTCCTCACAGCTCTTTACTAATCTTTGGTGGACCATTTACATTTTACATATGTTTTTCCTTCAAAATGTACTTCTTCTTGGGACACATGGGTTGCTTGGTTAGTTAAGTGTCCGACTCTTGATTTTGGCTCAGGTCATGATCTCAGGGTGCTAAGACTGAGTCCCGAGTGGGGCTCTGTGCTGAGTGTGGAGCCTGCTTAAGATTCTCCCTCCTTCTTCCTCTGCCCCTCCCCACTCACGCTGTCTCTCTCTCCCTCTCTAGAATAAAAAAAAAAGAATTCACTTCTTCTTTATCAGTGTTCTTAAAAAAAGGTGAAAAATATTTCAGGTCTCGTTATCTTACTATCTTAGCTAGCTTATCTAACTAGCTTGCCTTAGAGAAGTCATTTTCCTTTCTTCATCCAAAAAACGAATGGCTTCCAAAAGATGATCTCCAGATTATTATTTGACTCAGGTAATCTGAAATTTTAATAAATCCCAAGTATACAACTCTTAAAATTTACAAAGCCATTTTGATGTTCCAAGTACATAAAAAAGTAAATTTGACCTTTAAGTTGGTCTCATCAGCTCTACCTTGTTTAAAACAACTCCCTTGCAGGAAGCTTACTAGCAACATCTTTGTACTTAATACACAGGTGATTTTGAACATTCTAAATGCACTTTTATTTGCTAAACTGACTGGGAAGATGAGTCCATGAAACAGTCAGAGGATATTTAAAGCAGGACTATCAACCACTTGTCTCTTAAATTCCATATGCTTTTATCAAGATGTCTTCACTTCTAGCCTGGACATAGTCCACAGCACAATTTAAGGGAGAAAGTAGAACTCTCATTCATACCTCTTACAATGAAGCTATATTTCACCAGAACCATGATACTGACAACCTAAATCTCCTATCAGTAAAGAGGCTATAGAACTGCCCCCGCCCCATTCAAGTCTCCCTGCATATTCTCTGAATTCAATCCTGTACTGTTCTACATCTCTGCTGGCTCAGTCACAACTAGCTTCTCATCCTATTTCCACATCTGAACATCTCCTATCTTGTTTTTCTTTTCTTTTCTTTTTTTTTTAAGATTTTATTTATTTATGTGAGAGAGAGAGAGAAAGAAGAGCAAAGGGAGCAGCAGAGGGAGAGGGAGAAGCAGACTTCCTGCAGAGCAGAGAGCCCGACACAGGACTCGATCCCAGGCCCTGAGATCATGACCTGAGCCGAAGGCAGACGCTTAACCAACTGAGCCACCCAGGTGCCCCTCTATCTTGTTTTTCTATACCCAAAATAATTGCTTGTCACTCTGAATGTCACAGCATATTATCAGCAAAGCCCCCTATGTTTGCAACATTATCTATGAAAGTTTTCTCTGTGTCCTTTCTTTAGTTGAAATTTGGGTATCTCTGCTCACTTATAATTTCTCAAATGGAATCTATTTGTATTCTGTACCACAAAGTTTGCAGGTATAGCATCTATGCTTCTGTTTCCTCATGGAAATTTCCAGAACTTTTCCTGTCTACATAAACAAAACTCAGTTTCTTTGAATCACAAGCTATTTTACATATAACTTTTTATTGCTGACTTCCAATCACTCTCCAGTTACTCCTTTTATTCACTGAAAATCTGAACAACGGGGTCACTGTTTTTCCACTGTAATGAAAAGAATGAATAGAAGTTTTCTAGACTAACATAACAGGTACATGCATTTCAGGCATATGGTGAAATGAAATCAAAGGCATGGTGGAGGACAAAATAGGACAAGCCAGACAAACTGTTAGCAAATTAGTACAACTGAAGTTCATGTGGGTACTTAAAAGTCAGTGATGAGAGACAGGGCTGAAGTCACAGACAAAAGACCATGCAATACAAGTTTTCTATTCCCTGTTAAAGATTTTTTACTTCACTGCCTAGGCATAGAGCAAACCATGAAAGATATGAAGCATCAGAAGAATTCTTATATTTCTACCTCACTGTTTTCAAATCAGTTAACGATTTCAGTTTTCTCCTAAATAGACAAATACATTTGAAATGACACAGAGTCTGATGCTGAATCATTCTAATTCCACCTACCTTTCAGACTTCAAGTTTTCATTTTGATTTAGGAATAGGGTCTTGGCAGAATTCCACAATTAAAAAAAAGTAGACTTATATTCACTTTTAGCTTTGAAATCCTGAAATATCAATGGATACTGTGCTGAGGAATAACATATTTTGATGATAGTGACTCCTAGAATATAGATGACCGGAGCATTGGAGGTAAGCATTTAGTCTGGGACCACAATAATTTAGACCCAATCTTAAGGTTTTTTTTTTTATCTTTTTGACTTATTCCATTAATAAAATCACTAGTGCCTGATACATTGTTTTTATTATAATTGAAATACTTGATTCCCTTTGTTACAATTTCAGGTTATGCTTTATAATGTATCATGTTAGATGTCTGATTAGTAGTTATTATGGCATAACCAAGCACCAAACTACTCAGTGGCTTACTACAAAAACTATTTATTAGCTCACATTCTCCAGGTCAACTAGCCAGTTCTTTGGCCTGAGGCAGTATAAACTATTATCAGTAGGTCTCAGTGCACCACACATATGAATGGTTATCTTGGGATAAGTCTAACTGGCTTTTCTGATATTGGCTAAATACTCTCCATCCAAAAGTGAAAACCGGACTCTGACTTACTCTCTTCCTTCAGAAAGTCTGGTCAAGAGCTTGTTCTCATGGCACAGTAAGGATAAAAGAGAGCCAGGACAAGTTTTCACGGTCTCATGAGGTCAACTAGCATGATGTCACATCTGCCACACTGTTTTGAACAAATCAAGTCATAAATATCCCAGATTGAAATGGTGGAATAACAGACACTCATTCTTGATGGGAGAAACAGCAAGCTCACATTGTAAAGGGCCTTGACTATAGAAAGTAAAATACGTGTGCTATTTTTGCAAACAATCTATCACAGAGGTTATTTTTTTAAGGAAACAAATATATGGCTTTACATCTATTACAGGTATCTAGTATAACAAATGGGATTTATAGTCTTCTTTAATATATCACTTTCTCTCAACTGATGACAACAGCAATAATGTTTTGCCGACTCTGAGCACCTCATAAAGAATAAAGTTATACTGACTCTATTTCTTGCTCCCTGCAGGCAATGAGATAGACCCTGTTTTCTTCTCATAATTATAATGCAATTTACTGAGATTGTTTTCCATCCCAAGCCTTCCCACTCTTTAAACATGGTCAGATGCCAATTAATTATCTTAATCTTCTCTTTCCCTTTACATCAAACTGAGTTCTAAATTGACATCCTTTCTAGCTGGATGGTTGGAGCTATTCCCTTGGAAAATAAGGCTCGGGTTAATCTACGTCACTTGAATGCTCTTTTTTCCAATAATCCTGATGGCTTTATTCTGTATTCCTCTTGTAAAATGGAGATTTTCTTACTGGCTATGGAGGGACAGCGATATTAAGATCAACTCATTCTGAGTTTTATAGGTTTTATGTGATAATTATGCTTCTATCTATTAGTGTTCCTAGCCAACCAGATCTGTCTCCCTGAAGTTATAAAGTCAGTTAAAAACAAAGAACCATGTTCTACCATATTCATCTAGAGAACCTATCCTTTTAGCCATTATCTGTTCAAGTAAAGTTTAAAAGAGAGGTTTAACTGATGACATAATATGATTTATCTATATTGAGATCTATCTGATAGATGTACCAGAGAGCCATGACTTTTTTTTTAAGAACCAAAATGAAACTTAGGTTTACATATGCAGCTTTAATCTAGAGAGTACTATTAAAAACTGAAAATAATGTTTTTGGTTTTTTTTTCCTTTTTAAGATCAGGTAAAATTAGAAGAATTAGTGATTTAAGGATTAAGCATGAGGTTCTTTAATTGGCAGTCACAAAAGAACTAAACTCCAAATTAATAATGTAAAATATTTAGCAACCATAAAATAAAGAGAATCAGAAAGTTCGCTAGGATATGTTCTACCTGATGGACCTTGGTGGATCTTATGGGTATATGGGAGAACATTAGGGGATTTGGTTGAGAATACTGATTTATCCATTGTCACCACTGATATCTACTAAGAATATACTAAGCACTAGGAACTGAGCCATGAACCAAAAATATAAACTCCCTGACCTTTGGAAGGTTAACTTTAAGTAGCGGTTTAGGAGATGAAGAAAAACAAACAGATATGTAAATTCGAGTGATGGTAAGTGCTATGGAATAAATGAAGCAAGGCAAATATAACAGTTTTTACACTTTCTTGGATGCGGTGGCCCAGGAAAGTGTTTTTGTAAAGGTGACAGTCAACTATTAGAGGTCTAAAGGAAGTGAGGCCATGTAGATATCTGGAAAAGTTTTATAAAATATTTTTATTTAACTCTAGACATAGCACTAAGTTTTTAATGTATCACAGGAAATGGAGCAGGAACTCAGACATACTTGAAATAGAACCCATGGTTTCAAACCTACCTCTTCTCTCACAATGGCAGATAACATTTCTGTAAATCTTTGTATCAGTTATTGGCTGTAGAACAACCAATGCCCAAACTTACAGGGTTAAAACAATAACTATGCATTTAACCTAATAAGGCTGTGCTTTGCTGGGCTAGCTCTTCTGATGTCAGCAGGGCTCTCTAGGTCAGCTGTGGGTCAAATGAGTGGCCTTATTAGTCATGACTGGACTCTCAGATCCGTGGAACTGCAGCAAGGAGAACTGAACTCTCATTGTCTAGTAGTTGACCAGGATTTATTTAAATGGCAGAAGCAGAGACAGGGAGAGAGAATATGAATGAATGAACGAATTAATTAATTAATTAATAGAAGAAGGCAAGGACACTTGAGAATCAAAATTTTTCAGTGTCACTTCCACTGATTCTAATCGCAAAAAAGGCCAGATTTCAGTAAGGTAGAGAAATGGGTACTCCTTTTGATGGGACAAGCTGTCAAGCCAGATAGTAAAAACAAGTGGATTCAGCCATTTTTTTTTTTTGATGATTGCAGCTATTTTTTTTCTTTTTAAGCCTTTATTTTAATTCCAGTTAGTTAACATAGAGCCATTTTTCCCCCAAATAAGTTACCACAACATTGTTTTGTTCGTTTGTTTGTTCATTCAAATAGGGACAATGATATCTGGCTCTTGGAGTTCTGACTTAAATTATGTGACTTAGTAATTAATTAGTTCATAATTTTTTTCAAAGCAAAACAAAATTAAACAGAGAACATTTGTTTACTCTCAGTTATTGTTTTAGAAGATCACTTTGGTATATGTACAGAATTCCCTTAAGTGAGAACTAGTTATGCAATTACTGCCGTAATTAAAAGCTCACTGGATTAAGGGAGTAGTGGCATATTTACAAAAGCTTTTTCATATTTGTTTACTTAAAACAGAAACAGGAGGTTAATACTAAGAGAGTTTATCATGTACAAATGAATAATCAGCAGACATCTCATATGGGGGTCTCAACACCTTAAAAATAATTACTAATATTAATTTTAATATATTTCAATAGTATTTATTTACTGCCTCTGAAGTTCTAGTCACCGTGAATGAACCAGCCATAAAGTTCTGAGCAAAGAGACTTAGCCGAGTGATCACAGAGTTTATAGCTTGGCCCTTTATGTAATTCTTAATGTTTATTAAGCTTTTTCATGAATATCATCTTACTTGATCCTCATAGTAACCATGTAATATATCATTATTAATATCCCCCTTAAAGGAAACTGTAGCTCTGAGAGACCTAACATACTTCATCTTTTGTTATATTCCCTTACTTTGCCTCTTGAAAACTGGCAAATCTTTTGAATTTATATATATTTTATGTTATATATTATATATAAATTATATATTACATTTAAATTTATTGAATATATACTGATATTCATGAAACATACATAGGTCACTTTTGTTGAAAGGGGTATCATTTACAGAGCCTGGGCTCAGCCATAAAAGAAACAATCGGCAGGATTTGTGTGAAATAGAGTCAACAACTCTTAAATTTCTGTTCCTGGAGTGGAACCTAAACTTCAGTCCTCACCTCCCTTACAGAAAGGCTAGTTTATTTTCATTCATAGGAGTTCTGTGATAAGTCCTCGGAAGAGTCCAGGGTCTTTGTTTGTTTTATCTTTTCTTTTTTTCTTTTTTTAGCTATCATGAAAAGGGGGTGGGGGGAGTGTGAATTTTGAGTCCTTTTGTAATCTTACTTAGATGTTTTGAGACCTTGAGTGAATTACTAGGAAATCCTGCTTCCTATTTGAAAACCAGTGAAACTCATTCTCATTGAAAATGGTTATTGCATTAGATTCTGTCAGTGACCACCCAAAGCTCTCCCATTAGGAGGATTTCTTCTCATCACTGTCTTTCAGAACCCACCCTCATTCACAGTGGGGCCAGAGTGCAGTATCAGTCAACTTTCCAATCATATTAACATACCCTGCCAAGCTGCTTATCACTTAAAGTCATGATTTTTCTTACCCCTTCAGCTGATACCAGGCAACACCATATGAAACCGTAAGTGTGAACTTAGATAAAAGTGTCAGTATAACCCTCGTGGGTGCCATGAAAGTCTAAGCTACCAATTTTTATAGCTCACTTATGCCCTCTGAAGCTGTTCAAGCCCAAATGCAAATTTATCACTTTCATCTAATGATGGATTTCTGCTGGGCCTACTGTTATGATTTGATGGTAAAAACGGCACCCAGCCATCCCAGGAAGGGACTCTAGCTACATGGTCTCTCGATGTCCCTGGAAAGACTTTGGCTCTCTACCTGGAGGTGCTTTTGTACAGTATATAGTTATCTGCTGCAAATGGCATGACCTTTATACTAGGTGCTGTAATAGTATGAAGTGTTTCCCCCAAAATTTGTATGTTCAATACCAAAGCCCCCTTGTGACTATATTTGTAGATAATGCCTTTAAGGGAGATAATTAAGTTTAAATGAGGTCATAAGGACAGGGCCCTAATCTAGTAGGACTGCCATTCTTATAAGAAGAGGAGGAAACATCAGCGATCTCTCTCTCCCTGTTTACAGAAAAAAGGCCATGTGAGGACACATCAAAAGGAGACCATGTACAAGCCAGGAAGAGAGGCTTCACCAGAAACCAGACCTGCTGGCACCTTGATATTGGGGCTTCTAGCCTCCAGACCGTGAGAAAATAAATTTCTGTTGCTGAAGCCATCCAGTCAATGGTATTTTATTATGGCAGCTAGACCAGAGTAATACAAGTTTATTTCATGTAAGTTACCTATCAAAGCTTTTCAAGAACTACTCACAGTGTGCTTTCCTACAATATACACAGTGCAGAAGTTCTGGCTTAATAGTGTGGTGAAATGACCTTGAGACAACACAGCTGAGGCACCATAATGGAGAGGACACCCTGTGATAATAGGGTGCTATCCTTCACAGTGCAATGCACAAGTTACACCAATGGCCATTAAATGGTACAGAGTGCCCAATAGTTATGGGCTCACGAACTAAGAAGTGGAAGTAGAAAAAATGCTACGCATTATCATTTCTAGTAACCTAGTTTAGTAATCTGTTCTTCTTGTACTGACAATGTTAGTTTCTGTGAGTCTGGAAGTCCTAGTTTCCAGAAGAAGATACAGAATTTCATCAAACTTAAAACTACGATAGCTATCTGGTTACTTTAGACTCCTCAAACCAGTGAACCCAAAGGCAAGGGAAGTAGTTACCAAGTTGGTGGGTGTAAGTGGTCCTGATTATTGCAAGAAGGTAGAACTGTGGCTACTTTATAGCAGGTCCAACTGTAGCAGCAGACTATAAGCTTACCCAGAAATTATAACTATTCACAATCCTAGAGAAACTGTGATGGAATGGGGCAAATGAATCTGAGATATACAAGGGATCAATTATAGCAGATGCTGTGGGAGTCCTGCCTAGATCTCCTTTACTGGCCCAGGGCACACATCTCATTTATGTGCATGACAGCTGCTACTGGCTCATGAATGTGCTCTTCTCTAGAGAGCTGACTCAAATGATCAAAGCTTTCTATCTCAGGAGGCTATGCCCCATCCTCAGTAGTAGGCTGTTTCCAATTACTAACTGATACAGGTACAGTATCTTCAACTAAAGGCAAGGCTTCAACTAAACCCACATCTCTGTTCAGCTTCTCCCCTGTCTATTCTACTTCCTTCACCTCCTTAGAATTTCTCCTGAGAGAATTTCCTAAAAAAATAACTTATACAAGAATCTCTATCTCAGGCTCTGCCTCTAATGAACTTGATCCAAGATAGGTTGTTGGGAGCATAAAATGATGTGTGTGGAAGTATCTCTCACCAAGTGGAACTTTTTTGCAAATTTACCTAAGGGACCTTTTTGCACTACACCTGTGATTACATTTTGTGAGTTTTAGGAACATAACAAAAGCAGTACTACTCTACCCATAGTGAGACTGTAAGACAATATATGACTAAAAATAATATAAGCTTCAGTTAAAATGCTCCCCTCTGAATCAGTTCAAAAATTATCATAGAATTATCCTTCTTTAGAGGGTTCAAGCTAGTAGAACTAAGTGTTGCAAATCTTCCTACTTTTGCAAGTAAGTTTGTGGATTGGTCAGAACACTTTATGGAGGAGGTAGTAAATACATTCATTTGGACATACAGTCAATCAAATTCACCTGAACTGCAATTTAGCTGAATATACTGCTATGCCCAGTCCTCATGGCATTGGGTGTGCCCTGCAATGACTCAAACCAAATCCTATTTCTTTATGTCATTTTGTAGACTGTGAAAGTACACGTCAAAAATAGCTGCCGTTGAAACTGCACCTATTACATGCAAGATTCCCTCTATTGTTTTACACTGACTTCTGACAAGACCCCTGAATTTTCATGCGGAAATGAAGGTAACTATCTTGATCCCAAGGTAGGTTCTAAGCCAGACCTATGTTTGTTCCATTGCACCATTATATCTTGCAAAGATCAGGCTGACTACAATCTTAGAATTTGCAGTTGGCTACATGGGTTTTTTTTCTCTGATGTCTACATTTGGCAGAAGGGGTGGGATTGTGATTATTTTCTGTCTTTCCTGCTTTGAATCCCACTCTCCTACTTTGGAAAACTTGTTTGTTTGTTTGTTTGTTTTTTTCCCCTGAGTTGTTCCTTTTGAATAATAATATCCATAACAAAATAATAGCATCCCCTATATAACCACTTTTCTAGTCCAGACCTGAACAAAGTATGTTGTATCCATACTCTCATGCAATCCTCACAACAGTGCTTTAAGCTACTTGTTATAATTGCTTATGGATGAGGAAAACACCTCTTGGAGTGGTTAGGCTAATTGCTGCAGTTTTAGAGTTGTCAAATAAATGTGTTAGTGAGATTTGATCCTACACTATTTGACATCAGAGTCTTCCATTAAACTATTCAATAGCTTGAATCTCCTTGGTTATTCCTCAAGTAGTTCAAAATAACTCCCAAGTTATAGTCCTTACAAATCCCAGAACCTGTAAAGATTTTCCTTTGGACTCTCTCTTTATTCATTTTAGTGATATTCACCATTTGATGGATTTATTTTCCCTTTCTTACCCACTTTTCTAATTATTTCTATTCTGTAACATTTTTTTTAGCATCTAAGATGTGTCATGCACTGTGCTTGATCTTGAACATATGATCATGAATAAGATATTTCTCTTGCCCTCAAGGAGTGCAAACATGGTTTCACTGTTCATTTATGTCAGGGGTCTTGCTTTGATTTTTGTCATCTAACAGACTAGAATAGGCTTAACTGGCAAAGATTTCCATATCACATGAGGTCATAAGAATCTTTCTGAAGCTGTGCTGCTTGTATTAAAAGTAATTAGCATTTTTTATAGGCCAATCACCTCAAAACTGTCAACATTGAAGAGAACAAACCTAGCTTAAAATCAAGGTTCCTCTCCTAATGCTTCTTGCAGAAACTATGTTTACAATATGTGATATCATTTGCCATCACCCATGGATGTTGCTGTTTTTATCACTCTGAGTTTTTCCTCATCATATTATCTATACTTAGAAAAACTCAATCATACCCCTACCTACAGGTACAATGCCCAGTTATGTGTTCCAATAGCATGCCCCATCTATCTATCATCTATCATCTATCTATTATCTATCTATCTATCTATCATCTATCATCTATCTATCATCTATTATCTATCATCTATCTATCATCTATCATCTATCTTTTAGGACTTACCTTGGGGGGTTATTCTTGCTTATTTATATGATTCATTTATTCATTCATTATCTCATTAATTTATTATTAAATATTCATCTGGATCCTAATACAAGCCAGACATTTTTATAGGCACTGGGTTTGGTGCCATCACTAGAATGAGATAAAGGTTTATGTTTGTTTTTGTTTTTGTTTGTTTATCCTTTGGTAGTTTACCTTCTAATTGGATAGACAGATAATAAAATATCATATATATGTATGTATATAACAAAAGTGTGTGTGTGTGTGTGTGCACGCACATGCAGGTATGTGGAACACAGAAAGAACTGAACTAGATAATGACGGGGGTATAAGTTGAAGATATTTTCAATAAGGCGATCAGGGAAGGCACTATGAACATACTGAATAGATACTCAAAGGAATTTACAATAGCTGGGTAAACTCATGCCGTCCCCCAGAAACAACCAAGCATCACCCTTCTGACACCTCCCTGACATGGACTGTTAGAGCAGAATCTATGGCACCCCTTTGCTATCTCTGTCATTCCTTGCTTTACCCTGTTGAGTGCCTGCCAGGAACACAAAACCACTGAATTCCATTGTTTTGATGGGGATCCACATATTGAGAAAAGTCGAAATTAAAATTGCCTTTAGTGTTTGTGCTCTACTGACATGCCACGGTGTTCTGAGTTTGCAGCTGCCAAAAGACAAGTTTGGATATTCTGCCCTGTCTGCTTCTCTTTAAATGATATAATAAAGGGCCACATTGCAAGTCTCAGCAATGTTCTTCTTTTCATATTTTGGCCAAACTTTTCCTTATTTTCTTTCTTTCTATATTATGAAAAGACAAATCCAGTTCTTTTCTTCCAGTGTACTATGTTTTCATTTCACACAGAAGTTTCTCCTTGCCTAAATCTTGATTCCTGTAAGTCAGGGAGGAGAACAGGAGAGGAATCAGATTCTGTGTCCCAGTGTGGTCTGCTTTCTTTTCTTTTTTTTTTTTTTAATTTTATTTATTTATTTGTGAGAGAGAATGAGATAGAGAGAGCATGAGAGGGGGGAGGGTCAGAGGGAGAAGCAGACCCCCCGCCGAGCAGGGAGCCCGATGTGGGACTCAATCCCAGGACTCCAGGATCATGACCTGAGCCGAAGGCAGTCGCTTAACCAACTGAGCCACCCAGGCGCCCTGTGGTCTGCTTTCTATTAATGCCATCTCACCAGGTCTGTGAAAAAAAGAGTCCAGGTCCACAGTCTCACTACGCAAGGGAACCTGACAGCAGTTCCTTATCTCCTCAATTATTTCTGCAAAGTTCTAAGTGTCTGGTTTTGCTTTTTTTCCCTGTGAGCATTTAATTCTTCCTCAAATGGCAAAGCCTTCAGTGCACTCAGAGGGTTTGTGACTTGGTCCTCACCAAGCACCACATGCTCCAACAGTTCTCCCACTGAAAGGCTGAATGATTCATTATCAGCTTGGCCTCTGGAAGCTCGGTCCTCTCCCTGGTTCCCTGCAGATCTCATTCTAACCCACTGGACAAAATTGCTTCAAGCTGACTCTCTCAGGAGGAGAGAGCTTTTCTTTATAAATGTAGTGTGGTTTTTTTTTTGTTTGTTTTTGTTTTTTTCTAAACCAAAATGCTGGAGGTGTTTAAGAACATAGGCACAGACCATCCTTGCCAGTGATTTTTTGCAGTTGCTAGCAAAAAATGGCTAGGTATGGCTTCACACAATTAAAGTAAGTGCTGATCTTTTGATAAGGACACTCTTGGAGAAAATCAGAGCAATAAGAGTCCAATTTTATTAACCTAACTTTGCCTATTGTTCCACACTCTTCAGTGTGCCCGTTACTGTGCTAAGTATCTACATGCTTTATCTAACTTGTAAGAATGTTCGAAGTTAGGGGCTGTTACGATCCATATTTTAGAGATGTAACTCAAACAGGTTAAATGATTTTCCAAGGTTGCAAAGCTAACACAGAGCAGAACAAGTGCTCTTTAGAATAAGTGAATTAATTTACGGGTGTGATTTTTTTGGTTTGCACATGGTTATCAATCCAATACTATCTTTTATGTAGAATGTGTTGTCTTGGCATCTCTATCTTGGTGTGGATGAGTAGAAGGGAAAACTCATACCTTTCTTTTTTTTTTTTTTTTTAAGGTTTTATTTATTTGACAGAGAGAAAGACAGCCAGAGAGGGAACACAAGCAGTGGGAGAGGGAGAAGCAGGCTTCCCGCGGAGCAGGGAGCCTGATGCGGGGCTCGATCCCAGGACCCTGGGATCATGACCTGAGCCGAAGGCAAGACACTTAACGACTGAGCCACCTAGGTGCCCCCAAAACTCTACCTTTCATGACCACTGCACACCTGTATACTTTTTATGTTCTATGCACTCAGCTTCAAGGTTGTGACTTTATTAAATACCTTTTTGATATTCTCAATGTTGTGATAAGTGCAGGCTATATGATAGTGTATGGGAAATAGCTAAATTAAAAAAAAAAAAAAAAGTCCTGTCAAGAAGGATCATTAACAGCATTGTGCAGAAAGTATCCATGATTGCAAGTTAATGCATAATGAAGGATCCCTCTGCCACTAAGATCATTAGAGGCAAATCCTCATATAAAAGAGCAATAGAAGTCTTCCCTCAGCCCAAGTGGGAGAATGATTATGTTGCAGATCACACATAGCTCTGATTAGAACACAAGACATGGCACCCAAAACCTAAAAAGAAAATTGTCCTAGAAAGTAGGATCCTGAACAGTATTTTAAAGAAGGCAAGCCTCTTACATATAAAATTAACATTTCTAAAATTTCTCATACAATGGTTGCATTTGAGGTGAGTCTTGAGCAGAGGCATAAGGCAATGTGAAATGTTTCCTACATATAATTAGAATAACCTTGAAACAAAAAGAAGGCATCCCAGCTCAAAAAGTATTCTGTATTATTAATTTATGATGAAGAATAAAAGTGGTAGAGTGAATGATTAATATAATTTTTACAATACAAGAAAAAAGTGTTTTCACTTAGTCATCCATAATTAATTTTCACCATTTTATATGAAGAAATAAGTTTATATCAGAACCACAATGAATATTATTTCTACTTTTTTCGAAAGTTTTTAAAGTTTATTGTAGAATAAAATATTTATTATATTTTTTATCTTATAGCATAGGATTGTTTATTTCAGCCAAGTTTCACCCTTATAAGATTTTATCCAAGAATTGTAATAAATTGATAACTGACAGGGTAGGGTCATCCTTTCTAAGTAATGTAATCAAGATTCTAATACCCAGATTGGGCAAAACTAGAAATGCATTTGTGGTATCATTAACACTTAGTAATCTATATTTTTTTATATCTATTATTCCTATTTGGTTATAATATGCATTATGAAAACCCACTTTCCCTTAATTCCATTTATCAGCATACAATAATAATGTTTTCTTGAAATATAATGATGCTTCATTTTGCAATCATTCCTGTATTGGAAACCCTTCATTATGATTTTTGGCATTATAAATAAACCTTCCAGAAGCCAAGGCATAGACAATGGCTATCACTAGTGTGTGAGAATTAAAACCTATGAATTACTCACTTTGAATCCAGAATTAATCTATTTAAAGCTTTTGTCACAACCCATTCTACTCCTGCTTTTGGAAATGCTTGGACTGGGGTGCCTGGGTGGCTCAGTTGGTTAAGCATCTGCCTTTAGCTCCAGTCATGATCTCAGGGCCCTGGGATCAAGCCCTTTGTTGGGCTCCTTGCTCAGCAGGGAGTCTGCTTCTCCCTTTCCCTCTGCCCTTCCCACCCCCCTGTGCTCTCTCTCTCAAATAAATACAATCTTAAAAAAAGAAAGAAAGAAAGAAAGAAAATGCTCAGAATTTGAGAATCTTTTTCTATATATTCTTCATAGTCACCACCAAGGGGTGCCTTCAAAATTCTGATTTTTCATTAATACTTGTCTTTATATTCTACTCTGCATAAATACATTTTCTAAATACTGCTGGAGCAACTAGCAAAAGTGTTAAAAATGACATAGTCAGTTTTAGTCAGTGTCATTTTTTAACAACGGACATTATTTCTTGATTTATAATCACTTTTCTACTGTCATCTCTTATCAGGAAGTTTCCAGGGTAATTGGTTTGACATGATTGTATCATTTGCCTTTATCAATTGGTATTATTGTATGTTATTCAAATGGAAGGGTTTTCCCTCTCCTTATCTCTTAAATAGATATATACCACAATCTGATGATAGGGTCATGCCAACCTTTGAGTTGCCCTCATATTTTCTTAAAGCTACTGCCTAACTCAACATTTCATAGCGCCTCCTTTATTAACTACTGAAAAAATACGTTATCACTACTTTTTCTCTGACACTATAGGCAGTGCCACCTACTTAAACCATACAACCTCTTCTTAACCTTTATTTTTTGCTTAGAATACTTATAAGATGGAGCTTGTTAAAGTGATAAGATTCTTTGGATAAAAAGAAACTATTCTGAAATTGTTAAATGGATGGGTAAACCTTTTATGACAATATTCCCCACATGAAGAGTCTGGTGCTAGTTATTTCTGCAATTTAGAAAGTTAGTTAGTAGAAAACTACGGTTTTGCTCTAATTAAACAAACAAGTGACACCTTAATACACAAACAAATGTCTGTGTTATTCTCTATTCTCCCATACCATTTTCCCGATTTTTTTTTAAACAAACCTGTTGTCAGGTTTAAATTAGCTTTCTTGGTTGAAATCAGCGGTCTTAATTTGCAACTGAAATCCATCCAATTAAACAATAGATTGCCTGGAATTAATGATAATTGAACAATCTAAATTAAATGAGAGAGACTGTGGACAAGTGAAGGGGAAAATAAACATGGCACAATTTAAGCTTGTAAAGTCACATATATTAACAGGACCATGGAACCATGTTTCTTGGGATGCTATTTGCCTTCATATAAATCTATAAAAGCCTTAGTGGGACCCTGCACTGACCTAAAAAATGAGTACCTTGGTAGACACTGAAGCACTAGAATTGAAGTATCAGTAAGTCTCTATCTTTGCAATGGATTTACTTTCTCTTGGTTAACAGGACACAGCAAAATATCCCTATGTTACCATTAACCACATAAATGTGACAAGAAAGAGATTTTCTACTGCATATAATGTAATATAGCTCCATCAAAGGGTCTAAGTCTCCTTGCTCAGGCATGATACAATAGCTAAGACTCTGGAAATAAGTGCTGTGGTGAAGTTTATATTGATTTGTTGCCAGAGAGAGAGAGAACTGTAATCTAATTCTTGCATAGGCATTGCTAGGTCTTTGGAGAGCTAACTCAAAAAACTCGGCTTTTCAAAAAGGCGTCTCTGACTGGTTAGTTAAGGTTGTTCCAAGCAAAGCAAGGCATTCTGTACTAAAGAAACTGCTATGGATCCCTTACAGAGGCAGATGAATCCCTTACCAAAATTTGGTTCAGAGACATCGATGATGCCACAAACACACCAAAAGAGGGTATGAGTTTATTACTTATCCAATTGAGATCCCTGAGAAGAGTAGGAAGGCCTCTCAAACAAGTAAAAAAAATGAGACCGGCATGAGTTTTTATTGTGGTTAGGTGATGGGGCTGGACTGAGGGCTCTTTGGTGTAAGTTGGGACTTTCATGGTTTGACTTTCCTGTTTTTGCCAAAGGAGCACCCAGGATTTCTAATCAGCCTGTCCAGATATAGGACATGGGGCAAAAAGGCTTTCAAGATGCCAGCAGTCAAACATCCAACTTCTAAGAAAAAACAAATGGAGACAGACTCTTCATTACAGAGACTGTTCAGAGTGAATGACGTCAAAATGGGTATTCCTCCAATTCTGCTCATGATTGTTCAATCTGAGCTGACCTACAGACACATTTCACTCTAGCTGGTCTATTACTGCAATACGTCAAACTGCAGTGACTAGAGTTCTTAGGAAAAGTTCAGGTTTCCCCAATTACTTTGTTCCTCCTCACCCTGATACAGCTGTCTCATTTGCTTCTTATTCCCTTATTTTCTCTGAATCCAGACTCTTGGCACAGTATCCATACTTGAAACATATTATGGCAAATGAAGGCTGGCAAGATCCTGGAATCAGTGTCTGCTGTTTAGACCTCTCTGTTTTTTCAGAACTATCATGTATCCATTCGGCTTTAGTATCCGTACTCTCACCCCCATAACCTTTGTCTTTGGTAAAGATTTCCCACTGCATCCAAATGAAAAGGGGAATTTCCTGACTAGGGCATCTCTGTCCTTAATTGCAAAGTGGAGAATTTGAATACTGAGGTTCCTTATGTTTTGATTTCCACCATCTCAATCTTCTACCTATGATTACATTTTCCTTTCCCTTACTTCAGTTGCCTTCTCTATGATGAATATCTCCCAAATAAATGTATCACTTCCACATTCCCTGCAAATACAGAATACCTCATCACAAATGGGGGTCACAAAAACTCTAAGTTCAAAACAGAACTCACTCATCATCTACTCCAAAACTGCTGTTTCTCCTCAAATCCATCTCAGTAAATACAGCCAACATCCTCATAAGCCCCCAAGCCAAAGACTTAGCTGGCTTGCCCTTATCTTCATCCTATATTAAAGGAATTCCAGTTATGTGGAGTCGAGCTTCCAAATATTTTTGAAACCATCTAGTCATCTCAAAATTCACAGTCATTCAGTAGATTAGGCCTCCCATACTCCTTTCCAGAATTATCTCAGCAGCCACAAATGGATACCCCCGTCTCAATTCTTTGGTCTGAGCCGTTTGGGTCCTAAATCCAATGACAGATATTTTTTATAAAGAAAGGGAGGTTTAGAGACACAGAAACAGAGACACACAGAGGGAAAATAGTCATGTGTGGACAGATGAAGAAAGAGGTGTGATACACCTACAAACCAGGGACACCAGTGATTGTTGATAAGCATCTGAAACTAGGAAGAGGCAAGGAAGGATTCTTTCCTCCACCTTTCCAAGTGGGCATGACCCTACTCACACCATTATTTCATGCTTCTAGCCTCCAGTACTGATAGAAGAAATTTCTGTTATTTTAAGGCACCCGGTTTGTATCAATTCGTTATGGCATCCCTAGAAAGAAGTATGTTTAGTTGGAATTATCTGGTTCTTGCTTATTCCCATAGCTAAAACTATCATCATTCCTTTATACACATTCTCCTAGTCTGCCCTGTATACATACATACATACACACACACACACAATTTTATTACACATATTTAATATCCTCTATTATTGATATATTCTTCTCATTTTATATCCTATTTTATCTGCCTATATTGTCTATGTATTAGAAATTTACTCTACTATAATTCTGGAGACCAGAATTTTATCATTTCCACTGGGCTGTAGTCAAGGTGTCAACAGGGCTATACTGGGAGAATTTACATAAGGGAGAATTTCTTCTTTGTCTCTTCCACCTTTTGGTGACTGCTGGTGTTACTTTGCTTGAGGCCGCATTGCACCAATCTCTGCCTCCACCTTCACATGGCCTTTTCCTCTTTTGTATGTGTGTCATCTCCCCCTCCCTCTCTCTCTCTCTCTTTTTTTTTTTTTTAAAGATTTTATTTATTTATTCATGAGAGACAGAGAGAGAGAGGCAGAGGTAGAAGCAGGCTTCCCGCGGAGCCGGGAGCCCGATGCGGGACTCGATCCCAGGACCCTGGGATCATGACCTGAGCCGAAGGCAGACGCTTAACCATCTGAGCCACCCAGGCGCCCCCCCTCCCTCTCTCTTATAAGGACATAGTGTGACAGTATTTAGGACCCACCTATATAATGTAGGATAATCTCATCTTATTATCTTTGATTTAATCCCATCTTGCAAACTTTACCAAATAAGGTAACATTCACACAGTTTCCAGGGATCAGAACCTGATATCTTTAGTGGACATTATTCAGACTACATTCTCTAGCATTCTTGATCCTATGTCTCTTTCTTTCTCAACTGTAGGCATTTTGCTGTCCCCAGAACACTGGACAATGTCTGGAGAAGTTTTTGATTTTTATACTTGGTACTATTATGGCATCTGGTGTGAAGAAGTCAGGGATTCTGTTAAACACACTACAATACATAGGACAGAACCCCATTCCACCCCCACCAACGAGTTATATGGTCCAGATGGCAATAGGGCTAAAGCCGAGAAACCCTGCAGTTAATTCAAATTGCATTTCATACTGTTTACTCATAATATCCTCCAGAGATTCTCCTCTGTCCATCAAAATTGCTTTAGATGTCCATGATTAATATTTCTATAGCATCTTGTGACTCCTTTTTAATAGCATTTACAAAATTATATTGATTGCCTTTTTAAATGTCCATTTCCCCAACAAGGCTATTACATCCAAAGGCCATGTAAGTACATATCTTTTCACCCTTGTATTAATTCTCCCTACAGGATCCCCACATAGAATACATGATCAATCGATACTTAAGTAGATGAATGATGTATTCATTAGTGAAACATTGAATTCAGAGTTACAAAAATTGGAATTAAGGATGTCATTTGTCCCAATTTATTGGACAATTTAGATTTCAAAGCATTGAACTACAACCCTAAGTGGGATAATTGACATTATGGATTTCATAAATTCACATCTTAGACACCTCAAACTTCAAATACCTGATCCTATTGACTTGATTCTATTTATTCCATTGGCTCTATTACTGTGTTCATATAGCCCAAAGACCATCACCTCAAGTGACCACTTCTAATCCAAGTTCTCTTCTGACCACCTTCATTTGATTCTGAGAAAGTCAATCTCTTTGAAACTCAATTTTATCCTCAGTATGACATAGGAATCTCTCTGGATGATTTCTAGTTATGTGACTTCATCACTATAAAACAATTATTAGATGTTATTGTTATTTAGGAGAAAAAATGATATGGTATGTTAAAGATTATGACATGCACTTTGTCTCAGGTTCCTCATTCATAAAATGAGTTAGGAGACAGTATCTAAAGTTCCTTACTCTTTCTATGAAGATACTGTGAAACAAATAATCAGGAACTCAAGCTAAATAATTATGAGTTTAGTATAGGGATTATTTCTAAAACATAAGCAGGTTTGGGGGAAATCAATACAGGAGGGTGAGGGTGAAGCATCCCAGGGTTAGTAACAGGAATGAACTATTTCATTACTGAAGGTTCATAGAAATAGTGGAGACAGGAGTTAACAGAAACTGGAGAGAGATCAGCATGGAACAGGATTCCTGAATCTGTGGTCATAAGGAAATGGATCAGCTAACCTATGGTAAACTGGCAGGGAAGAAACAGGGAATTAAATGTCCTGATCTTACTCTCCTGCTTTCTAAAATCCTATACATGCATCCCTTTGGTCTAACTCTAACCTAACCAAAGGGCAATGGAGTCCACTGATGCTGTCCACAAAGTTCAGCCTCCAAGTCATAACCAAAGTGGCTAGCAAACAGAAAATATCTTGAACAGGTTTTGATGGGAATTATTTCCATGAAACTTTAACATTAGGTAGGAGTCTGGAAAGAATAAAATGTCAGAAAAATACTAATTACTTCTCATGGGTTACAGTGTTTAGACAAACAACAAAATTATTTCAAAGTGTGTCTATCCAGATGGGAGCGGTTTAATTGGCAACTGCTTATTTTCTTGTCAGAGAAAGTTCTGACTTCACACTTCTAGTTACTTTTTCAATATGAGGTCTTACTAATCAGAAGAAAAAAGCAGACTATTTAATCCAAGTGAGCTTCAGTGAAAGATGAATAATTTGCTGCATTCATCTAAACATGGTTTGGTTGATGAATTCTTCTCATCTGTGATTTTTTTTTTTCTGGTAACCAATAACAGGTATTCATTTCTGATATGAAAACATCACAGTCCTCTTGAATTGAGTAATGAGAAATAGACACCTATGCACATTTTGTTCCAATTATTTTAAGAGTTTCAGTGGACATGCTGGGAAATATAACAGTGACCCAAAGTCAACCTCTAGAGATGAAAATTACAATGTCTGAGATAAAACAAACAAAAAACATTGTGTGAGAATCACAGCAGACTAGATATCCAGGGAAAAAAAAAGAACAAACATGAAGACATGAAAAAAGAAATTATCCAAAGAGAAAAAAGGGCTGAAAAAAAAATGAATAGACCATCAATGAGAAGTAGAACAATTTCAAGTGGTCCAATACATGTGTAATTGGAGAGGAAGGACAGAAAAAAAAAAATACTGGCTGACAAACTTCTAACTTGATGAAAACTATAAATCCATACACACAAAAAGCTCAACAAAGAAATATGGAGAAAACTACTCTTAAAGCACAATGTCATCAAATTGCTCAGGACAAATGAAACTAGAGAAAAAAGACATGGTACCTCAAAGATAAGGAAGGTAGCAAATTTCAGTCTGGAAACAATGCAGATAAGAAAAAGAAGAAACATCTTTCAAATATGAAAAATAATAAAAAGAAAGAAACTTTCAATCTAGAATTCTATACCCATAGAAATCTGTCTCAAAAAGAAAGGTGAAATAAAGACTTTTTCACACATTTGCAAGCTGCAGTTCTTCTGCACTGCAGCAAGTTTTAAAGAAAGTCTCCCAGGCAAAAGGAAAATTACACAACATGGAAGCATGGACCTATGCAAAGAATGAATAGCAAAGGAAATAAAAGACATGGGTAAATATATAGGACTTTTTTTGTTATTTAAATCTATTTAAAAGAGAACCAAGAGTGTAAACAAAAATAAAAACAATGCAGTGTTAAAAATAAAAAAATATATGTAATAAAAGAAATGAAATACAGAAATATAAGAAAAATAATAAGGTGTATTTGAAGAAGTAAAGTCATGGCAACAACACAAAGGTCAAGAAAAGAGTAATGGGGGTATAATCACTGAAAAATTTAATACTTTAATTTTTACTAAAAAACAAAAAAAATAAATAGTGACTTACAGAAAAAAAAAGAAAAATTTAATACTTTAAATGAAGTAGCATAATATCACAGGAAGGTAGTCTCTGCTAATATGCAATATGTGCTAAAAACACATGCTATAAAATTTAAGCAACCACAAAGAGAACAAAAAATTTTAGCTAGTAAGCCAGCAAAATAAATATTGGGACTCATAAACATCTAAATTAATCCAAAAGAAGACATAAAAGGAAAAAAAATGACAAAGAACATATTGGACAAATAGAGAACAAATAGCCAGTTGACAGCTTTAAACCTACTGTATCAACAATCACTTAAATGTAAATGGTCTGAAAATTTCAATTAAAAGAAAGAGGCAGTCAGATTGAATTAAAAAAGTTAGAACCAACTGTATGCTGCCTAAAAGAAAATAACTTTAAATGTAGGGACAGAAATAAGTTAAAGTAATTAGATATACACATATATACATATATATGCCATGCTAACACTAATCAAAAGTAAGTTTGAGGGAGCCTGGGTGGCTCAGTTGGTTAAGTGACTGCCTTTGGCTCAGGTCATGATCCTGGAGTCCCGGGATCGAGTCCCACGTCGGGCTCCCTGCTCAGCAGGGAGTCTGCCTCTCTCTCTGACCCTCCCCCCTCTCATGCTCTCTATCTCATTCTCTCTCTCAAATAAATAAAATCTTTAAAAAAAAAAAAAAAGTAAGTTTGAGAGACTATATTAACATCACACAGAGTAGATATCAGAGCAAAAAATATTACCAAAAATATTTAGGAAAACTTAAATATGTTGTGAGCTAGATCACAGTCATTGGTCATAAAGCTTAATATTATTAAGAGGTTGATTTTCCCATATCGGTCTATGGATTCAAGGCAATCACAATCAAAATGTTACCAGGCAAATTTTTTTTTTTTGGTAAAATGTAATGAGTTGATCTAATATTCAAATGTAAATGTAGACAGTAGAATACAGAAAGAAACTTGAAAAAGAACAAAGTTGAGTGAGTAACCATTAAGTGATTTCTTTTTTTTTTTTTTTTTTTAAGATTTTATTTTTTTGAGAGAGAGAGAATAAGAGACAGACAGCATGATAGGGAGGAGGGTCAGAGGGAGAAGCAGACTCCCCGCCGAGCAGGGAGCCCGACGCGGGACTTGATCCTGTGACTCCAGGATCATGACCCGAGCCGAAGGCAGTCGCCCAACCAACTGAGCCACCCAGGCGCCCAAAGTGATTTCAATATATGTTATAAAGCAATAGTAATTAAGACAACATAGTATTGGCATTAAAAGATAGACAAAGGGATTAATGGAAAAACAGAATCCAGAAATAGATCAATACTTATAAGGTCAGCTGACTTTTGACAACAGTATGAATATATTTCATTCAAAACAGAATAGTTTTTTTCAAAAAAATTTGCTGGATATCCACATGCAAAAAATTGAACTTCATAACTCATATCATATATAAAAATTCAAAATGGATCACTGAGACATACAGGTAAAACCTAAAATTATAAAAATAAAAGAAAATACTGGAACAAATATTGTGGAATTTACATGATACAAGATTTCTTAGATGTAACAAGAAAAGTACCATATATAGAACAGCAATTTGACAAATTGGAATTTATCAAAAATTAAAAACTTGAGCTCTGTTTTCAAAACACTTTTAAGGACTGTTCAAAACACTGTGACAAGAATGAAAAGACAAGCCATAAAACGTGCGAAATAATTTATATATATATATAACATTTATACAATACAGGACTTTTGTCCAAAATACATAACTTCCAAAACTCAGTAATAAAAAAAGCCACAGTATCCAAATAGAAATTGGTAAACTATTTAAACAGAAGCTTCAGCAAAGTTTAAAGCTTTGTGTGCTTTTTTAGTATTTTTTTTTTAAATCACAGAGGAGGAGAATGTCTGAGAGCTCTTGTTTCCTGCCCTGTCCTCCATCTCAGAACTCAGGGAATTGGGAGGGCCAGGAGCTGCATCAGAACCCTGAGTCTAAATGCCAGAGATGGTTCCAACTTGGAGGTACTTGGAGCAATGTTGTTTCTTGGCCCCCATTTGTATAGTGAGCATGTGTGTTGAGTTTTTTAATTTTAATTTTTTACCTAACAAAGCCAAGCTCCACTCCCCATGCCCTCCCTCTCCGGCTCTAAGGAAACGCCTACGACAGTGAATGCCCTACTTTCTTCTCAAGTCCCAGGGAAGTCCAGCCTCTCCTGCCCCCAACCAGCAGTCCCAACACCAAGCAGAAACAGGGGAAAGACTAGGCAGGGAGGGGGTTTACTTGTGTTTTGTTTCAAACAAAAAATCCACAACCTTATTTTCTTTACAAAAGCAAAAAAGGAAACCAAAAAAGATACTGACTTTTGAACTATTAAGTCTGTTTTATTTTTCATATTGAATCTGTTATATTGCTTACCATTAATCTGTTAGATTGTTCAAGAGTTAAAATAAGATCAAAGGGAAGGCTGATAGCAAAGACAACCAACAGAAAACAGACACTTAAATATCATACTGAGTTACCAAAAACAATGAGATGGCAAAACATCCAGATGTGCACATTTATTTCACATGCAAAATTTGATTTAGCATCACTGAATACAGATAAATCTGGAAAGGTCAATGCAAAATGAATAGATTTCTTGTGCTCTAACATTAAAAGCCAATTGCCAAAGGGTTTACCGTAAAAAAAAGGCTTATATATGGGGAGACACTACTTTGGGACGGTAAGTATAAGAAGTAAAAAGAAGAAATTAAAGAAAATTACCACTACATACTACAGAAACATATTGAAAGGCAAACATGGTCCAAAGAAAAAGCTCCACTGAGGATAGGAGAAGATTGAAAGTAGAATGTAGAACCAGTGCCCTGCTCTAAGGTCAACAACTTGAACAAGCAAAAAAAATGAAAAAAATGTTGCCCAGTCGTAGGGTCTATGAGGTATGATATATCATGGTAAGTGAGGTAACGGGTATAAGGACAAATAAGCCCATAAAAAGATAATTAACATCATTAGTCATTACAAATACAAATTACAACTAAAATGTGATAATACTACATATCTATTAGAATGGCTAAAATGAAAAAGATTCACCACACCAAGTGTTGGAGAGGATATAGAAAAACTGCAAATACCATACACTGTGATTCCTATTTAATTTTTGACACAATCATACCTAAATGTTAATAAGGACATTTAATAGTTTAAAATACCATTTGAAAGGATAAAAATAATTTCATCTATTAACTCCCTCCTAAGCTCTACTTTTCTCATTTGCAAGATAAAGCACTCTACAGGACAATATACTTGAAAAGTCTTAAGAAACAAAAACAGTCACATAGACAAGTGATTTGCTCAGGTTTATACAACTAATTAGATGTGAATTAAGAGTTTCAGAGTCATCTAACTATTAGGTCCAAGCTATTTCTACTATTCCTGTTGTTTCACTTGATTTTCTCTTTGCAGTTTAACAGATGATTATTTTAACAACTTTATTGATACATAAATGATATACATTAAAAGGTATAAATTTCAAGGATATAATTTGATAACTTTAGCATATGTATACACCTATGAAATCATCACAATCAAGATAATAAACATATCTATAACTCTCAAAAATTTCTTCATGTCCACTGGTAGTCAATTTTTTTTGTCACTATAGGTTATATTTCCTGGATTTTTACGTACATAGAATCATATAGAATGCATGTCTTTTTCTTTTTTTATATTTCAGCTGGCAAAATAATTTTGAGATTAATTCACACTGTTGTATGTATCTACCATCCAATCATTGTTTCTATCCACAGCCAAGGCAGTTCCATGCATACATTACTAATTTATATTTGTAGGGTATTCCTTTCTGATACACCCAAGCAACTCTTTTGCATATGTATCTTTTCTCGGGTGTGTGTGTGTGTGTGTGTGTGTGTGTGATGCAGCTCTGACCTGAAGAGGGACTTAATGAAATATATGGGAATGAAATTTTTATGAAAAATAATTCATTTGTGGTAATGAAAGGATGCCTTTCTTAGAGCTTATGGCAAAACACTTTGAGATATTAAGTACATTGTGAGACGGCACATAAACAAAATTAAAACGCAGACATAAAATGGATTACAACAATGAGCTAAATGGAATGAGAATAGAAAAAAAAGTACCTTAAAATTTGAAATGTGCTGTGCTATGTATATCACATGATTCTAAGATAATTAGAATTGCATATTACACTGGAGGGATCTGTTTTCTATAAAACTGTCTGCAATAGATCATTCTGAAACATTATGAACCATATATTTCCTTTCCAAACCTGCCTATCTATTAAGCCCACAAGTAATGAAATTGAAAATCTAAACATGAGGAAACCTTTTAATTATACAGAGCAATACAAACACTAAACCAGAGAATGGATTTAAAAAAATCCATTTAGAAATAATGTGTGCTACCTTTCCAACGTGAACTCTGAGGCTGTGCATTTTCCTGGTAGAGTTCCTCTCTCGATGGTTTGATTGGTGTTAATAGAGTTTTACTTTTTCTTTCTTAAGCCTGATGTTCTTTTGAAGAAAATAATTCTCATAAACTTTCCAAATACACTTTCTTGTCTACAGTATATTTGCTGGTAGCTATCTATCATATATGAGATAGGCACTTCAAAACAGAAATAATGTATCAGTTTCCAATTTTACTACTGATACCTACTCTCTTTGAAAGAAGGTTGACAGCTTTGTGTTGCAAACTGGCTCTAGTAAATAGAAACTACAAAAAAAAAAGCATTTTGAGAAAATTAAACAGGCCCCCCAACAACTTGAGAAAAACATATGCAGTAAGAATCTATAAACAGGAGAATATTTGTGAATATACATAAATCACATAACATACACATACTCATTAAAAACAGTGTGGACATTTAGAAATGGATATATTCCTTCAAAAAACATTTCCTTTATAGACAAAGTCCTGTGTACTTGTTCCACTGCATTTAAAATACCCTGACATTTTCCTCTTTTCCCTTGAAGCTAAGTTAGAAAATATGTATTACCACCTGAGAAATAGATAAATGGCTAAAACTGTAAAACAGGAACAAAAATTGTTTTAACAAATTCTCCTAAGTGTACAACTTATAACAAAAAAAGTATGAGGACTGAAGGGAGGATGGGACTAAAGACAAATGAAAAGCAGAGATCCCAAGACCTTAGTTAGACCCAGAGACCCAGTTCACTGACTAAAATGAGTTTCTAGGCTTCAGCACAGGGAAGAGAACCCAATCAGCCCTGTGGTCCGGCTGAGAGGGAGAGATGGAGCGTAGAATTTAGAGAGCAAGACAGCTCAAAGTTGAGTAGCAAATACTACAGAGGAACTTCCCAGATTGTACCACAGATGTGCACAGTGGTCCCCTTGAATTCTAAGTTGAGATTTTTTCTGCACATGCATATGAGGTACTCAAGACTCAAGAAGGAAATACCACAAATGAATAAACAGAAAAATTCACATAGTTTATACACAGCCAAAAGTTCATGTTTCAACTAGCCAGAGTAGAAAGACCTCTGAATGCAGGGATTAATGTGGATAGTATTCAGAAGAGTATTATTCTAGTGGTGAAGTCATAGCTGCTTTGGGATTCCCTAACTAAATTAAAAGGTCAGATTTAAAAGGATTAAAGTGAATCCAAATAATATTAAACAAATTCATAAACAAAGAACAGCAATATTTAAAGATACATAACAAAATCAAGAAAACAACTCTAAGAAGCAAGAAAATATAACTCCTAACCGGGAGAAACAACAGTCAAAAGAAATAGATTAAAAATGACAAAGACAAAGAAAGCTGCACACCAGCATATTAAAATACTTATGATAAATATTTCCCATATATCAAAATAGATAAAGGAAAGCATGATAGCAATCTAAATGGAACTTCTAGAAACGGAAAGTACATTATCTGAAATTAAAAATATACTGTATGAGATTAACAGCTGATTAGATACTGCAGAAGAAAAGTTAATAGATTTAAAGACATAATAAAGGAAACTATCCAAAGGAAACAGTGAGAGGAAAAAAAAAATTGAATAAGGTCTCAGTAAGCAGAGGAACATTTAAATATATCATAATTAACCAAATAACCATGAATAAAAGTAAATAGACTCAAGAGAGGTTCTCCTCAAGAGAGGAACTGGGGTGGATGTAGTGAGGTGTTTGTGTAGCAGCAAATGTTCCCATGACATGAACTGTGAACAACTTAAACATGGAGCCCTGGCATCAATAAACTTTTGAGCAAGATACATAATTATTATTTTTTTTCTTTTTCTCCCAAAGACACATTGCAACTCACATATAAATCAAGTATTTCTGTGCCCATATTGTCTTACTTACAGGTAATATCAGATTTGATCCAGACAGGAACTCTGTATTTAGAGACAGATGGGCATGCTCATCTACCTGAAAGTATTCTATGTCCTTTCTGCTAATTTATGTCATGAAAAATGTTCTATTCTACTCAGCTTCTAGAGAAAAGGGGATCAAGAGAACTACAGAACAAAGAATAAGGGATGTAAACATTGGCAAATTAACAATCTAGAGATAAACAAGAAGGCTGGTAACAGGAAATATAGTATAAGCTAAATTTCTTACTTTTAATAGCTAAGACTCAAAATAATAAATGATAACTATATAACTTACTTCTGTAATATCTTTGCTTGTGTTATTTTTGGCTTTATTTTAGAAGCCTATTTTACAGAATGATTACCTGATATAATGAAAATATGCTTCCTAGTACATCAATAGTTCTTTGTATCCTTTCCTTCTTTGTCTCATTTTGCTAAAATCAAATTACTTTAGATGACATGGTGTACCTAACAAAATCATTTTAAACACATCTGCATATATATAAATCTGTATAAAACTATCAATCCATCCTTCTATCCCATCTCCTATTTTTACATCCACAAAGAAAAATATTTGGTTAGGTTTTTTCAATACTGTGTTATTTCTAGATGGTGAAAGTTGTAGAAATTGTATTTATATTCCTTTTATGATCTTACTTTATCATTTAATTTTTTTATAATAACTGGCATGCATCACTTCTATTTGAAAACAGTTTATGGCCTAAAATATCATTTAAGATTTATCCCAATTCTTTGGGAATAAATTGGGAGTTTATAAATTTTCTGTCAATAAATAAAATAAATTTAGAAAGATTTTATATGTGTAATAAAAATAATACAAATCAGAATATGTCTAAAAAAGAATATGCCTAAAGAATATTTTATACCTCTTGGTTTAATTTCTTTGATTTTATCTAAAAGAAATGTATGGGCGCCTGGGTGGCTCAGTTGGTTGGGCGACTGCCTCTGGCTCGGGTTGTGATCCCGGAGTCCTGGGATCAAGTCCCACATTGGGCTCCAGGCTCAGCGGGGGGCCTGCTTCTCCCTCTGACCCTCTCCCCTCTGATGCTGTTTCTCTGTCTCTTTCTCTTAAATAAATAAATACATAATAAATAAATAAATAAATAAATAAATAAATAAATAAATAAAATCTTTAAAAAGAAAAAATAAAGGAAATGTATTACAGAAAAAGTAAACACCTCAATGCACAGACATGTTCATTTTTAAAAGTAAAAGGTTTTAAAACAATAAATTATTTAACAATAAGTTAATGGTCAAATGATGCACCATGAACTGAATGGAATATAATCCAATCATACTATATATGGATTGTATGAACCAACATGAAAATATTTGATAGAATTTTAGAGAGAAATCAGGAAATAAAATTTTATACACCAAATGTTCAGAACTATATAAACATGCCTGAATACTAGATGAGAACAAATCAAAAAAGCCATATTCTTGGGATGATTTGTTTTTTTTTTTTTTTAATTTCTACTTGTATCTCTTTTTTGTATTTTAAAAATTTGTTCTCAGAGTCATTATTTTTTTGCCATAAGAGTGAATATAAAGTATTTTAAAAGCAAGTGTGCATATATAAAAATGAGGAGTTATAATATATTTCTTCATCAAATATCTACTGATCATTTTACAAGATAGTTTGTTATCTCTTTGAAAGGTAGGTAGGAAGAGACAAAGGACATATGGGGAATAAGGCAACTCAATTTCAGTATAAGAGAGGGAGAAGAAACACTACATGAAGCCCTTTTACCCCTTCAAGAGCTTTAGCTCTTCTCCCCTTGTGAACTTATGTAGCAGGGTTTTAAGTAGATCTAGCCCAATCCTTGGAAACTCAGCATGAAATTCTCCAGTGTCACTGGTATTTTTGGCATGGCATGCCTCTTATAGTATCTGGACTAAATAGACTTATTATGAGTTCCTTTTAGAACTAAGTCCCATCCTGTCTTCCTCATTTTTTTTTTCCCTTAAAGATCTCAGTAACTTCATCAGACTGGATCCTCCTTATTGAGAGACCAATCCTGGGCTTTCTATACTTATGAGGATACCTCTGGATTATCCCTTTTTCCATCATGTTTCCTTCCATCAGTACCTAGTCCTACCTTATTGACGCTAGTTCTGACCATTGTCAGACTATATCCTGCTGTTCTCTTGCATAATCTACTCCATCCAGATGTTCAAAATTGGTATCTAATAGGGATGACTGAACTAACCAAAAAATGGTTGTTCAGACTCCAAGTAGCTTAAAAGTTCTTACAAATAATTAAAGAGAAACTTGTAGCAATTAATGGTGTTTAAACTAATGTAAGTATGCAAAAGTGAGAATGTGTGTGTGTGAGAAAGACAGAGAGAGAGACAGAGATAGGAGAGAATTTTTATCATTCGAACTACCTGTGAGATTAACCAGCTCTGTAGTTATCAATAGCCTTGTCGTAATAGATTATAATCAGTTGACAGGTGTTGTGTGTAACATGATTTTGCATGATATAGTTCTGCATTAATTAGAGTAGATAATTTAAGTGCATTGTTGTCATTTTCATTTCCTTGAATTCCACTATGGTACCTTATTTGATAGAGAAGCAGGAAAGCTTTCAGCACCAGAATTTCAGCATTCAAGTATAAATATGTTGTGATGAGCATGTGAAAGGCTTTGATTAGGAGGGTTGCTGATAAATTAACACTGAGAATGAGATCTATCCAAGGCTTTTCTACTAAGTATAAAACTGTCTGAAAGGAAAAGTGACATTTCCAAGGTCACATAGCAAGGTGACATCTGATTTTTTTTTTTTTCTTCCAAATCTTTGAATTCTCTCTACTCCACCTTCATGGAATATTATTGATGTGTATCAATGCAGAACATTTAGTCTAGTGATGGAAAACGCAAGCCTATGGCAATACCCTATGCCAGGGTCAGGGATCTCTGTTTCTGTACAATTATTAAGGGGCTATACCTAAATTGCTTTCAAAGAGGAAAATCATTGCACTCCTCTAGTGGCTTTCATCTATTCTTGCCTTGTCATTTTCAGCTCCCATTAACTTTTCCAGATGCTGCAAAAATGAAAACAATGTGCAAAATGGCCAAATTAATGATCTGCCATATGTACTTTTCAACTACTTTTAATAACATCCTTTGGAAACACGGACTTCATCTTCAGACAGTGAACAATAGGAAGTTGTGAAATCCCTAAGTTAATGTTGTAATATATTTTTCACAAATCACATCAAAAAATTCTCAACATCTGATTAGCTTAAATATTTAATTAGTTCTAAAAATGTGATAGAGAAAAATAGTTAACACATGGAATTTTCTGACAGATAATCTGTTATCTACAGAAATTTTTACTGATGTCCCTGAAGCTACGGGGATGATGAACTATTTTCCAAATGTAAAGTCTACATGGCTTCTCAGGAGCAGATGGCAAGAGAGTGCCTCATTTGAGACAATTTCTGGTAATCCAGTGACATTTATTTTAAAAATAGTCATTGTTTATGGGGCTGCTACAGCATTTTTAGATTTTAAACAAGATTAAGAAATATGCTAATTTCAGTAGATTGTTAATGTGGCTTGCTATTTCAGGTATAGTATCTATGTTTTAATTACTTAATACTAAATATAAAGTAATAAAGTTTAGGGAAGAAAGGGTTTTCTACAGATTAGCATCTTGTGTGTTAGTAGCTGTTAAGCAAGTTTACCTGTTTGAGGTTCTATTTACTCATACATGGATAGGATTTAAGGGAAATTTGCGGCATCTTTCAAATATATATATATATATATATTTGAAATATATAATATATATATAATATATATATATTTGAAATATATGTGAGAAGAGGGCTATATATATTTTCTCTTTTGTGAAGATAGAAGGGATTAGAAAGCTAGTCAAGTAACCCATTTTTCATACGAACACTTATAAGGAAACAATACAATTATGTGTTTCCTTGTACCATTCTATTCTTGGTTTCCGAGAGATAAAGCAAATTAGGGAAATAGGGGCAGTTTATTTTATTTATTTTTTTTAAGATTTTTTATTTATTTATTCATGAGAGACAGAGAGAGAGAGAGAGGCAAAGGGAGAAGCAGGCTCCCAAGGAGCGGGGAGCCCGATGCGGGACTCGATCCCAGGACGCTGGGATCATGACCTGAGCCGAAGGCAGACGCTTAACCATCTGAGCCACCCAGGCGCCCTAGAGGCAGTTTAATAAATATGCTTTTGCCAGGTTTTGCAGAAGAATCTAACAAAGAAAATATGTGGAGGAAAAGACCAAAGCATGCAATTTCTGTAACCACAGGGGATCTTTTCATTAGCTTCCTCTTTGCTTCTTAATAGTTTTCCAGATGCATCTGGGGATTGGTATGATGATTATCTCTGTACAATTGCTCTGTCTCTTTAATGATACACAGAACTTCAATCTGACAGAGGGAAGAGAAAAATTCTATCTAATCTGCTTTATGTTATGATAAAGCCATCACTGAGATAATGTTATGTTAAAATAAAATTGGATTTCAGGTACCTTTAAGTATTTGAGACATTTCAAACACCACTGAAACCCTAATAATTAGCTCCAAGCAACTCTTGCTTACCTGAAAGGATCAGTAAATGCTCAGGAAGACCCAGCAACTCCTTCTCCTGTTTGTGCTAATGAAGTATGAAATAGACTAATTTATCTTTGTCAGTCGTTTTTCCTGCCATAGAGTATCAGATGTACAGAAGTTGTGCCTCCCCCCCCCCAAAATTAAGACAATCCTCTCCCTACCATTTTGCCTTCTCTCCAAATCTCACACAAGGAAACACAACCACAGACAGCAGCACCACCACCACCATCATTTTATCTACATCAACTTCATCATTCTACACTTATTGAGGCTTCTTTTATCCAATTTTGTCTATCTCTAGTATCTTCTCCATACTGAAGTCTGTTTGAGCTTTTTTACCTAAAACTCATAAAGAGCTGTTTTTGTTTTTGTTTTTTTTTTGGTTTAAAGATGAAAATCAAACCATTTCATGGCATGCAAGTCCCCTGTATTGCCTGACTCCTGCCTACTGTCAGCACCATGTGCAGGATGATGATCCTTATACTCTAACCACAGTGATTTTCTTCCATTTCCTCACCTGCTCTGGGCCATTTCACATGCTGTTTCCTCTTTCTGAAGCAATCTTACCTACATTGTTCACCTTAGCAACTTCTCCTATTTTTATTTAGATCTCATTTCACTTCTCACTTTTGCAGAAATACCACCCTTCTTATTAACATTAACACGAGTTGGAGGTCAGCCAGTTGCAGGCTCTTGAATTATTATAGGCAAAACAGGATCAATTTTATATTTTTATATATTATTCTCACCACTCAGTCAAGTCATCTTATATAATCCTGTCATCATAAAGAACTATCAATGATTTCATTATAATTTTAATGTATTTATTTGATATCTGATTAATGTGCATCTACATGATTAGACTGATGAATAGAGGGATAATTCTGCATACAACATGCAGTATTTGGCATGTAATACACACATAGCAAATTATTAAATGCTGTAGAGCATTACCATATCGGGTAATGTCTAACATATTGCATATATTATTTTATTTAATCGCCACCAAAAACTAGTGTCTTTATGTATCATTACCTCATTTTACAGTTGATTGATAAAATATCATACCCAAAGTGATAAAGCAAATGACAGAACTTATTTTTATTTTATTTATTTATTTATTTATTTATTTTAAGATATTTATTTATTTATTTATTTGACAGAGAGATAGAGAGCACAAGTAGGCAGAGCGGCAGGCAGAGGGAGAGGGAGAAGCAGGCTCTCTGCTGACCAGGGAGCTGATGCGGGGCTCGATCCCAGCACCCTGGGATCATGACCTGAGCCAAAGGCAGACGCTTAACCAACTGAGCCACCCAGGCGCCCCCAGAACTTATTTTTAACCCACATCCACCACTCTGATATATACAAGTAACTACCATCCCCTGAGTTTCTGTAACTGACCTTCTCTAACTAATCTTATAATAAAAAAAGCCACACATTAACACACAGACTGCAGTTCATAAAAGTTAATTCCAAAAACATCATAGTCCTCCTTAAAATCCTCCAAAGATTTCCTATCTTCCTTGCATTACAATCCAAAATACTTGAAATCCTGCTTCAAGAAATGTCAGAATAGCCTGTAGGAGATTAATAATCTTTCAGATAATATTTATAAACTCTGCACCAAATTCGGATGACATACCCACACACACATACATGCATAGAAAATAATTATTTGAAGGGACAGGAGAATGAAAAATAAAGAAGGAAAAGAAAGTTTGTCAAACCTAGGAAAAAAAGGAAATATACTAGCAGATAATTTGATTATACACTCTCTACCTAAGGGAAGTCCACACTGTTATGAATGTGCAGAACTCAAACAGAGAAATCACATTACTGGATTGAGGACTAAGAGAATAAAGTTTGGAGCTGCCAGACTAACTGGAAAGTTAGAGGAGTATCCTGGAAAGTAGTATTCCACAGATGTAGAAGTACAAAATCCAAGTATAAACATTTCTCAAATCCTTGCATAACACTTGAATTGTGCTTGCACTGGGGAAATGCCAAAGAACCAATAAAAACGACAGCTAAAAAAAATGAAAACAGTGAACAGAGATTTCAGCTGCTACTCACAGCAGGAAAAGACAGATTTTGGAGTTTTGAGTACAGCCAAATTAACTGACTAATTAGAACAAAAATCAACAGTGTCTAACAGAAGGTGAGAGAATCCAGATTCTCTAAAACATTCTATCTATAATATCTACTGTATAATTTACTATGCATCTGAAGAAGTTCTTAACTCTTAACGAAGAGGACAAAATACTCAATAGGAATGACACCAAGATGATCTAGAAGTTGGAACTTGCAGAAAAAAATCCTTTTAAAAGAGCTAACATAGATTCCAATACATAAAGAAAAGCATAGTGGTAGTGAATAAGTATATGATAAATATCAGCAAGAAAAAATAAGCCAAAAGAAGAATAACATAGAGTTTATTGTACTGAAACCTACAATATTGTACAGAAAACTAAAAAAGAAAATACTGCATGGGTTTCAAGGCAGCAGAACAGATGCAAGTATAAGTTAAGTTGAAGATATAACAATGGAAATTATTCAAACACAAAAAAATTAGAGAAATAAATGAAGAAAAATTAATAGAGCCTCCTACACTGGTAGGGCAATATCAAATAATTTATATTTGTAACTGAATTCACAGGAGAGAGAAGAATTAATGAGGTAGACAAAAATATTAAAAGAAACAGAGGCCCTAAATTTCTAAAACTTGATGAAAAACATAAATAAAAAAATAAACTCAGGAAACACTAAATAGGATCAAGACAAGAAAAACAAAATTTAGTCACATCATCGTCAAAATGATGAAAACCAAGATAAAGATAAATTTTAGGAGAGAATCTTTTCAATAAAGAGTGCAGGAAAAAAATAAACATCAATACCCCAAAATAAAATTCAATCTAAATATTAAATCTTAACACACACTTTTATTAAAAATAGATCTCAATGTAAAATTAAAATCTACAGAATTTTTAGAAGAGATTATAAAAGAAAATATTAATGACCTTGGCCTAGGCTAAGACTTAGACATAACACTAAAAGCATAACCCATAAGAAAACTGACAAGCTGAACTTCATAATAATTAAAAACCTTCACTATCTGAAAGGAATCTATGTTAGCTCTTTTAACAAAAAGATGTAGAATCAAGCTGCTGACCATGAAACAACTATTTTTAAATCATGTTACCAACAAAAGACTTGTTTTCAGACTACATAAAAAACTCTTTACAGTTAAGAGTGAGAAAGCAAACAAAATACCAAAGAAAATCAATTAGAAATGGGCTAATGACTTGTTAGATATCTCACCACAGAAATATGAAAATGACAAATAAATACTTGAAAAACATGCTTAACATTTTTAGCCATTAGGAAAATTCAAATTAAAGCCACAATGAGGGGTCCCAGGTGGCTCAGTCAGTTAAGCATGCAACTCTTGATTTCAGCTCAGGTCAGGATCTCAGTATGAGATCGAGCCCCACATCGGACTCTACGCTGCTGAGCTTGGAGCCTGCTTAAGATTCTCTCCCTCTTTTTCTGCCTCTCCACCCCACCCCTAAACACACACACACATGCACACACACACACACACAAGATGAGATATCACTATAGACCTATTCAAATATGAAAATAAAAATACAACTACTAATACCGAATGGTAGTGAGAATGCATTGCTGGGGTGAATGTAAAATGGTACAACCACTCTGGAAGTCTGGCTTACAATTTCTTTAAAAGCTAAACAAACACTCTATGTCTCAGCAACTTCACTCTTGATTTATCTGCCCTAGAGAAATTAATATTTTAATTCATACAAAAACCTGAACATGACTGTTCATAGAAGCTTTATTTTTATTAGCCCAAAATGGAAACAACTCAAATGTCCTTTAACAGGTACATGTTTAAACAAGCTCTGGTGTATCCATACAGTGAAGTATTAGTCAGCAATAAAAAAGATCAAACTATTAATATGCAGCAAAATGGATGGATCTTATGGACATTGTGTTGAATAGAAAAAGCCAACTTCACAAAGTTGCATACTGAATATTTTCTCTTATGCAACATTTTTACTATGACAAATTACAGAAATGGGAAGTTATACACAGAAAAACAGAAATGTGGACCAAAAAAGGATGGAGGGAACTTGAAAGTTGATCCAGAATTTCTAAGCTCAGAAGCAAGAAGATTTCCCTGAAATATGTCAATATCTAGAATTGCTTACAAAGGTGAAATCCAGTGGTATCTAGACACCATGGTATGAAATAGATCAATACCACAGAATGGCACGGAGATAGCCCGTGAGGATGAGGTAAGACACTGAAGACAGCCACCAGGATTTTCTGTGACCTGCTACCTATGAAATGAGAAAGCAAGTTGTGAACTGAAATGAGGAAAGGAGGAGAGCAGAGACCACCAGATCTTTTCACCACTTTGGGCCAGTGCTTCAAGATTCACTGACCTGAAGACCCAAAACAGTGAAGACATGTTCTTTTGAGGCAGAAGGCATAACAAAATAGGTGACAGAAGTTGTTAATCAAATAAATGACAGCCTCTTTCTCCTTCTTTAATGTGTAACTAGCAACTAGCTTCCTCCATTCAAAATGGAGCTACATAGGGCCTTTGGAGAGATCATGTTTTCTCTCTCAGTTGCTGCCTCTTTGTGTGTGTGTATGTGCACTTGTGTGTATGTATTTGTGCACAGCATGCTTTGTATTCTCAATATATGAATGATGGAAGTGACTGTTTGCTAATATAGGATGGCTACTGAAGACATGGATCAGAGGATTAAAACCAAATCTAGGATCACAAGAATGCATACAAGTAATGAATACCAGAATCTTTCAGAAAAGTTGTACAAAATAAAGTTTTATCACTTAATAGAACATGAAAATTAAACAGCATCTTTGCACATATATGATCACATAGGAAATGAAAAACTGCATGAAATGTAAAGAAAATTACTACATTCTGTCAAGTCTGCTCTGTCTGAAATTAACATAGCTACCTCTGGCTTTCTTTTGATTTCTGTTAGCGTGGCAGATTTTTCTTTGGCCATTTACTTCTTTTTTTTTTTTTAAAGATTTTATTTATTTATTTGACAGAGAGAGAGAGAGAGCACAAGCAGGCGGAGCATCAGACAGAGGGAGAGGGAGAAGCAGGCTCCCCGCTGAGCAGGGAGCCCGATGCGGGGCTCGATCCCAGGACCCTGGGATCATGACCGGAGCCGAAGGCAGATATTTAACCGACTGAGGCAGCCAGGTGCCCCAGGCCATTTACTTCTAATCTGTATGTCACTTTATTTTAAACTCAGTTTCTTGGCAATGCATAGTAGGATTGTTCTCAAGGCAGGTTTACTGGCAACAAATTCCCTTAATTTTTGTTTGTGTGAGGAAGTCTTCATGTTTCCTTCACTTTTGAAATATAATTTGCCAGGACAAAATTTTAGTATGGTGTTCTGTTTGTTTTCTCTCAACACTTTTAATAATTCTACTCTCTCCTTCCTTGAATGTTTTCTAAGGAGAAATCTTCTTTGGTAATTCTTATCTTTACTTCTGTATAAATAAGTTGTTTCCCCTCCCCCTGCCTTCTTCAAGACATTTTCTTTACCTTTGATTTTCTGAAGTTTGGATGTGGCATACCTACATGTAGTTTTATGGGCATTTATCCCGATCTTTGGTTTGGTGTCTGATATTAATGTGGGGAATTCTCTTCATTATGGTTTGAAATATTGCTTCTACTCCTTTCTCTCTTCTTCTTCTCTTATTCCCATTATACGTGTTACACCATTTGCAGTAGTCCCACAGTCCTCGGACAGCTTTGTGTCTCTGCTTTTTTTAGTTTAAGGAATTTCTACTGCCATATATATCTTCAAGCTCAGAGATCTTTTCCTCTGCCATGTCTAATCTACTAATAAGCCCAACAAAGGCATTCTTCATTTCTTTTACAGTGTTTTTTTGTTTTCTAGTATTTTATTCTGATTCCATCTTTTTATAATTTCCATCTCTCTGCTTACATTACCCATATATTCTTGCTGTTGTCTGCTTTTTCCAATGGAGTCTTTAGCATATCAATCTAGTTAAAAAAAAAAAATCTTGGTTTGATAATCCCAACATCTTTGCCATATCCAACTCTGGCTTTGATGCTTGTTAAATGCTTCATGCTACAAACTGTTTTGTTCCTTTGTTTTTTAGAATGTCTCATAGGTTTTTGTTTTTGTTTTTGTTTTTGTGGAAATCCAGGTATGACAGACCTAGCACTGATTCCTGTGGAAGTTTCTGCTCTGGTAAATTGTGATTCTCTGCATCCTCCTGTCCATCTTTCCAATTTTGGGTACAACACAGTGCTCTGTGGCCTCACCTCTCTGACAGATCTAAAAAGAGTTTTTGATTTCAGTTAGTTCATCTTTTTATTTGTTGTTAGGATGGAGTGACAACATCCAAGTTCCTTACATGCTAGCTGTATGGTTTTTATTTTTACTTTATTATCACTATTCCTACTGGTTTAATCAATTTTGCCATTTTATCATCCAACTTTTAGCTTTGTTAATTTTCCCTATCATTTGTTGTCTATTAATTTCAGTTCTTGTCATTAATTTTCTTCCTTCTACTTACTTTATATTTAATTTGCCCACTTTTATAGCTTCATAAAGTAGAAACTTAGATCATTGGTTTTAAATATTTCTTCTTTTCTACTGTGAGCACTTAAAGCTATAAATTTCCCTCTAAGCACTCACTATTAGCCTCATTCCACAAGTTGTAAATAAATTCTATTTTCATTATTTTCCTCCTCAAAATAGTTCCTAATTGGTCTTATTTTTTTGTATCATGATTTATTTAGTAAGATGTTTTTCACTTATCACAGATTTATAATTTATTTCAATTTTTGTCAGAGAGCATACTCTGTAAGCTTACGATATCTTGAAATTTATGGAGACATATCAATATGGCCTGCCTTCAAAACTATTTGGTTATCATTCCACTGCATTTGAAAAGAATGTACATTCTGCATTACACGGGTGAAATGTCAATTAGGTAAACATGGTTGATATTGTTCATTTTTACTGATGGGGGGTAGTTGTCCAATCATCTACTGAGAAAGGGATGTTAACATCACCACATCTGATTATGGATTTATCTATTGAACCATTTAGTTCTGCCAGCTTTTCTTCATGTATTGTTATGCTCTCTGAGCTTTCTGGATCTTTGGTTTGCCATCTAATGTTAATGTGGGAAATCCTCTATCTCTACTGCTTGACATATTTCAGAGAAATCTACATCTTGCTTCTGAGCCAAGGAATTCTAGATCAACTCTCAAGCTCCCTCCATCCTTCTTGTGATCCAAATTTCTCTGTTTTTCAATGACCATTTTTGTTGATAGCTGGTAGCTATGTATTCATCCTTCCCTAATTTCACTGATTAAAGAGCATTATTTTTATTCTCTTTTGCTTTTTTTTTTCTGTATATCCTGAGGATAGGGCTGTTATTGTTCTTGGTTGGGGTGCATTTTAAAGGACAGAAAAGTAAAACTACCCTCACATTGTTATGTTTACTTGAATAATCAGTGCTAAGTATTTCATAAAATGCACTATTGCAATCTATCCTCAATGTAACCTTAAGCAATAGGTATAGTTAATCTCATTTTGCCCATGAAAAAGCTGAAGCATGCCAAAAAGATATCCCCAGGAAATGATGGAGATGGTGCTAGGTACTAGAAGATATCGGACTACAAAGCCATTAAAGCATATTATGCTAAATAATAATTAGAAAGGATAAATAGAATCACATTATAAAAAGGTTTTGTGGGTTTTTATATAATAATATAATTGCAAAGTCCTGATGATATGGGTGTTTGGAGTTAGGAAACAGAAATAATTGATCTTCACTCATAAGGTGCAAGACTGATGTAAGAACTTTTCCCATTGCAACATAACTGTGAAATAACACTGATTTTAAGGATGCTTACATATTTGGGATATGTTCTAATTATTGTGAACATTGAGGTAGCATGTGTGCTTTATATTCTTTTGAAAGCATTTAGACATTCTGTAATGATACCAAAACTACCTTTTAACAAGGCTTTTTTTTCATAATGAATCTCATTTGTCAGTGGTTGAATTTTGCTAGTAAGAAATAATATGCCATTATTTAGTAATAATTCACTGTGAGTTTAAGAAAATATCACTTTAAAGAGATTTTTTTCCTATTCAAATATGTAGATATTTTAATTATTATATTAAGGGAGTTAGTTTGGATCATATGTTAAACTGTTCACATTTGAAATCTGAGCTTTGCATAAAATTAATCCTAATGGTATATTTGGAGATCACAGTGACTCAAATATGATTAACATATTCGTAACACTGCACTTGGCTGTGTTTACGCTTTTGGTGTTTGTAAAGGATGTGAAGATTAGCAGTTATAATTTTTTTTAATTTATCTTTTTTCTAGTTCCAAAGGAATTCTATGAGGGAAACTCATTAATAGTTGATTATGATACAGAAGCAAGTACTTAGCTTTAGAACACAAGCTATAAATTAAAAAACTGCCCAAAGGGTTTAATTATATAAATATGATGTTTATATTTTGCATCACTCCCATTTATTGTCTTGCTGGAGTGAGTGGAACAAAAATCTCCTTTTCATAATAAAAAACCAACAATTCTTATAACATCACAAAACCAGTCTCCCTGATTTCCACTGATTTTGGCATTTAGATTCTCAAAGATTTCCTTGTGCAACACTTAAGATAGCTGAAAACACCTATTCTTATGGTTCTACTCTGATGTCTTTCCAATCAGTAACCCAGATGTAATTAGAATAGTAACATTTGGAGCATTACTGTTAGAATTAGGTATTTATTTTTCATCTTCTTGGAAAGGTACTCCAGTGATAACTACCCTTTTAGCACCTTTTAAGTTTTTCTCCACCTGTTATTAGGATGTTGTATAATTTCAAATTTCTCAAAAGCAAATAATCTTGAGAATACCGATAACTTCAATAGCATAAACTACTAGAATCACTTACCATTTTAATAACTGGTTATCGACTCAGCTATGTTAGGTTTAGAGGTAGGGCCCCAGATTGAGCTCCCAGAAGATTAAAGATGAAACTGACAAGAAAAGTACCCCATTGACTTATTTTGGTTCAACTGTTAAACATTCTACATAAATTATAACATAATAAACTATGTGCCAAAGGTTTCAACCACATAGGCAGTTTGAGGACTGCTCACAGAGCTGGTATTCCCAAATAAGGTTTGTCTGAAAGAGCAGGGACAGTAGTATGGTGGACCCAACACGATGGCATAGACTAGGTGCTTAGAGTGGCAGTGAGACCCTGTTGAGATATCACTGGTCCATCATAGTCTATGCTATTGGAATAGCAAAAGGTATTTGGAAAGCCTGAAAACAAACCTGAAAGACCTGAAGCCTCAAAGGCACAGAATTAGATGTAGGCACAATTGGAGAATAAGGAATAATGGGCAATGGGAAGGCCAATTGGTAGAGCTAATTCAAATTACACGATGGAACTTCTGAAGAGGTAATGTCAAAAATATTGAACACTTTTCTAGGCTTGCCTATAGTAATCCTTAAGGGGCAGGGCTGGCCACATTATAAAGTAAAATCCTGGGTAATTTTACATCCTGTATAGCTCATCCAGTACTACTTACTACTAATAAAAGCATAATGAGTTACTGGTGAATGCTCAAGCTCAAGTCATAGAATTACTAAAGAATAACAGTTTATTCTTGGTACAGCCTAAATGTTTTTTTTAAATTTTATTGGTAAAATACATCATGCATGATGGGGTTTTAGAAAGCACTATATCATTTAGATTCTGCTTTTAAACAGTGTCTACTTTGATGTATCATAGAATCTAATAAAAATGCTAAACCAGGCCATTAAATATTTATGTGCCGTTTGTATATTGTGTTGGGAAGGGATTTTAATTAGTTTGCTGCATAAGAGAGAATCTGCATTTCCATAAGGAGAAGAAATGTTAAGACGGATGTTCTAGCCATAACTTCCTACATAGAATGGTTTCAGGTCTAATCTGGAAACTATTCAAATATCATTATAGAAATAAGAATAAGATGGAGTAAGGGCAAAAAATATATAAAATGAAAATTAATCAATTATAACACGTTACATTGTAATTGAAGCTGATGTGATGAAATTTAAGTAGCGGAAAATGTGGAGGAAATTCTACTCTCTTACAAAGTAAACTTTCTGTTTAGCTGAGGGTACACCAAAAAACCCTTTTTGTTTCCTTACTCATGACAGTTTGAGCATATTCCTAAGATTTTAATTATCCAATATCTTTCATTTCCTCAGGAGGAATTCCTGTGGAAGTGGAAAGAACTTTTGAGGAAGAGAAAATTAGACTCAATGAAATCCAACGCTCCCACATCTGAGCTGTGCAAACTCATGCAGGTTATTCTCTGAGCCATATTATTTTGATGTACTGATTGGCAATATTAATAGTTTTCATGGAGCCTCTTTGTGAGAAGGGTAAATTACAGAAGTTATGATTTAATTAATAATTACAATTCTTGGCTCATAATAGATGTTCAGCCAATGTTCCATTCTCATTCTTGTCTTGAAGTCATTACCCTACATATACTTTTTATTCTTCTATTTGCATTTCCAACTAGTACATTTCTTGTAAGTTGCCTTCCTGTCATGACTATGCTTTCCTCTCAGTCCTCTATGTCACAATTGAAAAGTAGATACTTCACAGGATCCACCTTCTAAAGGAAACTCAAACTCTCCCAGCCCATGTGGCTGTATTAATTATTCTAAATTATTAATTCCAGATTAAATCTTAATTACTATCTTTCAAAGTCTTCATCTCTTCACCACTAATCTTAGGTTCCACTACTCCCAACATATTCTAGATGGTGGAGAGTAACCATGCAAACATGATGCACACTAAGAACATCCCCTACACACTATTTTCTTCATTGTTTATGCCCCAAGAATAATTCCTCTTCTCCGTGAGCCAGGTACTTGTACTTCCCCATGTCTCAATGTCCTCATCTATGAAATGGGCATAATAAATCATGTCTAGCATATAAAGCAATGCACATTAAATATCTGTGGTCATTGTTAGAATCGTTAATAAACTCTACACATCCTTAGAGCAACAATTCCCCTGGAGATTTCTCTATGACCATGTCAGTTCACAATAGTTTTGCTACTTTGAGCTCTATGACGTTTGATGGTGATCATATTATCTTGTAGATCTTTAATTCACTCAGCTTTTGTTTAAGCTTTGACCTCCAAGTAAAAAATAATTATTTGAGGGCATGACCTAGGAGTTACAATTATTTTGGATCTCTAGTAGAATAGTGGGGTCAGTGAAGTGGCGAATAAAAACTAGCTATTATAGGGACCTCTGGATAAATATGTACATGTAACATAGCCTTAGGTCTTTATTTTTTGTTGTTGTTGTAATTAATTTTATATTACTTTGTTTTAGATTCTTTTCTACACTAAAATAATGTAATTTCTTACTTCAGATTCTTGACTCTTTCCCAAGGAATTCTTCTATTTTCCATCCCCTTCCCAAAACATAAGTGGTTACAGAAAAGGAACCATTGATTGGAAAAGTCATTAATACACTCACTTAGAATTTGAATTAAATTCTAAGCTTTGATCAAGTTTTACAGTATCTATACACATATGGCAGTTGTGCAATAGTGTTTCCTGAATGATGTTTTCCTTCTTGTTTTGGCTTCTTTCCAGTAACGTTTTTCTACAAAGCTTTCTATGATTTTATTAATCCATACTTCCACCTGTATTATACTATACAACTGACCTCAGAAGTAACTCATCACTCTTAACAGAACTGTAATTAATGGCAATGGTAATGAAATCACCAAGTTAAGGTGACAGATATCCTATATGGAAGTTAACAGTAAAAAACTCAGGTGGGAATAGTTACCAACACTGTAGTTATCCAGTCTTTTTATTCCCATCACTGGTGGGTAAAATCAGAGGCTCAGAGCTCATATTCCAGTAAAGAATAAACATTCCATTTAATAAAATATCAAACCAAAGAAAAAAGCCAATCAGTGAAAGTGCTGGGCTTGAGATCAAAATGGTAATATTTCTAAAAACTATCAGTAATATTTGGTGAAGGAGCCTCACACAGAATATCTAGTATAGAAAAGAAGGCAATCAGAATCCTATGGCTTTGGGGAAATATCAAATGTATTAATAAGAGAAAAGCTATGAGATATGATAAATTCTAAATTACAAGGAGACGCATATTCCAAGAAAAGAAACTTTATATTCTCTTTAAAATCAACTATATCTTTCTAAGGGATTATCTATTTGGCATGGTGAAAAGGAACTGGATTAATTATTTAGGAAATGCAGAAGAAAACAACAAACAGTAAGGCCATTTCTTTAATCTGAATCATTTCTAATTTATGCTGCTATGGCAGTACTTCTGGCACATAGTAGGTACTGAATAAAATTTATTTCTTTTTTGTACGATGTAAATATTATTAAATACACACTACTGCACAAGCAATGGGCCAAATAAGAAATCAAATGGCAAATCAAAATACATCTCAAAACAAAAAGAGAACACAATATTCCAAAACCTATGGGATGCAGCAAAAGTAGATGTTAGAGTGAAATTTATATTATAAATGCTTGTTTTAGGGGAAAAAAGTTCAAATAAACAACTTGACATAACAGGGAACGAGAAAAAGAAGAAACTGAGCTGAAATTTAGTAGAGGAAGGAAATAAAGAAAAATCAAAAATAAAATAGAGACCAGAATAAACAATAACATAACATTGAAAGTGATGACCAATTTTTCAAAAAAAATAAATAAATAAACAACACTGGCAATGCCTTAACTACATTAACTAAGAAAAAGAAGACAGAAGCCTCAAAAACCAAAATGAGAAATGGAAAAGAAAACAATACAGCAGATAACCACACAAACATGCAGTATGATAACAGACTACTTTAAACAATTATATACTGACAAATCTGATAAATTAGAAAAAAAACAGATAACTCCTAAAATTGCTCAAGTTAGCAAGAATGAAACATGAATCTTGAATCGAAGAAATAGGAAATCTTCTTAGACCAATAACAAGAATGAAAGTTGAATTAGGAATCAAAAATCTCCCAGCATAGAAAAGCCTAAGACTGCATGGTTTCATTGGTGAATTCTAACAAACATTTAAAAAAATAATTAATGACAATATTTATCAAAATCTTACGAATAACAGAATAGAGGGAACACATTCAAAATCATTTTAGGAGGCCAGTACTACCCTAACAAAGCAGGATAAAAACAATATAAGAACAGAAATGTCTAGTTTGTCTGATATAGCTATTGCTACTCTGGCTTTCTTTTGACGTCAATTTGCTTGATAATGTTTCTCCACTCCCTCAGTCTGTACATGTTTGTAGGTCTAAAATGAGTCTCTTGTAGGCAGCATAGAGATTTTTTTTTTTTTAATCCATTCCGGCACCCTGTGTTTTTGATTAGAGCAATTAGTCCATTTACATTCAGAATAATTATTGTAGATATATATTTATTCCCATTTTACTACTTGTTATGTCATTGTTTCTAGAGATTTTCTCTGATCCTTTCTTGTCTTTGTAACTTTTGGTCTCTCCTTTGCACTCAAAGAGTCCTCTTTAACATTTCTTGCAGGTCTGATGTAGTGGTCACAAACTCCTTTAGTTTTTGTTTGGGAAACTCCTTATCTCTCCTATTCTGAATGATAGCCTTGCTGGGTAGAGAATTCTTGGCTGCATATTTTTCCCATTCAGCACTTTGAACCTATCATGCCACTCCCTTCTGGCTTGCCAAATTTCTGTTGAGAAATATCCAGGTGGAATTATGGGTTTTCCTTTGCAAGTTAAGGACTTCTTTCATCTTGCTGCTTTTAAGATTTTTTCTCTAACAGTATATTTTGCAAATTTAATTATAATATGTCTTGGTGTTGGCCTGCCTTTGTTGACTCTGACTGGGTGGGCGGGGTGGGGGGGGGATCTCTGTGCCTCCTGGATCTGGATGTCTGTATTCTTCCTCAGATTAGGGAAGTTTTCTCTATTCTTTCTTTCTTTTTTTTTTTTTTTTTTAAGATTTTATTGCTTTATTTGACAGAGAGAGAGAGAGACAGTGGGAGAGGGAACACAAGCAGGGGGACTGGGAGGAGAAGCAGGCTTCCTGCCAAGCAGGGAGTTCGATGTGGGGCTCAATCCCAGGACCTTGGGATCATGACATGAGCCGAAGGCAGACACTTAACAACTGAGCCACCCAGGCACCCCTCTATTACTTCTTAAAATAAATTTTCTGCCCATCTTTCTCTCTCTTCTTTTTCTGGGATTCCTATAATATGAATGTTATTACATTTGACAGAGTCACTGAGTTTCCCTAAGTCTATTCTTGTGTTGCATAATTCTTTCTGTCTTTTGTTCAGCTTCATTATTTTAACTTCTAGGTCACTAATTCATTCCTCTATTTCTTCCAGCCTGCTGTTCATTGCATCAAACCTGTTTCCGATCTCACTTATTGCATTCTTCATCTCTAATAGATTCTTTTTTTACTCTTTTATCTCTGTGGTAAGGGTCTCCCTGATGTACTCTATTCTTTTCTCAAGCCCACTGAGTACCCTTATGGTTGTTGCTCTAAATTCTCTATCAGGCATGTTACTTATATATATTTCACTTAGATCTCTGTCTGTGACCTTATTTTGTTCTTTCATTTGGAATAAATTCCTCCATCTTGGCATTTTGTATAAGTCTCTGCCTTCTTCTCCATGTTAGAAAAGCTGGTTATATCTACTGCTCCTGCAAGTCACGGCCTTATGCAGAAGTCATGTAGTGCCCAGAGCCTGGCATTTCAGGGAGGTTCTCCAGTGTGTGCTGCATGTACTCTGCTGCTGTGTTTTGGTTCCTCCATCCTTTAGGCCTGTTGTCTGCAGAGGCTCTCCTTACCTGCTGTGGGTAGTTGAATGTGGCAAGTTTTAATGGAGTGTGCTCCATCCTGTTCGTGAAATGAGACCTGCTGTTCCCAGAACAGCAAAATTCTCTGATCAGGAGATGTGGTATGGGCAGGGGCTTGTGCTGGTCTTCTGGGAGAGGGGACCACTGCGCTGGGACTGAGACAAGCTTGACTGAGAGGGCAGTCCCTCCAGAGCACAGGGGTTGGGGCTTGGTGTAAGCAGGCTAGGCAGCCAGTGTCCATCCTGAGTTGCTTCCCTCAGGTAGCTCTGTGTTTATGTTGAGGGCTGAGGGTGGGGGGAAAATGGTGCCAGTCAGCTCCTTTGTTCCTTGACATTAATGCTACCTCTCAGGGAAGCACTCTGAGAAGAGCAAATAATCTCCCCACTGTGTGCCCCAGGTGTTCTTCAGATCACTGTTTCCATGCTGTCTGTTCTCAAGTTATTTGCCTGCCTTCTCTCCAGGAGTAGGGCAGTGACATCCAAGCTCTATTCCAGCCAAGCCTGCTGACCTTTAAAACTCCAGTCTTTAAAGACAGCTGGTTGCAAGAACTCATAAAATTCAGTCTCTCTTCTTTTCCAAACCAATGGCTTTGGGGAAATGTCCTCCTTGTGCATTCCCTTGTTTTCTCCTCTCTCTCTCTTTCTGTCTCTATCCCTCTCTCCCTTCTCTGTGACCATGGCTTCCTCCCCTCCATAGCATCCATGATCTGTTTCTCGCCTAAATCACATCTCCACACTTCCTACCTTCTTCATTGTGGCCTCTTCTCTCCCTTTAGTTGTGGAGTTTGTTTTGTCAGTCTTCAGGTAGATTTCTGGGACATGTGGTATGACCTGATAGTTATCTACTTGTGTTGTGAGATGAAATGAGCCTAGGGTCCTCCTACTCAGCTACTATTTTCCTCTCTTCAGTCTACTTTATTTCTTTAATTATTCCAATGTCTAAGAGTTTTCTAATGCAGTTACTTATACTTTTTAAGATTAAAACAGAATCCAAGTAGCATGAAAACAAATGTGTTCTACCAGAGTCTTTCTTAATCACATGATAGCAGCTTCCTATTGTTATATTTTTAAATGTTTCAAAGACTAAATGACATGAATATGATCTCATGATGAAGTGGATAGACCAAGGACTGACAAATTTCTAAGCACTTTTTATTCTATTTCATAATGCGGGCTTAATATTTCCCATAATACTAACTATGGAATACTTACTTATATGTCATGGTGGAAAATTATCCTTAAGAAGAACTACATTCACAATTCTATTTTGTTTAATAGAAGTGAAGGATAGTGGATGAAAGATCAAAGTTTACAGAGCCAAGAGGGGAGGATTATGCACATTTATATGGTCATAGTTTATAATATATGATGCGCCAGGAACATAAATAACTCCTAATATGAAGACTGAGTATAGCAGAAAGGCAGTGGGCTATGAAACTATATGAGTAGAATGGAACATTTGCACATATATCTTTAATAAAACCTGAATTAGATTGAATATCATACTCTTTTTTTCCTTCATTTCCAGAAAATGTCAGTAAGTGACCATAGGATTAGAACATACCTACATCATGAGGAAAACATTGTGATACGTTTAAAAATCATGATGTTGTCTCTATCCACAACTATAGTTTATAGCAGCTTTCTGAGTATTGTGAGATTACCTACCTTTGTTGCCTAACAGAAAGGAAGATATTTTTATACTGGAAATTTGAACATAGACTTTGGAGTCAGATAAGATTGGGACACTAATTTGCTGTCAGTAGTACAATATAGTTTGATGTTTTTCTAAATTTATAGATACCTCCTTTATTAAACTCCCTTCAAATTAGCCAGTTTCACTGCACACATACTCTTTGAACTTAGACAACAAAACCCCATCTAGTTCTTGTTGCCTTCATATGTAATAAGTGGTTAATTATTATACAGTGTGGTAAATGTGGATTAAAACAATTATCTATGTTAAGTACCCAACAGAGGAATTTAATTTGGATTAAGTGAATTAAGACATGTAAAGCATTTAAAACACCCACATATAGTATAAGTTCAATAAATGTTACAATATATTGTATTGCTGTGACCAGTCTATTACAAATATTATGTCCTCCTCTGATATTATATAGTTTTCACTTATCTCTTATCTCAATGTGTCATAAACCACATCTTCAGAGTGTACCCTATCTCAATAATTTGCAACTTCTCTAAAGGAAGGATGTATGCTTCATTCACCCTTTTATCAGTATTGTTTATCATAGGGTAGGGCACATACCACACTCATGAAACTTGTAAAAAGCCTGAATAAATTCATCATCCCTAATTCATTTATTAAGAGAGATCAACATGTACAGTCACTATACTTAATATAGCATGAACGATTAGTCCCTTTAACTTACTGTCTGTACTTTTACAGAAATAAAATACATTTGGGGGTGCCTGCATGGCTCAGTCGGTTAAGCATCTGCCTTCGGTTCAGGTCATGATGCCAGGAGCCTGGGATCAAGCCCAACATTGGGCTCCCTGTTCAGTTGGGTCTGCTTCTCCCTCTCCCTGTGCCCCTCTGCCCTCTCAGGCTATCTCTCTCACTCTCTCAAATAAATAATTAAATCTTAAAAAAAAAAAAAAGAATTAAGATACATTTTTTGAGAACATGACTATAGTTACACACAAGCATTTGGAGGCTTACTGAGAAATGAAATGATTAGGGTGATTATTCCCTAAGACACTTTATACAACATCTGCCAACATGAGCTTGAACTATGGAGTAGGTAAAACCTCACATAACGCTCCATTATCAGGGAAAAGACATCTTTCAAGTTTAAATATTTATAGATTTTTTTCTTAGTTAAGTTTGTTGTTTGTGAAACTGTATTTGGAACTGATCATTTTATTATTTATAGCCTGTCACAATTTAGCAATATAAGAATTCTTCAAAACTTATTCTGAAGTTTAAATAGAATGAAACCATAGAATCACAAATAGATTTCTCAAAGCGTCTACAGGATAAATACATAAAGGAAGATTTCCCAAATTCTTAAAAATGTAGGTAAAGATTCTTGATTTGTCTAAAATAACTTTTAAATCATCAGACTATGTATTCTTTTGGAATTACAACTTCTCTGGAGTTGGCCTATATAGGTCATAGCTTCAGTTGCTGTTCTTCTTCGGGTGCCTAGGTGGTGCTGCCAGTTAGGCATCTGACTCTTGGTTTTACCTTGGGTCCTGAACTCAGGGTTGTGGAATCAAGCCCTGCATGGGGCTCCGTGCTCAGCCTGGAGTCTGCTTGGGACTCTCTCTCCTTCTCCATCTGCCCCTCCCCCAACATGCTCTCTTTCTCTCTCTCAAATAAATAAATAAATCTTAAAAAAAAAAAAAGCTGTTCTTAATTGGGACTAATGCAACTGAATTCAGTGTTTCTGTGAGGAATCAATGGAAATGATAGATGAAAATACCCAGTATAATTCCTATCATATGGAAGGTACTTAGTTAAGTATTAATTTACTAATCTTACCCCCTTTCCTTTGTTTTATTGGATAATATAAATTTTAAATAAGCATAAGCTAAGCTAATGGCAAAAATAAAAATAAAAATTAAACAAACACAAACGAAACAGAGACCAGTCTTCAGACCACAAGGGACTTTGTGGATTAAAACTGATTTATTAGTATCTTTTACCTTTGTTCATAAAGGGAGGCCATCCAGTTTCTTATGAGAGGTCAGAAGCTGAAGAACTTATTTTATCTCTAGATGAGTCATTATCTTCCTACAGTGACCATGACTGAATTGCCTCTATAGCCTTCAGCTTCCTCATTACATAACAAAGACTTGGAATTTATAATCTCATAATATAATATGAATCCCTTTAATTTGAGGGGCTGCCTTAACCTAACAAGTTATTTATTTTTGTCCCATTAAATTAACTTTTTATTTATTTATTTACTTTTTGGAAATGTGACCAAATACATCTACGGCCATATTGAATAAGAAACTGACTAGAGTGCAGAAACCTTGGTTTTTGGTAATTCTCCTGTCATCAACTTCCTTTATGGTCTTAAGACTTTTTTTTGGTTTCTGTGAACTTACATTCTCTCATCTGTGTAACAGAAGTGTGTGAAAACCAAGACTTTTGATCCCTATCAACTACTTTTTTTTTTTCTAAAACAAATGATATTATTTTATAATGTAGGATTTCCTCAGTTTAAAGTACATTTCTGGTATTAAAAAAACAAACATTTTTCCAAATTTGCCTCAATAATATGCACTGTTAATAATACATATTTTAAAATTCATAGATGTTGTCAATAATATCAATGATATAAAGTCTATAGGTCATGACACTTAGCAACCTCAACTCTTTGTTTCAAAATGCATTTCAATTTTGACTCAGAGACATAGGGCAAGAGGAAACCTGATTATCCAGAAAAATTTCTAAAAGAGTCAATAACTTACAGAGGCCATTTCAGCGAAAATAGGGTATTTCTTCTCTTCCATCCTCCTGCCATATACTGACCCAAATAATAATGAACATCCACAGTGACAATATGAAGGGATTTGAAATATATTCATAGATTCAATTTTGAACATTTACTGGAAAGTTATAAATGGAGTTTGAGGTAAATTATTTTTACTTCTCAGATGACCAAAGTAAACTGAGATATCATTTGTTACATAGTAGAGAAGATTAAGGGCATTTCCTTCCTAGTAACTGAAACTTAAGAGATAAAATGTCCATTAAAATTTCTATGGAGTTATAAAAATGAAATATATTTGCTCCATTTAAGCAATAATAGAGCTACTGAACTAATGTATTCTTAATTATCACATATGGCTGGAAAGAGAATTTTCTATTATTTCTGAATAACCTTCATTTTTAATTTCCTTTTAATCCTAAATGTATTCAATTGTCTTCTTTACAAGACCTATGTAACACTTGGCTGATCAATAAACAAGTATGATGTGTGCGAGGGCTAATCGGAGAGTTATAGGTGCTAGTGGAAAGTGGACATGGCTTTAGTCAATGACATGGTCGAAATTTCAAAGATAAATAAATGCTATTGATCTCTAGATCACAGAGAAGTGCACAGAACCCAAAGTGTTAAGCAAATCGAGAAGTCAGGTGCTGGAAAAAACAAGGGGAGATTGGGAAATGTGACAGAAAGGGGAGCTTTACTTTGTCCCTAAACTGAAATGAATTTCCTAGATCTTCCTCTTATTATCAATTTCTAATACCTGTTTGGTTTTATGTACATGGCCAGTGGTTTAGGCCTTCCAGCTTTTGGGAAAAACAAATCTAAATATTTCATGATTAATGATATTTGTAAAGGAAAGAAACAATGAAGACATTAATAGGCTCTGGGTTGAGTCAGCAATTCCAAACATTTCTATATAAAACATGGAAGTCAGCCAGAACAGAGCTTTAAATACCTTTTTCAAAAAGAATGACATAGAATAAAAATAATGAATTAAAATTGGCTCTTTCATAGCATGACTATGATGTTTGTAAAAGAAATTTATGAGACAGACTCTCTTCCCAGTAAAATTTACTGATTTACTGATTGGTTTATTTGACAAAAGATGTGAACAGAACAATTTTGCAATTGCTTGAAAATAATGCTGGATTTATGGCCTGGTCAGAATATAAGAAAAATTTAATCATCCAGAACAGATGGAAGTGATGTAGTCAGCAAAACCTCCTGAGTATAAATAGACCAGCAAAAGCTAACTCACTATAGAGGTATCGTGGTAAGAGACAGCAGACCCTTGGAGGCTAGCAAAGAGAGATAAAACAGAATACAGATGGAAGAAGGGGAATGGACAAAGAGAAGGGATGTAGATGGTGATCTATCCTCTTCATAGTCTCTGTAAGCTCACACAGCAACTTCAAATATGAAGTAAGTTGCAAGTAAAAAGTTGGGGTTAGAGACTATCCATCTACAAAAACACCCTATTATGGACTGAAGGTGTCTCCCCCAGAAATCTAACTCCCAGTACCTCAGACTGTGACCTTATTTGGAAATAGGGTTCTTGCAGACGTAACTAGTTACACTATGATGAGGTCATTAGAATGGACTCTGATAAAAATAAATGTCCAGTGTCCTTATAAAACGTGTAAAGATGGGGTCGCCTGGGTGGCTCAGTCCTTAAGTGTCTGCCTTCAGCTCAGGTCATGATCCCAGGGTCCTGGGATCGAGCCCCGCATCGGGCTCCCCGCTCTGCGGGAAGCCTGCTTCTCCCTCTCCCACTCCCCCTGCTTGTGTTCCCTCTCTAGGTATGTCTCTGTCAAATAAACAAATAAAATCTTTAAAAAACAAAACAAAAAAGGTGTAAAGATGTGCACAGAGACAAACACAGAGGGAAAAGTGATATCTCAAGACTAAGGCAGAGAAAGGAGTGATGCTTCTAGGCCAAAGATATGAGCAAACCACCAGAACTTAGGCAAAAGCCCTCAGAACGAAGGAGCCCTGCCAACACTTGGATCTTGCCTAGCCTCCAGAATTGTGAGAAAATAAATTTTTGTTGTTCTTTGCTAAAGAAGTCTTAGCAAATTAATAACTGCCCAGAACCTCCACTCCTGAATAACTGCAAAAGAATGCTACCAATAAAATTCCCTAAAATATCCAAATCTTCCCTTCCATTTTAAGGTCAACAAGAAAAGTGAACTCTATACCTCCTGATTTTAAATATTGTAATCATATTGTAGTAGGTTCCCTAGTATCTAGTCTTCCTGAATATATGTTACGCTTCTTGAAAATGTTTTCACCTTCTAGTAACGAGAGAAGAGCCAAATATGTAAATGTGTTTAATTTTTAAAACTCAAAGTAACCTATATGGTAGACTTCAGAGCTATTTTGGAATCTAAAACCTGTTTATCGCATTCAACACATACCTCCTTGTCCTTAGGATGATTAACAAAGATCAGATAAGTACAAAGTATTTGCTACATAGAGAAGACATTCAATAAACAGCAGCTAGTAAATGGCAAAGTATAGGGAAGAGGTTATATATGGAATGTGTAGTCACAGAGGAATATCAAATCATAAATATTCTGACCACAGAAAGATGATTCACTATCTTGAGCCTTGATTTCATATGGATAAGCAGGATGATAACAGATAATATCATTATTAAATGAATGAGATCTTTGTCTGGTAAGTTATATGAACTCAACAAATTATATGAAGTCATCAATTGTTAGTTATCTCTAACTTGATATATGGAATGATTCAAAAAATTACAGATATGTATAGAAACTACATACAATTCTTTTTAATAGATGGTTTTATAAGCATCCCTCAGTGCTTTGTTGAACTGTGCTCTTACTAGGAGTCTTAGTCTCTACCTTAGTTCTGAAGATAGAAAAATCTTTAGACACTCAAGTTTTTTTAAATTAAGTCCCTGATCCAGAATTAGGTGGTCCATGAACACGTACATCTTTAGCCAGTATTCTTCATCACCAGTTAAGATGTAGATTCTAGATAAACCCTGTTATCTTCTTGGTTATATTGCAAGCCCAATTTTAACTCCAACTGACAAAACTGATGAATCAAGATGAATCCTAGTCTTTCAGTATCTCTCTTTCTCCCTCTTCCTCTCTCTTTCTTTCTCTCATCATATAAGACTCATTTTCTGCAACCAACAGATTTTTCTTAGTTAACATATTATATTCCAGGATATTCCATGGGACTCCAGACTTCTGTGTCAAAAAGTAAACCAGAATCAGGGATTCCAATGTCATAAGGAACCCCTCTCTACTATCATTCCCTCCTTCCCTACATGACTGTTTCAGTCTTTCCTGTTCAGACTGAAATTATTTGCTTCATTTCATATTGCAGAATTTATGGCCACACACAGTCCCCTAGCCTCCATATTAAATATCCAGCCACTTGAACAGAGAAAAAAATCTCACTGAGTTCCAAATGCCAAATTACTGATGAAAGAATTCTGACTGTGCCAGCTTGGATTATGTTCCTAATTCTAGTCCAATTCACTGAGGATGCAGAACTGGAATTCTGGAATCTGTGTCCCACTGACTGAACTATATGAATGGAGGGTGGCAGAGGTGAAGACTTAGTAAAATAAGGTCTGGGAAGGCAATCAAAAAATTATCAGGTATTCTGAATCCTTGCTATGTCAGGCATCCTCTCCTTAATCATTTAAAATATAACAGAAAAACAGTTCTTACGGCAACTCCTCCTCATCATGAGTTTAGTGACTGATTTGTCTTACTTTCTGGTCATTCTGTAATTTCCTTATTTGTGCAGATCTCTGAAAGCTATGACTGATGCCTACTTTGGGTTCTGGGTGTCCAAAGGACACTTCAATTGACCGTTGGTATTCATTTTCCTCCTAAAATCAACTTCTGAGTTCTGATGCTTGCAAGCTCATAATTATGGCTTTGATTTATCAAGATATACCATACACCACCATGATCAACTTGTATCATATTCATTTTCCTTTCAGTATTATCTTTCTCTAGTGTCTGATGTCTGGAGTTTATGTTCCAAACCATAGCATGTCTCATACTACAGTCAGACCTTAAGATAGTTGAGAATCTTTCACATTTTGACAGTACTCTCCTCCAGGTGACCTTTAGAAACACTTTTGTCTTCCTTGACATAATCTGTTAACATGCAAGAAGAGACATGATTCTCCTCTCTCCTAGAACACCAATATGCTGGAATGGACTTCTTGCTTGACCAATCTTATGCAAACCACATACTGATTAGCCAGTGTGGCTATTACCCTGCCTGCGCAGCCCCCATGGTAGAGGAGAAAACAAACAGTGCTTTACTAGGGCAGTAAATATGCCATATAGCCTTGGACTAAAAGTAGTTACATCTGTGAAAGATTTACAATTATAGTCAACATAAATTAACTGCCCAAAGAAAATGAAAAATATAGATGTCCATGTAATTTATTAGCAAATCACTTTGCATAGTTTTAAAGTACATTTAAATGATTACTAAGAGAGCCCCTAGTGATGACAAGAGATTTAGATTCACAGTGAGGATTATTGCTTCCTACATAAATGAGTGAAAGCATAAATAATGTAACCTCAGGAGGAAACTCTTCTTTTTTGGTATCAAATATTTGGCTACTATCATAAGGCAGGGTAGCAGAAGGTTTGGTAGGGTATTAGTCTCTCATACTGAATCAACTTGAAATTATGGAGGGAAGATGCATGTGGCTCTGATTTCTTGTGAAAAACATGTATTGTGTGAGTTAAAGGAATGTATGCTTCTGAAAGGATAATGACCTCTAGGAAACACTATTTTTCATGAAATTTGCATAATTTAGTAAGAAATTAAAGTATTGGCCCAAGAAGTACATGGTCATTTAATTATATAATAAATGTTACCCTAACAATAAAATTTTAGCGTTGAAATGAACCTAATATGTCCTCCTGGATGCCCTTCTACTGCAGTAGCAGGGAAGATAAACAGAGAAGTAAAGCCTGTATTTTGCAATCACAGAGTTAAGACATGACCTAGTCAAAACTAAAACCTGAGTGTTATCATTCTTATTAGAATATTCATGATTTCTCACCATTCTCTTTAAGAAAAATCATTTAAAATGCCTAGCACACCTCTGAACACATAAGTGGTACTCAATAAATATTTGTAGAATGGATTTACGAATGACTGAATATTTATTATCTTCATTTGAAAAGTCAAAGTTTAGACAGGTGAAGAAAGAGTCCCCTTACCTAATCAGTTTATAATTCAGTAGTGAAAGAGAAACCAATATATTTAGAGCTCTCACTTTAATCCAATTATACCAGGCACAATGTCATTTTTTGACATATTTTTTTCCCGGGAAAGTATTTATTACTGCCACTTGAATGAACACCCACTATAATTTGGGAATATATATCTATGAATACCTGGGTCTTTCTCAGTCTAAATGGTGATTCTGACACATGACCATTCTTGGGAATCTGAAAAGTCTTCTTAGTTGAGTTGCATCACTGATTTTGCATGTTTTCATCTTCTGAGCTGTGAAGTTAGGTTGAAAATAAAGGTTTTCCTCTTAGAGTGCCTGGTGGCTCAGTCATTAAGCGTCTGCCTTCAGCTCAGGTCATGATCCCAGGATCCTGGGATCGAGCCCCACATCGGGCTCTCTGCTCAGTGGGAAGTCTGCTTCTCCCTCCCCCACTCCCCTGCTTGTGTTCCCTCTCTCTGTGTCTCTCTGTCAAAATAAATAAATAAAATCTTAAAAAAAAAAAAAAGGTTTTCCTCTTGACAAATATATCAAGTGAAGAAGAATATTTCTAAACTTTCTTAAAATATTACATTCCTTTCATTCTTGGACCTAGAAAAGATACCATCTGATTCCACCAATTTTGTATCTGTAAGAATATTTTATTATTAAATCATATTATATTATTGGTATAAATTTCCATAAAAAAGATTCATGATTTGTGATCATTTTTCTCTTCTATTCGTGAATAGAAGAGAAAATAAAAGCACATGATTAAATATTTCCATAATCCATTTTTAGAAAATTCCCTTTTCCCCACGAAATAATGGTGGTCATTGAATACCATCAATTTCAAACAGTTATAACTAAAATATCAAAATACATAATGATTATCCAGATAATTACCCAAGAAGGGTAATCCTACTACTTCTAAAATAAATGAGTGATTTTGAAAGACAAACCAAGGGCAACAAAAAGTATATGACAAATATGGCAGAGAATCTCAATCCATCTCAACATTTGGTCTCCCCTTTCCATTGTAATATAACTGTTTTTACAAGAAGTAGAGCTGCCCAAAACGGACATGACTTTTCACTGATTCATTTTCAGCTAGATGTTACTACATAAGTAACTTCCAACGAGGGAGATTCAGACAAAAATGTTTAGTTGCAGATTTTTGTAACTTTGGTTTAAAATACAGTTACTCCTTACCATCTCCCCTTATTATTTCCTTCTTTCTTCTGGGTTGGACTGTGAACATGATGTCTAGATTTGGATCAGCCATCTCAAACTACAAGTTCATACTGGAAATAGAATCCACACATGGTGGAAAAATCCTGGTTCCATGAAGAAATTCATGGAGCAGTTTCCCCATTCTGACACTGGACTACCTGCTTCTGTACTCTAACTTGAGAATAGCATAAATTATTTATTAAATTTATGATATTTTTAATGTCATGACATTCCTACTAATAAATAAATTAAATCCTTAATTATAAAGGCAATTTGTATCTCAGAATGTTTTGTGTCTGGAACTACATTCAATATTGGGAAAATATAAATATTCATAAATAGGAAGAAAATGTGTTTAAATGGTATTCATTCAGAAGATCTAAGAATTTTTCATTTTTTTTGGCACCTCAATTATTCCACCTTGCCACCTTGAAGAATACTAGGATAATATGCGTATAGGGAATAAAAGCAGAGTAATCCTTATTCATTTTAAATGACACTGGCTACAGAATCTAGTGCTGTAGTCCAGTAAACAAGTTTAGAAAAAAAAGATCTCTCCCACCTCCAAATGAAACCTTAGTCTCTTACCATACTGATTTTACAAATGACTGACACAAATTAGAAGAACATACTTTTAAAAGACAAAGAAAAAGGAATATTTGTATCAAGTGCTTATGGCTATAATGCCTGTGTTCAAAATACAGATCTTCTCAAAGTCAGGAAGCATTTGGACCAGACCAGTAAGGGGGGGGCGGGGGAGGGAAGAGGCAGGAGAAACTGAGACAGAGAGAGAGGGGCAGAGCTAAAGAGAGAGAGAATGAAAAATAAAATAACCAAATGTCCCTTTGTTTTTTTCCCCTTCAACTCATTGGTAGAAAATAGTAGACTTAAGTTTAAGCAAAACTTCTCTTTACTTATAGGTAGAATTTCTGTTTCAATCCCCTCTCATCCTTAAGGAAGAGCAAGGAGGAGGGAGAAACTAGAAGGTTTAAAGTAATTCTATCTGTGACAAAGTTTGGAAACATTTGTCAAATGGGGGCATGAATTAATAAATAAGTGAATCATTGGGTAAATTAAGTCAACGAGTTGCACTACTGATGTTTAAAACTGCATGCTCATTTCCATATAGTCTTTCTTGAAAAGTAGTATTATATATATTTAAATTTACATATGGTAAGAATCGATTTCTTCATACAAATTTTAACATATGTACAAATTTGTTTAAGCATCACTGCAAACAGGATACAGAATAATTCCATACTCCCAGAATTTCTCTTGTGCTACTCAATGGTAGACAAACATGCCCACAACTCCTCAACCAAACCAATCAGGTATCTAGTCTCCATTCATGTAATTTTGTCTTTTCTATAATGTAATATATTTAGTAGAATCAAATATCCTGTAAGATTTTGAACTGGTGACTTTCATTTAGCATAATGCACCTGAGATTCAATGATGCTGTTTATCAATAGTTCGTTCCTTTTTGTTGTTGTTGTTGTTGAATCACATTTTATCATACCACAATTTGTTTGTTTATTCAAATACTGAAAAACATTTAGGTCATTTCCAGATTTGGGTTAGTATGGATAGTGCTGCTGTAACTATTCTCGTACAGATTTTTGGCTAAATATAAAGTCATTTCTAGAGGGTAAATACCTAGAAGTGATGTTGCAGGTTGCTAGGGGTCAGTAGAAGCTTATTTAATTAGAAACCGCCATGCTGTCTTCCAAAGTGCCTGCAACATTTTGCATTCTTACCATCAAAAGATGAGAATTCCAATCATTCCATATCCTTGGCAGCACTTGGTACTGTCACTGTTCTATTTTTCAATTTCGTTTTAGGGGCACTGGGTGGCTCAGTCAGTTAAGCTTCTGACTCTTGGTTTCCGATCAGGTCATAATCTGAGGGTCATGATATCCAGTCCAGCCTTGGGCCTTGTGTTCAGTGAGGAGTCTGATTCTCTTCCTTTCCCGCTGCCCCTACCCCGCTCTTCCACACATGCACACTCTCTAAAATAAATAAATCTTTAAAAACTAAATTAATTTAATTTTAACCATTCTAATAGGTGTACATTAGTATATCACTCCAGATTTAATTTGTTTCCTTAATGACTAATTGATATTGAATATCTTTTCATGTGTACAGTTGCTATTAATATATCTTCTTGAATGAAGTATCCATTCACAGACACTGCCCATTTATTTGGTTTGTTTTGTCATTGTTGAGGCTGGAAAGTTCTTTTTGCAACACAATTTTTTTGTTGTCGGTATATTATTTAAAACACTTTTGGAAGTCCCTGACTTACCTTTCCATATCTGTAACTGTCTTATACAAAGCAAAAGCTTTTAATTTTGATGAGGTTCAATTTATCATTTTTTATTAAGCATTATTTTATTGTCATAAATAAGAACACTTTGCCTCACTCAAGCTCACCAAGATTTTGTTTTCTTTTTTTTTTTTTTTTAAGATTTTATTTATTTATTTGAGAGAGAGAGAATGAGAGACAGAGAGCATGAGAGGGAGGAGGGTCAGAGGGAGAAGCAGACTCCCTGCCGAGCAGGGAGCCCGATGTGGGACTCGATCCCGGGACTCCAGGATCATGACCTGAGCCGAAGGCAGTCGCTTAACCAACTGAGCCACCCAGGCGCCCGAGATTTTCTGTTTTCAAAGTTTCTTTTAATAGATTTATGTTTTACATTTAAGTCTGTCTACATATAGTTAATTTTTATATACACTGTAAAGTTTAGATCAAGGTTTTTTGGGTTTTTTTTGCATTTGGATGTTCAATTACACCACCTATATCTGTTGAAAAGACTATGCTTTCTCTATTGAATTGCATTTGCTACTTAAAAAAAAAAATTGACCATGCTTGTTTCTACTTCTGCACTATTTGTTCTAATGTTCTATGTGTTTATCTTTTCACCAATACCACACACACCTGATTAGGGAAGCTTTTTTCTAAATCTGAAAATCAAGAAGTATGAGCCTTTTAACTTTGTTTTTATTTCTCAATATTGTTTTGGCTCTTCTATTTCACTTCTTTTTCCAAATAAATTTTATAATCAGGTTGTTCATATTTACAAAATACCTTCTGAGTTTTGATGGAGATTCCATTAAATCTAAAGATCAATTTGGGAAGAAATGGCATCTTAACTATATTGTCTTCGCAGCCAAGAATTGTTTTTGAACTAGGCAATAAAATTAAAAGCTGGTTCTTTGAAAAGTCACTCTAAGTAAAATATAGAAACCTTATAACCATAGGGATCCCTACAGTTATGTTATAGTTGTTATATGTATTATATCTATGTACTTCGAAAAAAAAAAAAGGAGACAATGTAATAATTTTTTCCATAGCATACACATTTTTTAAATTGTAAGAGGCAAATGTAGTCTATTACATTTACCCAGATACTTGCCATTTTTGTTGCTATTAATTCATCCTTAAGGATTCAGATTTCCCTCTTTTATAACATTTCTTCCATCTGAATAAGCTCCTTTTGTCTACTTTTAAAGCATGTCTATGGATGACAAATTGTCTTAATTTTCTTTCACCTGAGATATATTTCACTTTCATTACTGAAAGATAGTTTTGCCGAATAGAGAATTCTAGGTTGACATTTGTTTTTCTTCTCAGCACCTTGAGAAATGCAATTCTATTCTCTTGTGGCCTCCATTGATTCTGATTAGAAATCTGGAGCTATATGAATAATTTTCTTCTATGTGCAATGTGATGTTTTTCTCTGCTTTTTTAAGATTTATTTATTTATTTGAGAGAGAGAGAAAGTACACGGGGGAGGGGGGCGGGGCGGCAGAAGGAAAGGGAGAAGCAGACTCCCCACCGAGCAGGGAGCCTGATGCGGGGCTCGATCCCAGGACCCTGAGATCATGACCTGAGCTGAAGGCAGACACTTAACTGACTGAGCCACCCAGGTGCCCCTCTCTGTCTGCTTGTAATACTTCTTCTTTATCTTTGGTTTTCAGGAGGTTTTATAACGTCTTTGGTCATGGTACACTTTAAGTTCATCCTGGCTGGAGTTTGCAGACTTTACGAGATCTATAAATTTACTGGCTTCACCAAATTTGGGGAGTTTTTGGCCACTGTTAATTCATATCTACCTCTTTCTTCCTCCTAATGAGTCTGCAATGACACTAATGCAAAATCTTGTGACACTATTATAAAGGTCCGTGAAGTTTTGTTCATTTTGTTTAATTTTTTTCCCCTCTGCTGTTTAGCTATGATTTCTACTGATCTATCTTTAATTCCACTGGCCCTTTCAATACCATCTCTATACTTTATTTCTGTGTCCTTTTGATGGTGTTTTAAAATTTATATTACTGTGTTTTTCATTTCTAAAATCTTAAAAATTCTATTTCATTGAGAAATCTACATTTCCATTTGAGGACTTTGTTTATTTTATGGTGCATGATTATGATAGACACTGTTATAAGACTTTGGGTACTATAAAAATCTCTTAGAGAACTTTTATAAAGCAATCAATCAAACTGATTTGATTCCAACCACAAGTCCTCACTTTTTTTGAATTGTGGCTTCAGTAACAGTGTCAATGACTTTTAGTTTTCAAAGGCTTTACTATGCAATTCTGGCGTGCCTGGCAGTGATCCACACGTTTACTCAATCTTGTTGATTCTAATCAATTGCATACATGGGTAGTTCAGAGAGCAGCCCCAAATCTCATATATAGATTCTTTTGCCCCCTTCTCTGTAATCTTCTCTATACTCCCGAGTTTGAGTGGCCCCTTTCCTACTGCTTTGGTAAAAACCATGAGGATTTAGTATGCCCATTTTATTCCACATGGCCCACGACTGGGTCAATGTTGGTGTAAAACAGCAAGAGAAAAGAAGGTGGAACTGTCTCTGCTGCCACCACCATCTCCCACCCTTCCTGCCATTTTAGCCACCACCATAAGGATTCAAATTTTTACTGGGGTTTTCCTAGCATCATGCTAAAAGAGTCAAAAGAGTGTCATTCTGCTGTTCTCCACAGGACCATCTCATTCTCCTGTCAACAGAAAGTGTTTCTTCTTAGAACATTTTTGTCTATATACATTTGCAATTCACGGAGCTACAGGAGTCTAAGGAGATACAGGGGGGAAAAAAAAAGAAAGAAAGAAAACTGATCAAAAAACACCTAACAAAAATAGAGAGCAAAACAAACAACAACAACAACAAAATGTAAAAGCACAAACAGAATTTATCACCATATGGCCATTTTTTGAGTTTTGATTTCCCTACTCTACCTGCCTTCTCTTCTTACTGCTCAGAGTTCTCTGGTGCCTACTCTATTTTTTCCATGATTTTTAATAATAATCAGTCAGCAAGATGAGCTAAGCATGCATACTCTCTATCTTAACTGAAACTGAAAACTCCTTGCATCAACAACACATATGAACCTCAGAGTCTAATGGACCATTATGAATGACATGAGAGATACATTTAAGAGAGATGAGAGAAGAAAACATTATTTTCAGCATTCTGGGAAATGATATTCTGTGTTCCTGATTAGAGTTCTAGAGTTTGATTGCTGGAACAAAGATGCAAAGTCATTTCCTTAGAGATGACATTTAAAACTTCCTTGACAGTGAAGGTTATGGTATATACTAAATGGAAAGAGGAAGGGAGGGAACAGGGAGGGAGAGAGGGAAGGCAGGAAGGGACAGAGGGAGAGGGACAAGGAGTAGGAAGGTGGAAGGGAAAAAGTAAGGAAAAGAGAGGGAGGGAGGGAAGGAAGGAGAGAGGGAGAAAAGATACTTAAAGAAAGAGGGAATTGTTATTTTTAGAGGTATGAGGAGTTAGAATTATTCTACATGAAGTCCAAGGACATAGTCAAAGGTATTTCTGGCATCATTTTTTTTTCTTGTAGGTATTATTTTCCTTGCCATCATATCAAAGCGAAAATTTTAAAAATTGGTTTAGATCAGTCACCAGGAAAGACCAGGAAGAGAACACAGTATAAAAACTAAATAGTTGGGGCGCCTGGGTGGCTCAGTTGGTTAAGCGACTGCCTTCGGTTCAGGTCATAATCCTGGAGTCCCGGGATCGAGTCCCGCATCGGGCTCCCTGCTCGGCGGGGAGCCTGCTTCTCCCTCTGACCCTCCCCCCTCTCATGTGCTCTCTGTTTCTCTCATTCTGTCTCAAATAAATAAATAAAATCTTAAAAAGAAAAAAAAAACTAAATAGTTGGTGGAAAAAATTTTGAGTGTATGGCTACATTTAAAATCATAATTAACAGCTTCAGAGGCTTGTTCAAGCAAATGTTGACTCAGAAAATGGTGGGTAATATGAGATGAAGGTTAGAAAGTATTTCCATAGATAAATCAAGGGAAAGCAATTTTGGTGCTAGTCTTGTCAGAGAGAAAATCACTGTCATGTTCACTAAACATGCATGCCTCTAAGAGTCAAAATGTGCCAGGATCCCATATTCTGGACTGTTAGAGAGCAGCTGACCAGTGATAAATATTGGTATCTGAATTCTAAAAAAAAGAGCCGAGCCCAAGGAAGGAGAGGCCGTTCAGTCGATTAAAGCAGGAGGATGTTTTTCTTTCCATTGCAGGTTGACCATTTTGACAAGAGTGTGAAGATCAATCCAATTGAAACTGTCAATACTAAAAGGAGTGTACGCAGCTCAGATGCAGGGCTAAACACTTGTACAGATGTGGAAGAACTATTATCAGATGCAGTTTGCATCATTATGAAAGTTGGACAAAGTTTTGTCCATCCTAAGGAGAGGACATTGTTCTTTATTGTACACATGTCACTTGTGTGGTCATGGACAGGGAGAAGTTAATGGTGAATTGAACATTTCCAATTTGTAAAATTAGCAGTTGTTGAAAGACATAAGAGTCAACATCTTCCCAAAAGAAAGAGCAATGAGAAAGCCCAAAGGGTAGAAAAAAGAGAATTGTGGGATCAAGGAAGGGGAAGATTATGACTTGATTTATGGATATTTCAAGGTATTTGTGTGCCATAAAATTGGTGATGTCCAGTAGGCAGCTGGAATTCTAGAATGAGATCTCTGAACATGGAATTGGCTGTCAGCTCTAGAATAAGGAGTTTATAATTATAGAAAGTCCCATTCTAGAAAATGAGTTATAAGAACAGCTGTAAGGGTAGGGAAGTGTTAACCCAAAGTAAGGGTGGCTACACAATCCCTCACTATCCTGGCTTCTTTGAGGCGCCAGTATTGGATGGCACTGGGGATGCTTTATTTGAAGATGCTAGGGAGAGGCAGAGAACACGGGAAACTGAGTCTTATTGCAGTGTTACTGATTATAATAGCTTCTTTAATTTTTTTTTTAAGATTTTATTTATTTATTTGACAGAGAGAGACACAGTGAGAGCAGGAACACAAGCAGGGGGAGTGGGAGAGGGAGAAGCAGGCTTCCCGCTGAGCAGGGAGCCCGATGCGGGGCTCGATCCCAGGACCCTGGGATCATGACCTGAGCCGAAGGCAGACGCTTAACGACTGAGCCACCCAGGCGCCCCTATAGCTTCTTTAATTTTGCTCATACTGCATAGAACATACATCTCTCCCAAAAAGGAGAAGCATTCTAAACCATTTGAATTATTTCTGGTGAACTATTGTCAATTCAGTTTTTAGTCAATTCAGTCATTTCGGTTGCTCTACAACTAAGGGACCAAATAGAATTATTTTGAGAATTTTTTCCTTTTGAAAAAAAATTGTTCAAAAAATGTGAGGACTTGAGAAAAATAACACTTGTCTTTAACCTTTTATCTGACTTTTCTACTTTCAACATCTTTAATGACAGTTTTTTCATTTCTGCACAAAACCCTGATTTTGATCTCTTATCTTGGAAAATCAGATACATCACTAAAATTTGAACCATGAAAGCACACTGGATTATTTCACCCAAAAAAATTATGCAGCTGCTCAATTATTTATTTTGAATTCAATGTTACAAGTAAACTAAGTCACATTCAAATCTAATACAGATTTTAAGGAAAGTAAGTTTGTTTTTGTTTTTTGTTTTTTGTTTTTTTAAAGGTTTTATTTATTTGACAGAGAGAGACAGCAAGAGAGGGAATACAAGCAGGAGGAGTGGGAGAGGGAGAAGCAGGCCTCCCGCTGAGCAGGGAGCCCAATGTGGGGCTTGATCTCAGGACTCTGGGATCATGACCTGAGCTGATGGCAGACGCTTAATGACTGAGCCACCCAGGTGCGCCTAGGAAAGTAAGTTTTTACCACTGAATCAGGATTCTGTTTCTCCGTTTTCAAAATGAAGGCTGGATGGGGAACAGAAAATTACATACGAATGAGCCTATTCTTGACAAATATCTAATAAAAGGACATACAAAAAAATCTTTCTTTAATACTTGAACTAAATCTAATGTATGCATTTCAACTCAATTATTGGTGCTGGAGGATTTTGTCAACAAAATAGTTTAGTAGGAAGCAATATGACAATTTCCACTATATGTTGGGGGCATGAGGAGTCATTCAAGACACAAAATTGTTTTATTATCTCAGAATCCCCATGACTTTGGACTCCTTGGATGAAGCACTGAAAGGGACTGTACAAATGATTAATACCATTAGTTAGAGCTACAGGAGCCTGATAATAAAAACCATTTTTTCAAGGATAAACATGCAAGTCATTCTTTCAGTTGGAAAAAAAGAAATTGACTATGGTATTTCATATATTTGATTTTTTTTTCTCTTTAGAGAAAATGCAAAGTTGCTATACATATATGTCCATCAATAATATGTAGATATATTTGATATTGGTATTATGTCTACCTACATGGGGTGCATAGGAAGAAATCAACAGGATGTGACAGAATTATGAAGACACATACACACACACAAACACAATCACTAATTCTAAAGTCAGACTTTAGAATTCCAAAGACTTGGATTTGAATGACAAATCTGCTGCTGAGTTTGGACAATACACTGCTGTTCTAGGCTTAGTTTCCTCATTTGAAAAAAAGAGTAAGACAGTCCCCATCATAAGGTATTACTGTGGAGATCATATAAAAAGATATTTAAAGTATTCACTAGAATGCCTGACACAGTCTTCATCATTAAATAGTGATAGATTTTGTTGCCATTACTCTGTTATCTGTATTGTTATCTAAATAAAATTTGTATAAATGTTGATACTCTGTTGTGTAATGCATGTGAGAACTTAAAAGGTGTGAAGGATGAATCCTAATTGGTTTAATCCAATGAAAAGCATGTGTTTGACATCCAAACTGGTATAGCGACATATCACAGATTTACACTGTAACCAGGTCACGGTAGGGGTAGTGATCAGTGGGATGGTTAAGAAGGTATTGGATGTTTTCATCTGGTGCAGGACTAGATCTATGGCACAAGTGTCCAAGACATAGCCCCCTCTATCCTTCCCTCCCACCAAAATGAATAGTATGGGTTAGAAATGAGTAGCCTCATGGATCGCTACAGCAATGAAGGACATGTTAAAAACGTCATTCCAGATGTTAGCTTGATAGAGATTCATAAGTTGAGTTGGGGAGAAGAAATGGGTTTGCAGAAGCATGACACTCACTTCTGTATTACTGAGGGCATAAGAGTCTGCTCCCATGTACCCAAGAGGAATACTGGTTAATAATTCATCTGTTCCTTGAGATTCTCAAGATGAATTCCCACTAACTTAACTGTGAAAGACATCAGAGCTAGAAAATTTCATTATGCAGAAAAAAAGAAAATAATTTAAATCTATGGGACTTTGGAGGATATATATATATGTATATATATATATCCCTGTCTTCATGCCTGACACTTTCTCAGTTATGTACTATTTTTGACTAGGTACAAGGTAGGGAATAAAAAAGGAGGTACCTATCACTGTTTTGAGTGAGCTGATTTCTGAAGCTGTCTGAAGCATTTCATGACCCCTGGCCATACCACACCTCCATCTATACTTCTCATCCATCATGGTATAACCAATTAGAGGTGAAAATTTACTATAATACTATGACAAAGAAGGGAATGAAAGTGGACAAATGGCTACATATTGCATTTCATGATGTCAAAATGACTATAGGAAGAACAGAGAAAGACAAGGTCAGAGAAGACACCAGAAATTCTATATTATCTCATGATTATATTTCACTCTATTCTATTTTGCAGTACTTCTACCAAGGGACAAATTTTAGAGTACTTCCAAATTATCCAGCAATATATTTGCTTCCACTTCCTCAGAAAGTCATTCCACAATCATGACTGTGAGACATTTGAAATATACTGATATACTATGAGAAAAGGTCCTGTCTAGTCTATTGCTTGAGATTAGGCTATATTCTAATAGCATCATGACAAATAGTAATGGGGATGAAGAGGGGGAATCTAAGCCCTATCTATTGGCAATGTGTTTTGGATCAACTTTTCCTTGTCCAAATATTTCAAGAGAGAAAGTACATTGAAGAGATGTTTCTGAGACATCTGAGAAAGAGAAAAAAAATAATTTTAATTAAACTGCATTATTTATATATTACATATATTTGAATATATATTGTAAAAAACAAAGAATGTTGGAATTTGTGTTCTAAATGTCTATATTTACTATAAAATTATTTTATGAACATTTGATAAAAATACATTTACTCAGTGCATAAAATACAGTATAAGTTAAAGAAGTATATAAATATGGAGTTAAATAAATTGTGGCTCAGGATATGGTCAAATAGTCAGCAACCAATAACATTCTGCTATTAAAGTATGTCTAATATCATAGGGAAAAAACATAAAAATATCAGAACACATACTTTTATGTAAATAGGACCCTATTATGGTGGTAAATTAACTCATGCTTATACAAACACACATTCATCATATATGTACATGCACAGACAGAGTCAAATGGCAGTATGGAATTTTCACAATTCAACAGTTCATTTTTTCTGAATAGTGGGATCATGGGTACTATTGTTTCTTTTTCATGCAGTTGTGCATGTGCTTAATTTCAGCATGTGCTACTTCTCTATCTTTTTTTCAATACACAAATTTAAATATTACAGGCAGCATCATGAGAAATTACAGCCACAAGAAACCTTTAAAATATGTGAAACACTTTGAAGTAAAGCCTAATGCTCAGAAAATAAAGTGTCCAATTATAGAATTGCATTCCCACAGTAAGCTTCTTAAAGTAAGGATGGTCTCATTTATCTTTTATGGTCCATCAAACAAGTCTGACAAGTATGTGATGGTCAAACAAATATTTATGAGGTTTTTTTTTGTTTTTTGTTTTTTTTAAGATTTTATTTATTTATTTGACAGAGAGATAGCGAGAGCAAGAACAAAAGCAGGGGGAGTGGGAGAGGGAGAAGCAGACTTCCTGCCGAGCAGGGAGTCTGCTTCGCCCTCTGACCCTCCCCCTTCTCATGTGCTCTCTCTCTCATTCTCTCTGTCAAATAAATAAATAAAATCTTTAAAAAAAAGAAAGAAAGAAAAACGCATATTTCAATATTCTTAGTTTAAAGGGACAAAAAGATTTATAATGCATTTTAACAAATTTTAATTAAAATTCTTTTGTGGAAAAGAAAATTTAAATCTAGGCAGATTCAAGATTCACTCATTTTTATAAAAACATAGTGGGAAAGATGGAATAGATTATTCCAAAATCAAATCCAACGTTCTACCCGGTTCCCTGAAACAATTAATAAGCATTTTCTGAGAATCTGCTATGTGCAAAGTCCTATATTTGACAGTATTTACAGGCAGGATAGTGCTCCAGACTTCAAGACTTCCCATTACAGGAATTCTCATTTTGGGGGATGACCAGAGAATCAGTGCTTTCAGAAAGGATAAAGAAGGGGAACTGGGAAGAATGCTGGGAAAAGAGTTAATCTGCATTATTTCCCAAGCCTTTTCAGGTCCTCCTATAGTAGAAACTGCCAAAGTTTCTGGAATAACATCGATGTTATCCCTCTCTCTCTCTTTTTTTTTATTCCATTTTTTTTATAACTAAGCTGTTGCATTTTGAGAAACCTGGTTTCCAAGCTGAATGTAAGTCATTCTTGAGGACTGTGAAATAAACTATGCACTTTCATTCTATAGCTCCAGTGATGAAACTCAGAAATAATAAAATGGAATTCCCAATTGAAGAGGCACTCAATATGAGGACAATGCAAATGGATAAGTGCATCTGAGTTTATTGAACTCAAACTTCCTGGAGACAGATGCTAATTCCTCTTTGCCAAAGACAAACCAACATAAACACAAACTATGTCAACTGCAAAGTGCTTTTCTCAAAGGTCATGTAAAAACTAGAGGGCTTTCAAAAATGTTCTGAAGTATTCTTTGCTGGAGAGTTGATTTAATCACCTATAACCTGTCCTCTGGGGACACTTAAAATTTGACAGCACTCTGCGAAGACACATTTACAGGAAAGGAAATGCTAAAGATATTTTCTGTAAAAATCCTAACACAACACAAACTTTTATAGTCCCTGGATTAATTTCCACTTAGAATGAACAGAACTAGATTTATTACTTTGTTCTTGTTTGTTTGTTTAATAAATATCCCTTTTTTTCCCCAGCAACGCTAACAGGAATCCCAATGATTCAACAGTAAGAAATATTTCAAAGCTAAGAATAAGAAGCCATAAAGAATTGTGCTTAATTGTCTTCACAAATCTAATCTGACTGTTCTCATAATGCTTTCCTCCCTGGGTGCCTCTGCTTCAGACCTTTTGTGTCAAGGAAGGAACAATTAACACAGACTTAAGAGCGTAGGTTATGTTTTAGAAATGATACTTTCACATTCTTGCAGGAGTTCAGAAAAAACAAAACTATATATCTGTTGAGATTTTAACAATAACCAGGTATCATCACATGTGATGAGCTCATTTGAAGGCTGATGTTTTTCTCTTGGGGTTTTATCACTAGAAACTGGTGCCAAGATCATGACATTGGAGGAAAAAAAGGAAGTGATCTCTTTACTGTTTGACTTTCAGAAATGGCTCAAATGACTGTTTTAATTTGTTTTTAAGGAAAGGCCTGAGAGTAGCTGGGGAAAGTGAAGTAGGCAGATTTTTCTCCATGGACTTAGAAACTAGCATTTGCCAAAGTATATTCTTCAGAAAACTAAGCCTATGAAGTACGGTTAATCTGAAAACAAAAAGACTCTATAAGCAACTATATTTGGGAAAATGTGCACTTAAACAAAATTAAAATCTTATATTGCTTTATGTTTCTCAAAACCTTTTTTTCTAGCTAAGTAGGCATTATCAATTTCCAAGAAAGGGATAAAATGGGCATTTCTCCAAAACCGAGTTGTTCCCACACCCTGATATAGCTAAACATTTTGTGGAGAAGTGCTCTTCAAGGTCAACTCTGGGTAAGGATGTCATTCTAGTCCCAAGATCTCCCACACTTTGTGACTGACTCCTGATTGACACACAATATGTTCTTTCAGGGGATAGGAGGTGTGAGCCAAGTTATTTAGAATGCAGGTTTCTCAGAATTTTGGCAGCCTAGTATTAAAGCATCCATCTGATAGAATAAACTACTTTTTGTGCATCTCCATGGTATCAGACATTGTGGTAAGTACTCTTTATAATGTGAGAGGAGTTCAATATATCGACATGGTTAAAGAAAATAAGACTCAGAGTTAAAGTAATTTGTGTAGCTATTTATGACAAATCCGGACATTAAAACTAATTTTGATGTGCCCACCCTTCCTACCACCCAGCCTTGAAGATGAATCTTCTTGGTGCAAGTCTGCATGGTATTTGGACTTTGTCTCAGACCAGAAGCCCACATGGATTCCCACAGAGCAAACCAAGTCAACCAGGCCACCATTACTTTGCTATCAGTAGTAGACTCATCAGTTAACTTCAGGACAGTTAAAAGTCCAATTTCCAATCCATTGCTTACTGAACATTACTTATGATTTTATAGGATAGATAGATGTTAAAATAGGCTTCTCATGCTTGTTTACAAGAATCAGACACTGCCTCCCCAGCATTATTATTCAGAGTCCAGTAATCTGTATATTTAATTAATTACTCAGGTAATGCTCTTTCAAGTGATCTTTGGACCAAGTTTTAAGAAGCTCTGATATGGAGAATATGAAGACTGCCAGTTATTCCTAATCTAGAAACAAAACTGTCTTTGTAAGACAATCATTGTATAGCACAAAGACTTTGTTGGATACTCAAAAAAGAGACAAAGTCAGATTTATTAGATTTTTTCACTGCTTTCAAAATGCTCTATGTCAGATTCCTTGTTTCTAAGCTAGCTCCGATTAAAGGAGAGATATCTGCTATCTATTGTCACCAATTTAATGATTCATTCTTTTTTTAAAAAGATTTATTTATTATTTGAGAGAGAGTGCATGAGAGTGGTTGGGTCAGAGGGAGAAGTTAGCAGGGAGCCTGATGTAGGATTTGATCCTGGGACTCCAGGATCATGACGTGAGCCAAAGGCAGTCGCTTAACCAACTGAGCCACCCAGGTTCCCCTTCATTCTTTAAAGACTTTGCCTATGCTTTTTTTTTTTTTTTAAAGATATTATTTATTTATTTAAGAGAGAGAGAGTGCACAGAGCGGGGGAGAGGGGCAGAGGGAGAGGGAGAAGGTGACTCCTTGCTAAGCAGGGAGCCCCATGCAGAACTCTATCCCAGGACCCTGAAATCATGACCTGAGCTGAAGGCAGACACTTAACCGACTGAGCCACCCAGGTCACTCTCTTATGCTTATTTTTAAATCCATGTTCAATTCAGACTTACAAATATTTAGGGTATAATAAGAAATGGGTTCGATGAGGAATACAAAAGGAGATCAGACACTGGTCCTACATTCCAACATCTCAGGTTGTTACTGGAAGTAGGAGAGTAAATCACCTAAGAAAATAAAGTATGGCTATCTTACTTCTAGAATAAGAGTTGCATTTGTCTGATTAAGGGTTTTATCATATCAAGCAGAATTTAAATAAACAAGATTAAAAAATAACTAAATAAAACCAGTTTCTGAATCCCAAAGGCCCAGGTTCAAGTATAAGTATTGAGACTTAACAAATGTAGGCTTTCTAATTGAAAGAAATCAGTCTGTTGTTTATCCAGTGAACTTCTACCTATGTTTTAACTGTCGTTTTCTCCTACTGCCCCCCTTTTTTCCTATCCCTTTCCTATTTATCTTAACAAACAAAAGAAATAGTAACAGAAAGTCACTGGGGGAAAGTAAAATATTTTTGAACAGACCAAGGAGGAGCCCTGGTTTAGGCATAAACTAGTCCTTTTCAGCACATGTCATAATGACAGCTCTCTTACTCGGTATCTTGCAGCGAGACAGATAATATCACAGCATGCCATGGAGACAAAGAACTGAAGGGCCAAAACAGAGCCCTCAGAAAGGAGTTGAGTTATTGATTTTTTTTCTTCTTAAATCACATTTCTCTGAAAATGGAGAAGCTGAGCTTCTAAGAGGAAAGATAGTTGCAACTTTATACATAACTCCTTGATTCCTAACTACTAGGAAAGAACTAAGGAATGTGATTAAGTGTTCTAAAGAAAATCTATGCAGATATGCAACACAGTGGTTGCAACTGGAGGACAGCCCACTTTTTTTTGTCTTTATGGGTCTGTTTGTTTCTTTATGCTTTTGTTTCTTTTTTTTGTTTCTATCTTTATGTCTTTATGTTTTTGTTTTTAAGAACACATTAAATGGGATTCCAATAAATTGTGGATAAAATAATTTTCATGGGAAGAATATTTTTCTCTTGTTACATCTTCCTTTGCAGTAATCTCTAAGACATGCTATGAAACAGAGTAGTACTTGACAAGACAGCAGAAGAGGGGCGCCTGGGTGGCTCAGTTGGTTAAGCGACTGCCTTCGGCTCAGGTCATGATCCTGGAGTCCCGGGATCGAGTCCCACATCAGGCTCCCTGCTCAGCAGGGGGTCTGCTTCTCCCTCTGACCCTCTTCCCTCTTGTGCTGTCTCTCATTCTCTCTCTCAAATAAATAAGAAATTAAAAAAAATCTTAAAAAAAAAAAAAAAAAAGACAGCAGAAGAGGATGTAGGAAGCAGAAATGGAAGACTGCCAAACTAGGATACCTTCCTTCCCTACCCACCAAAATGAAAGCAACTACATCTGCTTCAATAGAAAGTGCCCTAGATAATCAGAGTGGGTTGGGCTGGGAACTCTGTTTACCCTTAGATGTTCTTCCTGTCTCCACAGTGATCTCAGAGTGAACAACCTTTACAAAAACAGAATAATCCCACCATCCAATCAATTCCCAAAGACAAACTAAATAAACACTGCATTTTTGCTCATATTAATTTATGATGACCAGTTTCCACCACCTGTATGGAATGGAAGGCAGAAAAAAAATTAAAATACCATTTTTTAAAGTCCTTTATCTATAGATAATCATGACTGTGGGAATCTTCCCTCTATTGCCTCCAGGATTTATGACTAATTTATGAAATACATATTATTATCTATCATATTTATGTATCCACACACGCATATGCGTGTGCACACACACACACACACAGAGCCAAAATTCCATCCTAAGTTTCTCCATCTTCAAACCCATTTTCTCCTATCTGTGCCATGATGTTTTTTCTTCAAAAACAGAAAGTAGTTTGCAGTTTCAAAATGGTGATACTCCTAATATGTGTTATATGACATTCTAACATTCTGTAATAATTACCCATATATTTTGTTCATTGTTTTTTGTCTGACTCATGTCTGAAGATTCAGCTTTCAACTGAGTGTTTTGAGTAGGAAAATTATGATGGAATATAACAAAAAAGATGATGGTGATTTAAATACAGACTTGAACCCTGGCTATGCCAGCAAGTAATGATATAAACATGAATCCATGTTTTTATTAACCAATCTCTTAGGGTCTCAGTTCTCTTGTCTTGAAAATGAGAACACAGTTGCTCTCTTACACAGTTGTGATGATTAATATTAATGAGAATAGAAATCACCCTGTGTGTATCAGGAATTTGAATTCACGCTATTACATTGTTTTATCCTTCAACCTGTTTTTTTGTCTTCTGTACTTTCTACTTAAATTCCCCCAGACTCACTACATCCTGTTAGCTTTGTATTGGTCTGGGTCGTGTACAATTTCTCATATGCAGAAAAGGAAATAAACAGATAAATCAATCCTGGTTTTACCATACAAGCCCTCTCCTGAGACCTCCTTTGTCATGTTTGATTGGATGGCGCTGGTTATATTTTATTTGTAATTCTATTGCAATCTGAGTCTTGTTTTAGTGGTAAGCATGTTTAATTTGTTAAACTACGTTTACAAAGTACTGGCTCCAGTTTACTCATCATCATCACCATCATCACAAACATATGAACGACAAATCTTAGAGTACACACCAGAATCAATAATTCCCTGTTCTATGTCATTTTCCTTCTCATATGTCCCTCAGCGGGGAACAGAGGCCTTACAATAATTGTTAAAGCAAATCCTTTCACATAGGACAGAACAGGAAAGGAACTTTGGAACCAAACACAGAGAAAAAGAGAAATCTTCCCATTGGAGTGTACAAACATTTGGATTGAAAGTTAGGAAAAGAACTTGCCAACTTAATGAAAAGATGGGTCTTGTTTCAGAGAAGTGTGATTTTTAAGTATTGTGGAGTCATAGGAGAAGATGGTGTGTTTGAGGAACATTTTTCAATGACATTGGAATATTTGTTGAAAGGTGAGGTGTGGAATTTGTGGCAGCATTTTGGGTAGAAATGACACAGTAAGAAGCTCAGAGAATCTGGAAACCATAGCTCACCATTGCTGGCTGATCATCAGAATTGCCTGCAACATTTTGAAAAATACAGATTTCTAGTTTTCACTCTGAGAATTTATGATTCTGCAGATTCAGGGTGAGGCCAAATTCACTCATACACATACACACACACTAGATCACCAATTATATATAATAATATAATTAATATAATTAAGTATATATTATATTTATATACTTATGATATATTATAAATATAATTAAAATATATCCATATTTATACATATACATGATATATACACATACATATATACATATACAAGTTCTATAAACATTTTAATATACTATAATATATTGTAATATGCTATACTATAATGTAAGTGTATCATATACATACACATTTTTTTCAACTACCCAGGTTTCTGCACTGCTGATATCTATGCTAGAGAATCTCAAAGAATTTTGTGTTAGAGGGAGAACTGGTGATCTAGCAGTGCTGGGCCTGACAGAACCACATTTCAGGGATGTCAATCAGTTCAGAATAGAGAATGTAAGGGAGGGCGCCTGGGTGGCTCAGGTGGTTAAGCGACTGCCTTCGGCTCAGGTCATGATCCTGGAGTCCCTGGATCGAGTCCCACATCGGGGTCCCTGCTCTCTCACTCTCTCTCTCAAATAAATAAATAAATAAAATCTTTAAAAAAAAAAATAGAGAATGTAAGGGAATAGTGATTTAAAAAGCAAGCTCTAGGGCACCTGCGTGACTCAGTTGGTTAAATGTCTGCCTTTGGTTCAGGTCATGATCCCTGGGTCCTGAGATCAAGTCCCCTGCTCAGCAGGAAGTCCGCTTCTCCCTCTCCCTATGCCCTTCGGCCCTGCTCATGCTCTCTCTCTCACTCTTGTTCTCACTCTCTCAAACAAATAAAATCTTAAAAACAATAAATAAAAATAAAAAGCAAGCTCTAGAGTCCAAAGGCCAATGATTTAACAGTAACTATCTTGGGGTAAAGATTATTTACGTATAACTTGTAAAGCATATGGCATAAAACCTGACATTCACCAAGTATCCCAAAGTAAATGCATAACTGGGGTATCCACAGAGGAGCTGGAGAAAGGGAGTATGCTTAAGAGATTTTTGTGGTAAATCAGTAGGAGTAAGCCGTGAAAGTTGGAAAATGGTTAAACTTAGAAAATGTAAGCATTAAAAACTGGATCTGAGGGGCGCCTGGGTGGCTCAGATGGTTAAGCGTCTGCCTTCGGCTCATGTCATGATCCCAGGGTCCTGGGATTGAGCCCCACATCGGGTTCCTGGCTCAACAAGGAGCCTGCTTCTCCCTCTCCCTCTGCCTCTCTCCCTGCTCATGCTCTCTCTCTCTCTCTGTATCTCTGTGTCTCCAATGAATAAATAAAATCTTTTTTAAAAAATTGGATTTGATTGTAGACATGATGCATTTAAAGTTTCTGTAGCATGCCCAGATGGAGATGTATAGTAGGCAGAAGCATATACTGGAGAAGTGTGAAGAGGGTATACTGCTGGGAGACATGTAGCATTAAAAGATTTGTGGATGATCTATAGAACACTATTCCGTTAACACACTAGCTCCATCCTTCAGCCCAGATACATCCTTTGGTATTACCCTGATAATTCTTGAAGTTTACATGGCTGTCAATTTTGTATTTTTACTTATATGTTATTTGTCTACTATCTTCCCAAGGAGAGGGCAAGTTCTGTAAGGGATGATACTGTGTCTAGCTCATTTGCTATTATGTGTCCAGGTCCTGGACAGTGCTTGATGCTTATTATTTTTGGATGAGTAAATAAATGGTTAATTTGAATAATTTTTATTTATTTGTTTTAAATTTTTTTATTTTATTTTTTTAAAGATTTTATTTATTTGAGAGAGAGAGAGAGTACACAGAGCGGGAGGTGGGGGGTGTAGAGGGAGAGGGAGAAGCAGACTCCCCAGGGCTCGATCCTAGGACCCTGAGATCATGACCTGAGCCAAAGGCAGATGCTTAACTGACTGAGCCACACAGGCACCACTAAAGATTTTATTTTTAAGTAATCTCTACACCCAATGTGGGTCTCAAACCCATAACCCCAAGATCAAGAGTCCCAAGGTCCACCAACTGAGCCAGCCAGGCACCCCTGTTTGAATAATTTTTAAACAAAACCACAATATTTAACTAAATTTTCTCTTTGCAAACACAATGTTAAGAAAAAAAGATACCTCAGCACATTCTTTCACCACCAATAAACCAATAGTGTTAGAATTATAATACTTTTATTCTATAATTGTGAAACACAAATATCTAGAATTATAGTTCCTTCATAATTTTGTCCTATCTTACAATAAAATGTAATATATAAATCAAAGAGTGCTAATTATAAAACAGATTATATGAATATGGCATATCTCATTGCTATTACATACTACAAAATTACTTATGGTGCTACCACATATTAACTCTTCTCAAAATACAAAGACAGCCCTGGGAACAATTTAAGGGATAAACTTTAAAAGTAACATATTCAATGAGACAAATAGAATGTTAAATGTAATTTTCATATCCTTAATTATACAAGTTATAGAAACAAATGTAAAATTTGTATTGAGTAACATGTTAGTAAATTTATATTCAGTTCTCTCAAATCAAATGATACAGCCCACTTTTGTAGTTCCAGAAGTACTTTATTCTATGGAACACTGAACTAACGACCAGATAAAGAATTTTCTGCTAGCTTTAACTTAGCTCTGAAAAGTCATAGCAAATGCAATAAAATTATATTGCATTTTATATTATTGATATTTGTGTTATTTCCTCTCTTTGAGTCATTTCTTTTTTTATATTCTCACTAAGGTGGGTTATGAAAAAAACAGTATCAGGAAACCCTCTCTGTCAAGTGTATCTAATGAGAATGAGCGAATGGATGAATGAGAAAGGAAACATGGTGACAAATAGTTTTGACAAAAGTGAGCAGGTACTTTATTTAGTCCAACTACATCATTTTATATGGATGTAAACTTAGACCCAAGTAGTTGGGAGCGCCTTCTCCAAAATCATATGTTTAGTTATTTAAGGATGATACTAAGATTATAATTCAAGTCATCAGATGAACTTCTCCACTATAACCGAGATCCCAGCACCTGGAATATGGTCAAGCTGGAAGAGAGTGTGGTCTAATATTTTCCCTGTGCTTAATGGGTACTTCCTCTATTTTTTAAAATTTATTTATTTAAGTAATCTCTGCACCCAACACGGGGCTAGAACTCACAAACCCAAGATCAAGAGTTGCATGCTCTTCTGACTGAGCCAGCCAGGTGCCCCTTAATGGGCATTTCTTTAAGGAAGGGAAGTACACTAAGCAGGAGTCTCACTTGTTCACAATTTAGCATTCACCTCCATCCCAAGAAGCTAGTAAATTTTATATTTCAGAGAAATTAAAAAAAAAAATCTCTCCATCAGGAGAGTGTTCTGATATTTCTATTATCACAAGCAACATATGCCACTGATTTCCCCATTCTCTATGAAAGATGGTGTAATCATTCATCATTCAGTTTTCATTCACTCAATGTTTATTAAGAATATACTGCAAGACATTTAAGCCATTCACAGATGAAAATTTAAATAAAGGACAAACAGTTTTTGGCAAAGGAGAATGCAAACTGAACCCAAAGAAATTAAGTAAATTGGCCACATTGTATAATTTTTACTTACAGATATATAATTTTCGAGTATGAAATTTATCTTTACTAATGTAGATTTAGACAGGAAAGACACATCTGCTCATATCCAAGAAAAATTTTGCTATAGGTTTGATTCCTGCCATGAGCAACTAGATAACTCAACAAAACATATTGAAGGCAAATATTTAGACACTTGACAAAGGTCAAAGAAATACTGCAAGCCTAAACAAAGGAATTAAATTTAGGAAGCCTAATGTTTACCTCAGTTAATGGCCTGGAAGAAATTTTCAGGCCAAAGAGAAAGGGAGGGTGCAAACAGAGTCTGATGAGCTTACTGAGTAGAGGATGCAGAGATTAGAATTTGGGGAGGCTGAAGCAACTAGAATGCTCAGGTGGCACTTCCCAAAAAAAACAAAAACAAAAACTGCATAGGTAGGGCACTCTTAAAATTTAAAATTCGGGTTGGACACTGATCTCCATAGTTGCATAAGAAGAAATTACCCAGGGCCAAAGAAAGAACCACTGCAAAGCGATAGACCATGCATCATCAGAACTCACACAAGTTTGGCAATAGTTGGTGATCCTAGAAGCCAAAGTGGTAAGGCCTCTTAGAAAATGAGGCATTTGTGGGGTGCCTGGGTAGTGCAGTCAGTTAAGCATCCAACTCTTCGTTTTGGCTCAGGTTGTGACCTCAGGGTTGTGATCTCAGGGTGTGAGATTGAGCTCCCTGTCAGACTCTACACTCCGTGTGGAGTCTGCTTGGGATTCTCTCTCTTCCCTTACCCTCTCTCTCAAATAAAATAAATAAATCTTAAAAAAAGAAAAGAAAATGAGGCATTTGTTAGATTCACCAGAATGGTATTACCTTCACAGTGGGACTAAAGAAATGGCAAAATGAAGGCTCTCTGAAACTGCAATAACAGAGACTAAAGCAAAATTTTAAAGCCTCAAATTGGTCTGAAGTTGATTATATCCCACAAATAAAAGCCGATAATCATTAAAAGAACACAACAAAATCCTGTAACCAATAACATAAAATTTAAAACATCTGATATCAAACAAAAATTACCAGGCATAAAAATTAGGAGGAAGATATGGTTATACTAGGAATACTGATCAATGAAAGCACCCATTTATAATTAAACTCTGCAAACCAGAAACTACAGCAGTACTTCTTCATCCTACCAAAATACACCAATAAAAAACCATTATCACTGACCAATATTGAATGAAATCCCAATCAAAATCCTAGCAACTTATTTTATGGATACTGACAAACAAATTCCAAAGTTTATAAGTAGAGAAAAAAGACCCACAATAGTCAACACTATATTGAAGGAGAAGAACAAATTTGGAGGTCTGATGTTATCTGACTTCAAAACTCATTATAAAGCAACAGTAACTGAGGCTGTGTGGTATTGGCCAAAGAATGGACAGATCTATAGAACATAACAGAGAGCCCAGAAATAAACCCTCACAAATACAGTCAATTGATTTTTTATAAAGGAGCAAAGACACTAGAATGGAACAAAGGTCATCTCTTCAACAGATGGTGCTGGAACAAATGATATCCACAGGCAAAAAACAAAACAAAACAAAACAAAATGATCTGAGAAAAAGACCTTAGTCCCTTAACAAAATATAGCTCAAAATGAATCACAGACCTAACAAAATGCGAAACTTTAAAACTCCTAGAAGAAAAAAGGGGAAAACCCACATGACCTTGCATAATGGTAATGTCTTTTTAGATAAAATATCAAAGACATGATGCATAAAATAATAGTTAAAGTAGACTTCATTAAAAGTGAAAAATTCTGGGGGAGCCTAGGTGGCTCAGTCGTTAAGCGTCTGCCTTCGGCTCGGGTCATGGTCCCAGAGTGTTCCCTCTCTCACTATGTCTCTCTCTGTCAAATAAATAAATAAAATCTTTAAAAAAAAAAAAAAAACGAAAAATTCTGCTCTGCAAAAAAACAATGTGAAGAGAATTAGAGGGGCACCTAGGTGGCTCAGTTGGTCATGACTTGAGTCATGATCCCGGGGTCCTGGGATTGAGCCCTACATGGGGTCCCTCCGCAGCAGAAAGTCTGCTTCTCCCTCTGCCCCTCTGCCCCAGCTCTCTCTCACTCACTCTCTCTCAAGTAAATAAAATCTTTTAAAAAAGAGAGAGAATTAGAAGACATGCCATAAAGTGGGAAAAATATCTGCAAAGACACATGTGATAAAGAAATGTTATGTAAAATATGCAAATAACTCTTAAAACTCAACAATAAGAAAACAAAAAAACCCAATTAAAAAAATGGTCCAAAGACTTTAACACCTCATCAGAGGACATACACAGATGACAAATAAGCTTATGAGAAGAACTTCACATCATATGCCAGTAGGGAAATACAAATAAATAAAAAAACAAGGAACTACCTCTACATATCTATTAAAATGGCCTAAATCCAGAACAAAGTGCTAGACACAATGGGAAACAACAGGAACTCTCATACATCGCTAGTGGGAATGTAAAATGGTACAGGTACCTTTCAAGACAGTTCCGTGATTTCTTACAAAAGTAAACATGCCCATACTGTATGACCTAGAAATCATGCTCCTTAGTATTTAGCCAAAGGTGTTGAAAAAGTCTCTCCCCCCACCAAACCCCCCCCCCCGCTCACTGATGTTTATAGTAGCTTTATTCATAATTGCTTAACCATGGAAGCAACCAAACTGTCCTTCAGTAGGTGAAAGAATAAAAGGTGGTACATCCAGAAAACGGAATATTATTCAGTACTAAAAAATAATGAGCAGTAATTAGTGGGGACTGCCAGCAAGTTGGACCAGGAAAAGAGTTAGTGAAAAAAAGGCTTGCTGAAACCCCTATAATCCCAGTGATTGTGCACATGCCCCAAAAAGCACCATCTGAGGAGCAACATCAAAAGTTTCTAATTGCAAAGGAAATATAAAATGGTCTAGCCAGTCACTAAATAAAACAAAACGCAAAAGCAACAACAAGCCTTAGCAGAGAAGGGATTCAAATCATCCAAATTTGCTGGATAAATTATCTAAAATGTTTAGCTTTCAACATGAAGTGTTGACATGCAAAACAATAAGAAAATGTGACCTATACACAGAAAAATTATCCTGGGGGAGAATGCAGTTGTTGAATTTAATGAAAACATTAAAGCAGCCATTATAAATATGTTCAAATTAATTAAGGAAACCATTAAAGAACTAAAGAAAGGCAAAATAACAATATATCTTCAGCAAAGAATAACAAAGTTTTGTTTACGATTTCCATAAAAGGAAATTATGGAGTTGAAAAGTAGAATAACTGAAATGAAAAATCCACTAGAGGAGCTCAAGATTAGATTTGAACTAGTTAAGAATAGGAAATCTTAGGGCGCCTGGGTGGCTTAGTCGTTAAGTGTCTGGCTTTGGCTCAGGTCATGATGCTGGGGTCCTGGGATCGAGCCCCGCATTGGGCTCCCTGCTCCACAGGAAGCCTGCTTCTCCCTCTCCCAACCCCCTGCTTGTATCCCCTCTCTCGCTGTCTCTCTCTGTGTCAAAAAAATAAATAAAAATAAAAAAGAACAGGAAATCTTAGATAGATGATGTAGTTTATGGAATCTGAAAAATAGAGGGAAATGAATGACAAGAAATTAAAGAGCTAAAGAGAAATGTGAGATACAATTAAGAATACCATGATACCATTATGATACCATAATGGGAGTACAAGGAGGGAAGAGAAAGAAGTGGAGGAAATATTTGAAGAAATAATAGTTAAAAGTTTTTAAGCTGGTGAAAAACATTAATCTATACACCTCAGAAAGTCAGAAACCTCCAAACCAGATAAATGCAAAGAGATTCACACATAAAAGGATCATAGTAAAAATGCTGAAAGCCAAAGACAGAAAAATTTGAAAGGAGAAAAAAATGGTTCATCAATATGCAGGGACACAATAACCTTAACAGCTGCCATCTCAATAAAAAGAATGGAAGCCAGAAGACAGTAGTCAACCAAGAATATTATACCCAGAAAAACTATCTTTCAAAGCTGGGCGCAAAACAAAAGTTTTCCCAAATAAACATGAAAAGTGATTTCTTTTCTAACAAGTCTGCCTTAAAAATATTTTTTAGGCTGGAAAGTAAGTGTTCCCAAATTATAATACATCAGAAGTAAATCAATTCTGCAAGAATAAAGGAAGAGAATGCTAAATGGTGAACAAGAAGGTTAATATTAAAAACACTGTAAACATTTATTTGCTCTACTTTCTTCTTTTAGCTTCTTTTAAAGACATAAAATTATAGAAGCTAATAATTATAACAGTGCATTATTTTGTTTTTGACATATATACATGTAATCTGTATAAAAATAATCGAACAAAAGGAAAAATAAGGGCTAGAGCTCTATAGGAATAATGTTTCTATAACTCACTGGAATTCAGGATGTATGTTCTCATAAATTAGCATGTATATGATCAAGATTATTCTTAAAGCAGCTATAAGAAAATAATAAAGAGAGTGAAACATCATTGAAGAATTAAAAAAAAAATACCCTAGAAAATATTCATTTAATACCAAAAAATGCAGTAAAAGAGCAAAGGGTGATCAACAAATATATGAAACATGTAGAAAACAAGAATAAAATAGTAGATACAAATCTAACTATATCAATATTAGCATTAAATGAAACAGATAAAGCATCTAATCAAAAGTCAGAGACTGTCAGACTAGATAAAAACCATAATCCAACTGTATGATGTCTACAGAAGATCAACTTTAAATTCAAAGTTATAAATATTGAAATAAAAGGGTGGAAAAAGATACATCATGCAAACAACAACCACAAGAAAGCTGGAGTGGATGAACTAATTTTTGACAGTGGGGATTTGAGAGAGGACTTAAAAGAACTCCATCTGACCCCATCTTTCTAACTGATAGAGTTCTCCCCAGCTCATCTCTTAACTCAGGCAAAAGAGTTAAACATCCCCTGATGGGAACTGAAACTACCCCCTCAAGCAATAAAGACTGCCCTAAACCAGCAAGACCCTAAGAAAATGATCGAACTGACCTTCACTGCCCACTTGCACAAACTCACTGACCCTTGTCCCACATTTTCCTTATGTAAACAAGGAAGTATTTTCAGAACTTTGGAGACAGTCTTTGAGACATCAGTCAGCTGTCTTCTCAGTGCTGGCCTCACTGAAATGAATTCCTTTCTTGTTTCAACACCAAAAACAAACAAACAGATTTTAATGTTTTTTTTATGATTAATAGAGATGACGGACACATTTTATAAGGATAAAGGAATCAACTCATCAGTAATATTAAGAATTATAAATAAATATGTACCTAATAAAAGTGCACCATAATACATGAGACAAAACTGACAGAAATAAAAGGATAAAGAGGCAATTCAACAGTAATAGTTGAAGACTTCAACACCACACTTCCAATAATGTATATAACAACTAGAGAGAAGATCAACAAGTTATCAAGACTTGACTATAATATAAACCTATATATAAGTTGGAATATAATGGACCTAACATCTGTAGACTACTCCACAAAACAACAGATTATACCTTTTCTCAAGGATAGACCATATGCAAAACTGAAAAACCAACTTCAATACATTCAACTATTATTATACAGTATGTTTCTGGGCCATAAGAGAATGAAATTAAAAGTCAATATGAGAAAAAAATTTGGAAATTAATTAATTAATTACCACATATTTGGTATATTTCTTTAGGAGAAATATTCCAAATTAACCAATGGGTGAAAAAATAATAATTTAAAAAACACTTTAAAATAAATAAAAATAAAGATAAATAAAAATGAAACAACATGGGATGTAACTAGAGCAGTGTTTAGAGTGAAAGTCACAGTTAAGGGCGCCTGGGTGGCTCAGATGGTTAAGCGTCTGCCTTCGGCTCAGGTCATGATCCCAGGGTCTTGGGATTGAGTCCCGCATCGGGCTCTCTGCTCCTTGGGAGCCTGCTTCTCCCTCTGCCTCTCTCTCTCTGTCTCTCATGAATAAATAAATAAAATCTTAAAAAAAAAAAAAAAAGTCACAGTTAAAGTGTCGATACTAAGTAAAAAGAAAGATCTCAAATCAATCATCTAAAGTCCCAACTTAAGAAATGGATAAAAAGTAAAAACTAGGGGTGCCTGGGTGGCTCAGTCAGTTAAGTATCTGTCTTTGGCTCAGGTCATGATCCGAGGGTACTGGGATAGAGCCCGTGGTGGGCTCCTTGCTCAGCAGAGTCCGTTTCTCCCTCTCCCTCTGCCCGCCCCCCCACCCCGGCTCATGCTTGCTCGCTCTCTCCCTCTCTCCCTCTTTCTCTCTTTCTCTCCCTCCCAAATAAGTAAACAAAATCTTAAAAAAAAACTAAAAACTAAACCTAAATGAGAAGAAAGGAAATAATAAAGAGAGAATAGAAAACTAATAGATAATCGAGGAAAACAGAAGCTTTATCAGGGAAATGGCTGAATGACATGTGAGCACATAAAATGTTGCACATCACTGTCATCAAGCAACTGTACTTTGAAACCACAACAAGATATATAAAAGGTAAAATTAAAATAGTTGCTAAAAATTCTGACAATAATTAATGTTGCCCAGAATGGAAAACAACTAAAACACTCACACATTCCTAGTATGAAGTCAAAATAATGCAGCCACTTTGGGGAAAAAAATGGGGGGGGCAGTTTCCTGATAAAATTCAAATATACCTTCCACATGATTCAGCAATGCCACACCCTAGGTCTTTATCCAAGAAACATAAATATATGTCACACAAAGACTTTGTGTAATGTATGTAAATAACTGTTCATAGAAGCTTTATTCATAATAGCCCTAAATCATATAAAACTCACATGCCCATCAATAGATAAATACATAAAAAATTTACAGTATATACTCATATAGTAGAATATCACTCAGTAATGAAATAATGAACTACTAATGCATACAAAAAATTGAATGGATTTTAAATGTGTTATGCTATTTGAAATCATTCAGACACAAAAGACTATATACTACATGCATCCATTTGTATGAAATTCTAGAAATGACAGAGAGCAATTTAGTGTTTTCCAAGGGCAGAATGTTGGGGTATTAGAATGGGTGCAAATTGGTAAGATGGAATTTTGGGGTGCTGGAAATGTTTATTATCACGATTGTGACCACATTGGTTAATTTGTTAAAACTCATTCAAACCTACATTTATACTTGGTGAATTTTATTTTATGTCAATTACATCTTCATGAAGCTAATGAAATAGACAAGAGATAAAATATATGTATCTTAACACAGCTATATTATCTGAGTCTTCTTTCTTTTTAAATACACAAAAAAGTAAGTCTTCCTCTTTCCTAATTAATGCCTAGTCTCTATGGAATAGAATATTTGCAAAATTTCAAAGCAAGCTTCTGTATTTCATTTTCTAGAACAGTCTAATGCCTGGGCTATTTCTTACAACTGCCTTCTATAACAAGCTAAGCTTTATTTCTCAAAGCATGTAAAAAATCATGTCATTTTAAAACATGATTATGCAGTGGTTTATGCATGAGTAGGAATATAATACCATGGGGTACTGCCATAATTTGATGGTGCAATCGCCCATCATTTTGGTCAGAAGAAAGCAGTGTGAAAAGTTTTTGCCAATATACTACTGCCAACCAGATACTAAGTTTTTATCAAGAGCAAGTCATTATGAAAGAACAAATATTGTTAAAATGTCTATGCTACCCAAAGCAATCTACACATTCAATTCGATCCCTATCAAAATACCACCAGCATTTTTCGCAGAGCTGGAACAAACAATTCTAAAATTTGTAGGGAACCAGAAAAGACCCCAAATACCCAAAGAAATGTAGAAAAAGAGAACCAAAGCAGGTAGCATCAGAATCCAGACTTCAAGCTCTATTTCAAAGCTGTCATCATCAAGACGGCATAGTACTGGCACAAAAACAGATACATGGATCAATGGAACAGAATAGAAAACCCAGAAATGGACTCTCAACTCTATGGTCAACTCATCTTCGACAAATCAAGAAAAAATATCCAATGGAAAAAAAGAGTCTTTTCAACAAATGGTGTTGAGAAAACTGGACAGCCACATGAGAAAGGATGAAACTGGACCATTTTCTTTCACCATACACAAAAATAAATTCAAAATGGATGAAAGACCTCAATGTGAGACAGTAATCCATCATAATCCTTGAGGAGAACACATGCAGCAACCTCTTCCACCTCAGCTGGAACAACTTCCTAGCAACATCGCCAAAGGCAAGGGAAGCAAGGGCAAAAATGAACTATTGAGACTTCATCAAGATAAAAAGCTTTTGCACAGCAAAGGAAACAGTCAACAAATCTAAAAGGCAAGCTATGGAATGGGAGAAGGTATTCGCAAATGACATCAGATAAAGGGCTGGTATCCAAAATCTATACAGAACTTACCAAACTCAACACCCAAAAAGAACCTCAAAAATCCAGTCAAGAAATGGGCAGAAGACATGAACAGCCATTTTTCCAAAGAAGACATACAAATGGCTAACACACACATGAAAAAATGCTCAACATCACTCAGCATCAGGGAAATACAAATCCAAACTACAAGGAGATACCATCTCACACCAGTCAGAATGGCTAAAATGAACAACTCAGGAAACAACAGATGTTGGTGAGGATGCAGAGAAAGGGGAACCCTCTTATACTGTTGGTGGGAATGCAAACTGGTGCAGCCACTGTGGAAAAGAGTATGGACGTTCCTCAAAAAGCTAAAAATAGAACTACCCTATGACCTAGTGATTGTACTTGTAGGCAGTTATCCAGAGGACACAAAAACAGTGATTTTAAGGGGCACATGCACCCTAATGTTTATAGAAGCAATGTCCATAATAGCCAAAATATGGAAAGAGCCCAGATGTCCTTCAACAGATGAACAGATAAAGAAGACATGATATATATATCAATACACACACACACACACACAAAGGGATATTAGTCAGCCGTCAAAAAGAATATTAGTCAGCCATTTGCAATGAGGTGGATGAAACTAGAGGGTATTATGCTAAACAAAATAAGTAAGTCAGAAAAAGATAAACACTATATGATTTCACTCACATGTGGAATTTAAGAAACAAAACAAATGAACATAGGAGGGAAAGGGAAGGAGAAGTAAAATAAGATAAAAACAGGGTCAACCCATAAGAGAACCTAAACTAAAGGGAACAATCTGAGGGTTGCTGGAAGGGAGGTGGGTGGAGAGATGGGGTAATTGCTGATGGGCATTAAGGAAGGCCCTTGATGTTATCAGCACTAGGTGTTATATGAACTGATGAATCACTGAATCCAACCCCTGACACTAATAATAAACTATATGTTAACTAAATAGAATTTTAAAAACCGACAAAAAGAGGTCATTAATTTATTGATACATTTATTAAAAATCATACCATTCCAAATGAGTAGAACACACCCCTACCAACTTTTTTTTTTTTTTTAGAAGAGTGTAAGATTGAACATCCCAAAGAAGGGCGATCATATTTGAAATGCTAACTAAAAAAGAGTTGGAGTTGTTATAAGTACAAATTTGTGAAGATCACTCAAGTAAAATTTAGTAGAGTATATAAATTACTTTATAAAGAAACATCAAAATCCAAATATGAATTCTAACTTATATCCTAGTTTCTGGCCAGAAATATCCATTACTGAAAATCAAATATACTCTGTTGCTAATAAAAAAAAATTAAGTGGCACGTTGGTGGCTCATTCAGTTGAGCATCGGACTCTTGGTTTCAACTCACGTCATGATCTCCTGGGTCACAGGATTAAGCCCTGTGTTGGGCTCCATGCTCAGCATGGAGTCTGCTTGAAGATTCTCTCCCTCTACCCCTCCCCCCACCGTGTCTCTCTAAAGTAAGTTTTTAAAAAAGTTAAAAAAGATTTCCTATTGCCAAATAAGAAAGTTTGTAGAATCATTTGATAATACTGAAGATGTCCAAACAAATCTTAATCTGTTATACTTCTATAAACACAGTATTAAAAATTGCAGTGGGAAACCTCGGGTACAATTTGCAATCAATGCATCTGGGTAGTGCAGTTGGTTAAGCATCTGACTGTTGATTTCAGCTCAGGTCTTGATTTCAGAGTCCTGAGATCAAGCTCCGCGTCAGGCTCTGTGATCAGTGTGGAGTCTGTTGAGGTTGTCTCTCCCTCTGCCTCTCCCATTTGTGCTATCTTTCTCTCTCTCTCTCATTACCTCCCACCATGGTTTGCTCTGCTCTGTTCTCTCCTTCTGAGAAATGCATCATACCATGAGTGATCTTTATGTTCAGATACTCTTACAGGATTTCTCACTGTGCAGTTCTTAGCTCCGCACCCCACACTGAAACCCAGTCTGTGTGAAGCTGAGGCATTATTTCTTCCCTATTATGCATAATACGAATTACAATTTGTTTGTCAATGATTAATTACTGCTCTTACCAAGAGACAAAATGCTGAGTGTTTTCATATGCTAATATATGCCAAGCTGCCAGTACAACTCAGTTCTCTAATCCTAAAACTCACCTTAAGTGAAAGAATATCACTGTTTATTGCCGAAGTTGTCATTCGCCTGGAAATGAAATAAATATCTAAGAAGCATTTCAGTGATAGGCCTGCTTTTCAGCTGACAGATCACTCCTTGTTATCAAAAGGCAAATATATGTCAATGTGCGCATTGCTTAAGACTCATGAGATAATCGCTTCAATTTGCCTGACAATCTGATAATGTCATTTGCACAATTGTGAATGGTGTCAACACTGAATGAATGTTCTTGAACGATATTAAAGGTGTGAAGCACAGTTGGGGGAAAAAAAAAAGACTCCTCTTGAAGTGTCTTCTGCCAGATGAAATCCTAGATAGTAAACTTGCCTTTTCAAAAGTCTGTGTCTTTGATTTAAATTTGATACTGGATTTATCACCAAATGAGAGAAGAGATCCAAGATGCTAGGTCTCAGACAATATATAGGATTTCAATCACTGCTTTAAATTCAAAATTATATTAATTCACATTTTCAATAATATCCTTATAGTGAACAGGAATCTACAGATAAGAAGCTATATGATGGTTGTGGGAGAAGCTTATGTTCTAGAATCAGACTCTTCTCATCTTGAACCCCACTTCTACCACTAAGTTTCATGATGTTGGCTATGTTTTATTTTGCTTTTCAAAACTTTTCTAATTATAGTTTTCTCATTTGCTTAAATGGGTATAATACTATCTATTACTATGGAATTTTATGGAGGTTAAATGTGCTAGTAAATGAAAAGCAATTATTATTATAACTGGCTCAGGTTAAACATTTAGAATATTTTAACTGTTATTATTAACGTTATTCATGTATATTCAATCAAGTTATTAACTTTTCTAAGCCTCAATTACTTCATCTATCAAATGGCTCCCATAATAAATGAGATGTAATGCTGATTTCCTTGAAGTGTTGTGATAGTCACATTAGAAATGTATAAATATCTTAGAATACTGTATAGCATAAAATTATTTGGGAAAAGTGTTTATTTTCTGCAATCAACAATGAAAATACAAAAAATATTATATATTTCTCATATGAAAGCATTGGCAGGCTTCAAAATTAAATGCAATATATTTCTATTTTATTATTCACCTGAGCTGGAGCTAGCAACAGATTCTGCCTGGAGTAATTGTTCAGATCAGTGGTCTATGGCCAAGGACAGAAGAAATGAGACTTTTAATTAATACAGAGTGGAAACCAGAGAGATATAATAGTTGGGGCATCTGCTAAACTATAAATCTCTGAATAGAAATGACCCTTTATTTGACTGCAATTCAATATTTGAAAATTATGGATGCAAGATGAAGTTTATCTCAAATAAAACATTCTTATTTAACTTAGAATGTAAGCCTACCGTGCATTAATGCATGTACAATTGAATTTTATCATCAGAGAATTAAAAAAAATGAAGCTTAACATATTTTATTCAATTTATGCATCCATCACCCAAACATTTACTAAAACAATAGTAGATAACTCATTTCTTTTTTTTCTTTTTAATTAAAACACCTGACTACTAAAAGAACGAGAAAGAAGATATTTGCACATGAGAACAGTCAATACATATTTAGAAGATTTTTAGCAGCTGTATCAGTGTTAATTTTCTTAATGGAGGGTAGAAAATCAGAAATAAAAAAATGTAGTTTTAAGAAAAAAATGTGGATTAACCCAGAATTAGCCCATGGAGTCTCAGGAATTAGAGGCAGGGATATGTGATGGTTGAAGGATAAATGAGCAACAGTTAGTCTTTTGACTGCACTATCTTCCCAATGTTGGTCTTGAGGCAGAGACACAAGCCATAGAGAGAGACTGGGAGAGGCTTAATCATCAACAGAAATGCATTTCTACTTGCTGAAATGTGAGATTCATGTTACCCAGAATCTCCCTCTGCTATTTAGCTCTCAAGTTTCTGGCAGCCAGATTTATTGAGCCCAAGTTGGAGATGTGGAGGAGTTTTGTTTGTTTGTTTTTGCAAAATGGAATACTTCCAAGGAAAAAGATTTTAGTTCTCTCCCTTCGTACTCTAATGAGTTGCACTGGTTGACAAATACCAACCACCACTGAACCATAGCTAACTAGAAAGCACTTACTGATTTCTCAATATGAAAAATAATCCAAATATCAGCAGATACTTGGAGGAGAGAATCTTCTATAAGCTGGAGCTCAAAACAAAGAAGACAAAGGAAAGAAGTATGAGGAAATAAAGTTTTGAGAAAAAAATCAAAACCTCACATCACTAGCAACACATATCATTTTTAGCAGAAGTCAAAATACGTATTTCAACTAAGAAATATGAAGAAGATGCTATATATAAGACATAGAAAATAAGAAAGAGTTCTGGGAAATTAAAAAATAAAAATTATACATGTGTTGGGTGATAATGTCAAGGAAATCACTCAGAAAGTGGCACAAAAATAATCAGGGAAGGACATCAAGAATCATATACAAAGATGTTCATTGCAGTGCCTTTTTCAATAGAAGATATGAGAAACAATCTAAATGATTAAATATAGTGTAGAGTGACACACACATGTTTGTACAAACACACATGCACACACACACACAACATATGGATAACAACATACTTTCTAATGGCATGTGACAACTCCCACACAGAGGAACTGAAAAACCCATGAAAGACATGTAACTGTTAACAATGGTGTCCAATATGTGTTTAGGATATAAGGTAACAAATGGTTTTATTTTTTTACTTATCTTCATTTTTAAAATTGTAGATAATTAATGTATATTGTATTTACCTAAACAATCTTACATATAAAATAACAATAGAATTTTTTTTTCAATTCTTAATTCTGTATGCCCTTTACTGATTCTGTTAATTTCTCCTTTGTCTACAAAGGCAGATTTATTGAGCACTTACTATATGCAAGATGTGCTAAGCACTGAGAGTAACAGTGTTCATCAAATATGCCAGTTTTTCTCACATTTTAAAAGAAAGGGCAGCTAAGAAAGATAAAGCATAAACCTAAAAAGAACATCATCTTATCAAAGGTGCCTAGATGGAAAACATAGGTTGATAATAGAGAATATCAACTGGATGGTCAAGAAAGTCTTCTCTAGAAAAGCTGACTTTTGACCTGAGAAATTAGATTATGGAACCATATTAAGAAGTGCTGAAGAAGGAAAGGGGACTGTAGACATCAACCTCCAAAGTCAGGAAAGTCTCAGAACAATCCAGTAACAAAATAAAGGAAAAAACATAATTAGCAAAGAGAAGATAAGCAGGTGCTAAAAAGGAGGGAGGGAAGGAAGGAGGGAGGGAGGGAGGGAGGGAAGGAAGGAAGGACCGGGAGAAACTCCAGAAAATTCTTAACTGTCGCGCTTTCAATTTAACCCAAGATTGATATGATACATTTTACATATTTTGAAAATCATTCTGGTTCTCTGGTGATACATGAATGAGAAGATGAGAGAGCAAAACCAGTAAACCTTGAGAAACCACTGCATTACCCATGTAAACAGGATGGCAGGCTCACTCCAGCTACCCCTCACAAATTAATGGTTTCTATTCCTGGGAGACCTGGTTCATAAAGTCAGCATGAAATGCTGCAACAGAGATCCCTGTTCCAAGTTCTGTTTTAGAAGAGTAGAGAACACAGGGCGCCTGGGTGGCTCAGACGGTTAAGCATCTGCCTTCGGCTCAGGTCATGATCTCAAGGTCCTGGGATCGAGTCCTGCATCGGGCTCCCTGCTCAGCGCGGAGCCTGCTTCTCCCTCTGCCTCTCTCTCTCTCTCTGTCTCTCATGAATAAATAAATAAAATCTTTAAAAAAAAAAAAAAAGAAGAAGAGTAGAGAACACAGACGGCTTTGAAGGAGACTGCAAAATAGGTCCCGCTACCTGGAAACATACGGCTTCTTGCTCTGTGCCAAATTTTGGTAATGATGTTAAGCAGCACAGCTCCAGAGGCTGAGAGGAAACCCTGTAAACACAGGACTGTTTTCCCTTCCTAATCTAAGCCTATCTTTTCATTACATCATCATCATCATCATCATCATCATCATTATGGACTATAGAAAAGCAATGCTACCTATGCAACAGAATCATTCAAGATGTTGTGTTATAACCCAGGTTTGAAGGACCCATGAATCTGATTTGCTAGGACTAAACCCCTGGATGCTGGATTCTAACCCACTCACCACACATACTTACCAGGTGGTTTGCTAAACTGGCAGATATGGGAACTGTTCTTCCAGGCTGTATTGGCAGCAAGCGGCCTTGACACAAATCACTCAAGTGCCTTCAATTTTTTTTTTTTTTTTTTTTTTTTTTAAGTTTCAACAGACAGAGTTACTACCAACCAATGCCACATTAAAAAGTAAAACAGAATTTTAGGGCACTGAAAGTACTGTTCTTTCCCTATGATTTCGAATTCCATTTTATTCAGAATTAATTTAGATAATGATCTACAGTATAAACTAGGTAAGAGTTTCCTCATCCAAATGGTAATTCAAACCCTTAAGAACAAATGTAGTTTCTTTTGAAATTTGCCTATCTGATCCTTAAGAAAATTCAGAACCTTACTTCAAGTAAGTGTTTTATTAAAAAGGACACTTTGTAAAGAGGAACAAATGTAGCACTCTTGAAGTCAACATAATCTAGGTCATGACACCCTAGAAATCAAATTATTTATTTTGTGTTTGATATACTGTGCCTTTTTTCTTTTCCTCTAAGTAGTAAGGATTTGAATAGATATTCAACTGTTCAAGTAGATAAACCATTACTTTAATGCAGGCATTACAGACTACAAAGAGACCGATAATTCCTGGTCCCAGCCATTAAGGGGAAGATAGTATAGCATAATCAAAAGACAGTTCCTACCTTAATGTTCTCTGATTCTAAAATTCTAATATTGCTGCATGTCCTGGGAAAATCACATGCTCTCTTTCAGTCATTTCAACATATAAAATGAAAGTGGAAGAGAACAAATATTTAGTGCATTCTATATACAAACACTGTGCTTGGAGCTTTATGTGTGCTATATCATTTAACCTCTGCAAAAATGCAATATGGTAGTATTATTCTAACAGTCTTTCATATGAGGAAATTGAGTCTTAGTGTAGTTAAATTATTTGGCCAAGGTCATGCAGAACATATAAAAAAATCCACTTTGGTCTAATTGCATGGCTTATGCTTTTCTCTGCTATGTCAAATTATCTTCCAAAATGAGTTCTTTTTAATTTTCTTTTCTGTAGAATTAACTAAAGGCCTTCATATTGAATTCTAATGCTCCATAGGGGCACAGAAAGGACAAAGTCTCACGTGTTATGATTTCTACTTTAGTGCATACCTACAACAGAGCTACACACTGGCCAGAGGAAAGATAGGATGAGAATTTATGTAAGGGAAATCCTAATTCACTTTACATCATTAAGAATCACGGAGTGCTGAATATTAGGGTTAATCTATTCATGGGATGGTAAATAAGATTTATCCCTGTGGCAACTCTAATCCATAAATAGAGATTTCCAGGAATTATGTGTGAGAAAGTATCTAAAATTGTTGATGAGATTTAGCAAAAAAGGTTATCAGGATCAATTTGCAAATTCTAACATGGAGGCAGTAGGTGGGAGGGATGACGTTTATTCCAGTAATTTCTTTATTTTACTGGTGTTAAAAACAAGACAACAGGTTATAGAGCTGCTTATACTAAGCCCCAGGTCACCTAACCAAGACTTAATTACAGTGTCAGCTCTTCCAGAAATGGAATCTTAAACCAGTCAATCAGGAATCAACTGATCATCAGTAGTTAGGTAATCTGCCTGATAGACCCCTGCCATCACTTAAAGGAAATTAACCTTGCAATAAGTAACTGGCTTTTTTAGCCGCATGACTTCCTTGTTCCCATTCCCTTCTGCCTATAAAAGTCTTTCATTTTGTACAGCTCCTTGGAGCTCCTTTCTATCTGCTAGATTAGATGCTGCTCAAATCATGAATCATTGCATAAGGGCAATGAGATATTTAAAACTTACGCAATTAAAATTTTTTCTTCTTTTTTTCTATATCAACAATATGGTATTTTTTCTTCTTCCAAGGATCCAAATATTTTAAGTCTCTCATGTCACTCTTGCACAGCTGTCCTCCCTGAGCCATTCCATTAAACTCTCTCTCATCTCATAGGTTTTGTTTCATGAATCAATCATTGCTCAACATAATTTTACATATTTATTTGTTTTCTTATTTACTGTTTAACTCTGCTTTTAAAAAGTAAGCTCCTTAAGGACAAGGAATCCATTTAGTTTATTCCACCGCTTAAATCTCCAGCAGTTACAACAGTACCTAACCCATATATTTAACTTTATATTTTGAAATAATTATAGACTCAAAAGAGTTGAGAAGAGCGCTACAAAGCCATTCTGTGTACCTGTAACTCAGCCTTCCCTAATGCTAATATCTTACATAACTATAGGTCATTATCATAACAGAAAATTGACAATGTGGACACTAAACAATTAACTAGACTATTGATCTTACTGAGGTTTCACCAGTTAAGGAATGAATGACTTTTTGCATGCATTCCTGTATAGTTCTATGATATGTAATCACATTTACAGATTTTAATAACCACCACCACAATCAAGATATAGAATTATTCTTTCATCTCGAGGTACCCTCCTACTACTTTATAATCATACCCTCTCTTCCCTGATAACATCTGATCTGCTGCCACTTGTATTAAGGTTCTCCAGAGAAACAGAACCAATAAAGTATACATATATATGTATATATGTTACATAGTTATATGTAATAGAAGATAAATATATATTATAGGATATATGTATTATAACCAATATGATATATATGTATACATAAATATGGATAATATATGTATATATACATATATACATACGTGTGTGCGTGTGTGTGTGTGTATGTATATGTGTGTATATATATATACACATATATATATATATATATATATATATATATATATATATAAAATGAGGAACTGGATCACCTGATCATAAAGAACAAGTCCCATGACATACCATTTGTAAGCCAGAGACCCAGAAAAGCTGGTGATCTAATTTCAGGCTAACAAAAGGGTAGCTGATGGTGTAAATCCCAGTCCAAGGCCATAAGATCGATGCCTCAGCTCAAACATACAGGAAGGAAACAAAAGGGGAAAATCTCTCCTTCACCTTTTTGTTCTTTTCAGGCCCTCAACAGATTGGATAAAGCCCCCTCACATTAGGGAGGGCAATCTACTTTACTGAGTCCATTGATTTGAATGCTAATTTCATCTGGAAACACTGTCACAGACACACCCAGAAGTTTAATGTTTAATGTTTAATCTTGGCCCCCTTGGGGCGCCTGGGTGGCTCAGTTGATTAAGCGACTGCCTTCGGCTCAGGTCATGATCCTGGAGTCCCGGGATCGAGTCCCGGGATCGAGTCCCGCATCGGGCTCCCTGCTCAGCAGGGAGTCTGCTTCTCCCTCTGACCCTCATGCTCTCTCTATCTCATTCTCTCTCTCAAATAAATAAATAAAATCTTAAAAGAAAAAATACATACTCTCAGCCCCCTTGTCCTAGTCAAGTTGACACACAAAATTAACCATCACACCATCTCTATAATGTTGTCATTTTGAGGATGTTATATAAGTATAATCATATTAATTTAATCATATTAATTAATTTTGAGACTGGTTATTTTCATATAGCATAATATCCTGGAATCCATCCAAGTTATTATGTGTACCAATAGTCTATTTCTATTAATTGCTAAGTATTTTCCATATTTGCATTTCCATATTTGCATCATTAAATAAATCCCATTTTCTATGATCTATACTGTATCTTTTAAAAACATGTAAAAATATTTGCAATGTTATCCCTTGGTATTAACATATTAATCTGCCACTACTCTTGACAAGGACACTGTATATTCTTTAGCAAGTAGTGGAAATTCCTGAAGGGAAACTTTGATTGACTTTGATATCAGCTGCCAACCAAAGGAGGTTTCTCCATCTTAATGCTTCTGATGCTTCAATGTATATGGTTTTTCAATGCTTCCCAGAGTTCACATACATCAATGTCAAACACATTGGACACATTTTCTATTTATATCCTCCTGCTTTCTTTTCCTTTCCTGTTTCCTGATTAGGCTACTTTTTAAGTGGATTCAAGGGGAAAGAAAATCCTCACTAAACTGGTAATACACTTTTATTTTCTCTCTTTAAAACACATCTCAAAGTTTTTTCTTGTTAAAAATACATAATAAGAGGGACAATCTCTAGAAGTTAAGATTCAGTAGATAAGAAGAGAGACTCTGGGATATAAATTTTAACGTGTTCTACCAGACCCATATTCTGAGAAATATTGGAATTATTCAAGAAAGCAAGCAAAAACAGTAACAAAACGCTCAGCACTGGATGATCTAGACAAAACTACACAAGTTAAATACTTTTAAGCTAATGATTTTCAAACTTCAATTAGTGAGTTATTTTGGAGGGGTATAAAATAATTTTTCCAAGTTTCCTCCTCCCCCAACCCCCCCAGTATTATGAACATCACTCATGACATATTAGCCTGCTGGTACATCAATACAAAGAAAAATTGCAACTATTTACCAAAGAATAAAAAATAAAAATAGAAGAGATGAAGCGATCCTAAAAAGTAAGAAAGATATTTGAACCAATTGTTATTAAATAACTAGTGTTTCCTATCTTGGCATATACCTGTCACCTTTTATACTGGTCACAAGAGTTCTTTGGGGTTCACATTATTTTTACTACCATAAACCAGTAAAATGAGATTTAGAGATATTATATAATTTGCCTCAGAGCCCCAAGCTAGGTAGAGGCAAAGTTGGGATTGCAACATGAACTGTCTGGCCACAAGCCTTGTATTCCTTCTTCTTAACCAACTATCACTTATGCACAGGCCGGTTCTCTAGAGAAGAAGACTTGGATTTTTCTGGGTCAAATTCTGTAAAATTTCTGTATAAAATTCCAGAATTCAAAAAAAAAGAGAAAAAGAAAACATCTGATCATAAAAAAAAGTCAATAAAATAATATAAAATTATTGTCAAAAGGTAAGAATTTTTTAAAAGGCCTAAATGGGACATAAGAGATATGACTTCATGCCTTCTATTAAAAATTTATTCATGACATTTGTTAAAGACAGTAAGGAAGACTTTAATGAAGATGGAGCTAGTACAATGGGGTTAGGTGTAGGGAAGATGAGTTCAGTTCTGGATACAATAAGGAAAAATGGGCATTTACAGTCAAGCTGCGGGGGGGGCGGGCAGGAAGATGGAAAATTACTAAGAGGTAGGGTAATTCTTGGTGAAACTGCTCTAACAGAGTTTTTGCTGAGAGCAGGTCAGACAAAAGGTGGGGTTTTTTTTGTGAAACTGGAGTAAGTGAGACAAGGACAGGACCCAAGGTTGGGGTCTAGTAAGAAAAAGGGCTCTGTTTCATCATCTGAATAATAAAGTACTTGGCGTAGCTAATTGCTAAGCTTTTCTAGATGGTGCTCATTTTTTTTGGTATTGGAAATACACTCAAACAAGATGTATTTAACAGTAAATTAATCCCCTTAGAGAAATAGAATATTAGAGAATTCAGCATGACATTTATTTTTCAGTGAAAGATATGTAGTGGAGTTGAGGAACTTGGCTAAGATTCAGAATTGAAAAAAGATTCAGTATTATGGGGCCAAGGGGAGAAATAAATAAGTATGTATGTGTGTGTGTATATATATAAATATATGATCTATACTGTATCTTTTAAAAACATTTCACCTTGCTCTTTTACATATTTATATATATACACACACAAATACATATATGCACACATATATATATGCATACATATAGCCTCTTATCTCTACCACTCAAGTTCCTAGAACATTACATGCCTTATTTATCAATTCAGAGGTCAGAGATTAACTTCTTTATCTCTGACCCACTTACACATACTGTGGCTAAACATCTCACAAGATATTGAGAAGAACTGGTGGAGAACTTTAAAATATTCACTTTTCCTATTTACACAATTATTCACCTATTTTCCAAATATGCTTGAGAAGCAAGGGAAGGTAAAAATACTACAAGAAAATGAAAACACACCCACACAAAGTAGAAAGAATGTATAATAACCACAGAAAGAGAAAGACACTGAAAATAAACTGAAAGTACTATATATCAATTATACAGCAATAATAAATATAAAAATAAATAAAAGAAACAAAAGCAGTTTGGATTTGAAAATATAGCATTACTGAGTATGATTTTTTCCATCTAGAAAATAAATGTGTTATTTGTCTTACAAAAAAAAATTTCTTGCTTCCCATTAGTTTCAGTATGCAAACTTAACTGTATGGCATTCTAGATATTTATAATCAGGCCCTATCTTTTGAGAATACAATCTCCAAATAAAATACAATGAGAAACAAAGTAGCAAAATGGCATAGCTGGAATTATAAACACCTTTCTCTTGTTTTTCTGCAGTGCAAGACAGATTTCTTGGGACAACGATTTGCTTGATAAACCCCAAATTTCTCTCCAGTGGGCTTTTCAAAGTATAAACTTGAGAGGGGGGTTTTATATATAGTTAATAAAAACTTCTGCCATTCTGCAATTAATTTATGGTTTGCTAACGTGATATTTTTATATCCATCTCCAGTTCTCCTGTGCCTTATTCCAATACTACCTCTAAATATAAGATGGAAAGAGGAGAATTTCGTACAACCCACAGGAAGCACTACCATCTTCATCTAAATATTTCTGTGAAGATTAACTGTATGAGAATATAAAAATATACTCAGAACAGCACTGGTTCATGCTAGGACTACAAAGATGGTTATGGCTTAATGAACACTTAGCCATACCAAATTCTGTCCATTTTCCCAAGATATCACACTCTTATGCACCTATGCATATTCATACATGTGATTTTTCTCACCATTTTAAAATTCAGTATTCCAATTCTCCTTCATTTCATTACATTTTAATCAAGTCTATTTATTTGTAAGGAAAAAATACATATGAGTTTGTACAAATAGGGAATGTTTGAGTGAAGTGTCAAAAGTACAAAATCACATACTGTGGCATCCTTCTCTCCCACTCTCTTTCACACACACACACACACACACACACACACACAGATTTCTCTTTTTACTGATTGGTTGCCTCCTCAATTCTCCTCTCTACAGGTGGTATTTCTTGTCTATTTTAGTTTGTATATCTCTTATATCTTACCTTGCATGTGGATTTGGATTCCCCGATACACAAGTCCATAATCTACCAGTTGTATCAGCCTAGCTTCTCACAGCTACCTATGTCTGTAAGCATGTGTGTGCGTGTATCTGCGTGTATGTGTGTGTGCAAGCACCATGTACTTGATGGGTTCTTTGGAAAAGAAAATACTTTTTTCAAATAAAAATTCCATAGTAAAATTGAGGACAGTATGAGCCATACACATGTTTAAACATCTTTCTTTTTTTTTTTTTAATTTTTTTTTTTTAAGATTTTATTTATTTATTTGAGAGAGAGAATGAGAGAGCAAGCACATGAGAGGGGGGAGGGCCAGAGGGAGAAGCAGACTCCCTGCCGAGCAGGGAGCCCGATGTGGGACTCGATCCCGGGACTCCAGGATCATGACCTGAGCCGAAGGCAGTCGCTTAACCAACTGAGCCACCCGGGCGCCCTAAACATCTTTCTTTAATTATAAATTCCATACAATAAAATTCCCTAATTTACATGTACAGTTTAAACGTACAGTTGGATGGATTTTGACAAATGAGTGTAGTCCTGAAACAAGCACCATAATCAAGACTTAGAGCATTTTCATTATTCCAAAAAGTCCCTTGCTGTTTCTCTGTACCCAAGTCTCACCACTGACTCTTCACTCCAGGCAACTACTGCTCTGTAATAATATTCCTGATACCTCTGGTCTTTGGGTTTTGCTATAGTAGTAGACATAGAGTGGTAAGTAGCTCAGCATGGTTTTAATTTGCAATTTCCTAACTACTATTAATCTTGACCATCTTTTTGTTCATAGTTGTTCATAGTTGCTTTTGTATACATTCTTTGGCTATGTATGTATTTGAATCTTTACCCATTATTACTACATGGTCCTTCTTCTAGGAATCAAAAATTCAAATCACACCGTTTTCACTGTCGTAAGGGAATAAAATAGCTAAACAAAATCAGAAAGAGATATGGGCAATATCACCTCCCTTGACTTTCAAACATGTGGCTTCAAATATTTAATTGAACTTTTTTTTTTTAAAGATTTTATTTATTTATTTGAGACAGAGAGAATGAGAGACAGAGAGCACGAGAGGGAAGAGGGTCAGAGGGAGAAGGAGACTCCCTGCCGAGCAGGGAGCCCGATGCGGGACTCGATCCCGGGACTCCAGGATCATGACCTGAGCCGAAGGCAGAGGCTTAACTGACTGAGCCACCCAGGCGCCCCTGTCCTGGCTTTAAATAGCATATGCATGCCAACAACTCTCAAATGTCTATCTTCAGTCTATAACTCACTTCCAAACTCTAGACTCTTTCATCCAAATGACTACTTGATATCTTTACTTGAATGTTCAACAAATATCTTTTTTTTTTTTAAAGATTTTATTTATTTATTTGAGACAGAGAGAATGAGAGAGAGAGAGCACATGAGAGGGGGGAGGGTCGGAGGGAGAAGCAGACTCCCCGCCGAGCAGGGAGCCCGATGCGGGACTCGATCCCGGGACTCCAGGATCATGACCTGAGCCGAAGGCAGTCGCTTAACCAACTGAGCCACCCAGGTGCCCTAATTGAACTTCCTGTTGAAGTTTCACATTTCACGTTTCACCGAACACTGTCCTACATGTTCACAGGTGTACATTGGTATGGGGAGTAGGAGTAGCAGGTAACACATTTTTGTTGTTTTAAGCTGATAATGTTATAGTAGTTAGTTAGGCTGTAATAAAAAACAAATTCAGGCAAGACAAAATTCTTATTTGTTTGCATTTTGCAGGTCATAAAGTCCTGTTGCAACTATTCAACTCTGTCATTGTAGTGCAGTATCAGCCATAGACAATATATAAACGAGCATTAACGCTATATTCCAATAAAATTTTATCTATAAATAACGTTGTAAATTTACGTAGCTCATGGGTCATAGTTCTCAGACTCCTAATCTAGAAAATCTATGGGTTGGTAGATATTGCTAAGGAAACTGGATGGTTTTAGCCATTTTACATTTTTAAGATCAACTCTGCCTAAGATTTTGATAATGGATAACAGACTGGAGTAAACCAGAGTGAAAACTGTAGAATAATTTGTTGATTATTGCAGTTGGTAGCTTGTGCTAGGAGGATGATGGTTACAAGGATGACAGAGAAGGGAATAAGTCAATCTGTATGTGTGTGGGGGGGGGGTGTGTGTGTTTCCATGCACATGCATAAACCTTCCCTTAGAAGTTGTACATTTTTGACATTTTTGCTTGGTGCAAATAAACAGATTCTGAAATATGTGTAATATAACTGTAAAGAAAGCAGCTGAGCTTTTTCTATAAGAATGACATCAGAGTGATTAAACGATTATTTCCTATACATAGTGGATTTACATGAGTTATAGGGAAGATAATAGCTCTACTGATCAAGTGATTTAATGTCCTCTTCCTAACAACTCGCAAAACATTATGAGATAGTGAGAATGATATCACCAGAGGCATTTTCAAACTGTCTGAAATTGATCACTGCTAGACAATAGCTTCCTTTTCACCTTGCTCTTTTCAGACAGTGCTGTTTGAAATACTATTTTTGAAAGCCTTTTTATTGGAATGCTTTCTTAGGAACTGAATGATATCTTATGTAACAAAGCATCCAACCCCCTGACAGACACATAGTAGGCATTAAGTAAAAGTCAGTGGACACAACCTAGTTTGGCTGAAATGAAGTCATTTTTATATTAAGTCTAGGTTTAAAATACTAAAGCAAAGTCCAGAATTATCGTAAAGACCATATTATTTAGAGCCCAACATTACTTTTCTTAACAAGAAAATACAAAAGCAAATGAGAAAAAAAAATGTTGGGAAACATTTCTCTATGTGTCTTTAATATTCCTACATGTGCTTCGAAGTACCACAACCCAATGCCCTGGCAAATCATTACCCAGGGCATTTCTCAGGGTTGTGCTTATAACAAGCAATTGAGGGGCAACATCTCCCTGAAGAACAAAGGTTTACATATTTCCTGCTTGCTAGAAAACAGTAGGTTTCTTAAGCTCACTGTTTCTCTTTTAGAATACAGCGCTCTGTGAATGGGGGCATCTGTCAAGGCTTTCCACATGGGATTTGGGGGGCAAGAAGAAATGATACAAACATGATGATAATCATCTTACTTACTGTGCCATGAATGACAGAATCCTTTGTTTCTGACCAAGGAGTTTCATGTCTTCTGTCAACATCTGTGAAAAAGAATCAGGCTTAATTTATTAGATTGTAAGCAGGGAATAATCAAATCTCAGTCTTGAGAAAAATGCTTTAAGTTTCATATTTTGCATAAATATTCCAGACTTACTACTTCTAATTATACATTCTCACACATGCACATACACACACATAAATACGTAAGTCAGCTTTATTATTCATTTCTTATTAAATTTCATCATGGTGAAATTTTAAAATTTTATGCTAAAGACATTTTCCCACATACTTATGAAATAACATCAATGTTAATGATATAAATGATAACAGTTTTGTCATTTACAAACCACTTTTTAAAAGTATGTTTTTGATCATCAAACTATAAGGCACATAGAGTATATTATTATTACAAATATGAATGAAAAGTTACTATTCAGAAGGTTTCTACAATTCTCTCAAATCAGTGTACTGTTTAAAACCTAGGTCCAATACTTACGATTTGGAACTGTCCATTCTAATGTACAAAATGTCATTAAAAAATATAGCAAACTAAAAACTGCATTATTTCAAGATGACTTATTTAGTCATTCATCTATATTTCTCCAAACTAAATGTATAAGCATACAACTTTATATAGTATATATTCTGCATTTGTCTATGTAATAAGTTTGTGTATGAAAGAGAAAGAGAGTATAAGCAAGTGCACACAGTGCATAGTACATATTAAGTATGATGAGGATAAATGGTTAGAATACCTGAATTCATTTTATAGTGTTACCATGTTATTTTTTGGTTGTTAGACTCAAGCATGTTTATTGAAATAATTTTGAGAATTTTAATTATGTTGTCAGTATTTGAGTTGAGGATAGAAAGTAGAACAGGGGAGGGTCAGGAATGAAACTGGTTGAGAATCATGAGCTCATATAGATATCTAGGTATCAATTTTAGACTAAATCAAACCTCAAATTCTTTTGTTTCACTGGGAAAAAAAAATCATAAAACTTATTTAAAGTGTCTATGCAGGGTCGCCTGGGTGGCTCAGTTGGTTAAGCGGCTGGCTTTGGCTCAGGTCCTAAGCCTAGGGTCCTGGCATAGAGCCCCACGTTGGGCTCCTTGCTCGGCAGGGAGCCTGCTTCTTTCTCTCCCTGCCGCTCCCCCTGATTGTGCTTTCTCTCTTTCTGACAAATAAATAAATAAAATCTTAAAAAAAAAAAATAGAGTGCCGGGGCGCGTGTGTGACTCAGTCGTTAAGCGTCTGCCTTCGGCTCAGGTCACGATCCCAGGGTCCTGGGATCGAACACTGCATCGGACTCCCTGCTCTGTGGGAAGCCTGCTTCTCCCTCTCCCACTCCCCCCTGCTGATGTTCCCTCTCTTGCTGTGTCTCTCTCCGTCAAATAAATAAATAAAATCTTAAAAATAAATAAATAAAAAAAATAAGAGTGCCTATGCATATGTTCGTACATAGCCTGTAAAGCCCTGAATACTTTATTTCAGGTTTATTAATAAACTCTGTATGGTCCTTATTATGACGGCCTTGGATTCCTTCTTGACACAGTAACTGAAATTGTCAGTAGTCAAGGCTAAGAGACAACTGAAGGAATAAGTTGGCGAACTCTCTAGGCCAGAGATAAATATTTGCTCATCTTTCAGTTCTTGGTGCCTAGATAACACCATGCCTTGACAAGAAGAAGACACACACACACACACACGCACACATACTCACAATGTACGTAAAAAGAGAAAGGAGAGAGTAAGAGAAGAGTGAAAGAAGAGGTCACGGAGACTCTTTAAGATAATTGCTGAAGCAAGCATGAGTCTTTAACAACCTTTGGATGGATTCCTCTGACAATGAAAACACATCACGGTCAGAAAATATTAACTATAGAAGAATTCTACAACTCCATAATTATAAGGAAGAAGGGAATAGTAGAAAGCAGGTAAGTAGGTTAGGGTAGGGAGGGCAAGTTACATAAAAAAATAAAAGAGGGGCTAAAAAGTAATTAGGTAAGAAAAAATGGAAAAGAAAACAAAAAGAAAGGCGGAGAGGGAGAGGAAGAAAGGGGGAGAGGGAGAGGAAGAAAGGGGGAGAGAAGATGGGAGAAAGGGAGGGAAGGAAGGGAGGGAAGGAGGGAGAAAGGGAGGGAGGTAAGGAAGAAAGAGTCAAACTTACTTATGCCAGCCTCACTTTCTTTCTATATGATTAGTAAATCAACTAGAGATTCCATAGGAACCTTACAGCAGGAGAGGAGAAAATGGCTGTTTTTTATATACTCGACTTAAACATGCCTGCCCTTTAACTGGCAGCCACTGCATGCTCCCCTGACAGCACCTGGAGAGAGTGCCTGTAGAACACCAAAAGGGTGGTGGGAAAATATGACATGTGACACCAGGGCAAGATCTGATCCTCAACAAATGAAATCTGTCAGCCATCTCCTCAAAGGCTGCCACCTTTCATATCCCTGCTTGGCTGAGCTAGCTTTATACAGAGACTTATCGTATTATTCAGCTGGTTTGATTTTCCTTTTTATGACAACCCTCCCCTGGAGACCATCCATCTCTTTACAGTCTTGGAGAATGACTCTAACCGAATGATATTTCAATGTAATTTATAACTCTGTACTGTAAACACAAATAGGGGTTGTTTCCTAGTGCTGGAAAGAATGCTAATGGCTAGTCCTGGGCCACTATTACTTTGTATGAAATTAGTACCAGAACAATTAATGAATTTAGATGGGCAAATTGAATGGGAATGGATAATAAAAGAAAAATAAAAACAATGCAAAATAAAACAAAACAAACAAAAAAGCAAAACAACATCCAGAATGAAAAAATGGAAAGACTAAGTTTCAGTTTTCTTTTTTTTTTTTTTTAAAGATTTTATTTATTTGAGAGAGAATGAGATAGAGAGAGGGCATGAGAGGGGAAGGGTCAGAGGGAAAAGCAGACTCCCTGCTGAGCAGGGAGCCCGATGCGGGACTCGATCCCGGGACTCCAGGATCATGACCTGAGCCGAAAGCAGTCGCTTAACCAACTGAGCCACCCAGGCGCCCTAAGTTTCAGTTTTCTAAGGTCATTAGTTAATTTTATACCCATAATCTTCACAGGCAGCTGGGAAGAATTCATCATCTATGAATCAGGGTTATTAACAAAGTTGTAATAAACAGTATCCAGAACTGTATCATTTTAAAAACATCAGAAACCTCAAAATGGACCTATTCCATCGGAAGACCCAAGCTGCTAAGATTTCAATTCTCCCCAAATTTATCTGTAGATTCAAGATAGTTCCAATTAAAAGAATAGAAGGCTTTCGTTGATTTGTTTGTAGAAGCTGAAAAGATTATTCTCAACTTCATATGGAAATGCAAACACTCAGAAAACAGCCAGGACAGTCTTGAAGAGGAAATAATTCAAGGGCTTACAGTACCTGATTTTTTTTATTATGTTAATCACCATACATTACCTGATTTTAAGATCTTGTGCAGAGGTACAATAATTAAGAAAATATGGTTGGTGGTAGTGACAAGAGCACTGTGCACCAGCCTGCTTTTCCCTCCACAGCTGCTTTTGGCTCCTGGGAGTAATTTAGCCCAGGGGTGCTCCCTGTCCCAAAACCGCCCCTGCTGCCTGCCTGCCTGGAGCCCACCTCTTCCCAAGGCGCACCTGCTCTGGTCCCCTTCCCGATGCCCTCTCCCACCCCAACCCCTCAAAATAAGTATCACACTGGTTTAGGAACACATACAAATACAGTTGCTTGATTTACAACAAAATCATCAAACTAATCCAAAGTGCAAAGGAAGTATTTCAAATAAATAATACTGTAATACAATTGAGTCTGTAACTAAGTGTGGAATTTCTGGGTCATCGGATATGCTTAGCTTTGTAAGTAACTGCCAAAGAGTTGTACAAAGTCACTGTATCAGAATGGTTAATGCCCCTCATTATTACCAATATTTAGTACTGTCTGCCTAGGTCGTCACACAGCTTTTCTGGTAGGTGGAAGGTGCTATCACATTATGGTTCTGATATGCACTTCCCTGATGACTGGTGAAGTTGATGACCTTTCCTAGCTAGACTCCTTAGCCCTTTGAATCTCCATGTATGTGAAATGCCTGCCTAGAGTATTATTCCTACTTTACAACTGGATCATCTGGTTTTTTCCTGATTGATTAGTAAGTGTTCTTTTATGTATTCTGAATATAAGATTCATAATATGAATACCTTCTGTCATTCTATTGGGTTGTTTTGTCACTCTCTTAAGGGATCCTTTGGATAACTGAAGTTCTCAATTTTAATATAATCTATTACACACATTTACTTCTTTAATATTTAGCACTGTTATGGCCCTTTTTTGTTTTGTTTTTTTTTAATTGCCTGCTTTTAAGAAATAATGATATTCTCTTAAGGTTATCCCTTTCACATTTAGTTCTACAATAGATATGGAATTGCTATTTGTTTATAATGTGTGGCTGAGGGTTCTCAAACTGCTCCCCTACCCCCACATGGAGGGCAAGGAGAGACTGAAAAAAGAGGCAGACCTCCCCAGTTGGCACGTGGAGGGTTTAATAAGCAAAGGAATTTACATAGGAGGCTTGTTTTGAGTGGCCACAAGACAAGTAGATCTCCCCTTCTGCTGGCTGGAATCTTAAGAGTTTGTACAGAGGCCTAAGAAGGTGTGGGTTATATATTCAGTCCAGATGACCTCAAGGCTATGTCCTTGAACCAGCTCTTGCTATGGAAATGGCTGGTGGAATATATACTCCAAGGACAGGGGAGAGGACAAGGAGCCTCTTATTGCCCAAGTCCTGCACTCAGGTCAACTAGTGGTTATGTGCTCTCATAGACGTGCTTCAACAGAGATTTTTTTCTTGCTCATATAATTTTCTTTTCTTTTTTTTTTTTTTTTAAGATTTTATTTATTTGCGAGAGAGAGAATGAGAGACAGAGAGCATGAGAGGGGGGAGGGTCAAAGGGAGAAGCAGGCTCCTCGCTGAGCAGGGAGCCCAATGCGGGACTTGATCCCGGGACTCCAGGATCATGACCTGAGCCGAAGGCAGTCGCTTAACCAACTGAGCCACCCAGGCGCCCCTCTCATATAATTTTCCATTGACCCAGCACCATTTATTGAAAAGGCCTTCCTCACTGAACTTCAGTGTTATTTTTAGAGAATGGAATAAGAGGTCAGAAGTGAAGGGTACATAAATATATAACTTTATCTAAATAATTTAAAACTTCATTAAGCTAAGAACTAAATGTTAGTACACTTCAATGCATGTAAGTTATGCTTCTGTACAAAAGTAATGGTATGTGTATTGATATTCATGTAATATTGGCAAAGATGCTTTAAGTTAATGGTACGTGCCTTTCAATTCTCTCAGGTTATATAAGGATAAACAAGGTGCCTCTAAGTTGATGAAAAACAGAGTTAATAACCTGATAAGGCTTAGTAAAGCTTTTTTTATGTAATTCCCAGAAATTAAGGAAATTAACGACTCCACTGGCTAGGAAATAAATTTGTTTGCAGGTCAGATGGTTTTCAGTACTTCTCTTCGACAAAATTATAGGTGACATAATGGAGGTGTCTACTGACAGATCACGGAAAACATCTTGGTGATGGAGAATTATGAATATTTTTGAATTGCTTGGAAGGGGTTTACAGCACTGAGTGATTTTTACATGGCAAAACTTCTTATTCCCTTCTAATTATCTGTGTATATGGAGTACTCAGAAGTTATCTTTGTTTAAAAAAAAAAAAAGATGTAACTGGTGTTGGTTTCTCTTTCTCACTCTACCAATAAGAAATATTATTCTGTGAATAAATGCTCTGATAAAAAGTCTCTTTCACATTAAGAATATAATTTAGAAAAAATATATATATACAATTAATAAGTTGTAAATTATACTAATATTAATTACAATATAATACTAATCAATTAATTTTAAATATTTAGACTATCAGCTACCAGATGCTATAATATAAAATGTATTTTAATGCATAATTTATAAATATTTTAAAAACACATTACAGGGGCGCCTGGGTGGCTCAGTTGTTAAGTGTCTGCCTTCGGCTCAGGTCATGATCTCAGAGTCCTGGGATCGAGCCCCGCATCGGGCTCCCTGATCGGCGGGAAGCCTGCTTCTCCCTTTCCCTCTGTCTGCCGCGCTGCCTACTTGTGCTCTCTCTCTATCTCTGTTAAATAAATAAAAATCTTAAAAAAAAATTTAAAAATTAAAAAAATAAAAACGCATTATAAAGTTGTGTGATATGGTAAAAAAATAAAACACTTTCAGGGATAAACAATTACATTAGGATGAACTTTTGGAAGATAGTGAAATAAGAGTTCAAGTAGAAAGAAAGGGCTAGGGGCACTTGGGTGGCTCAGTCCTTGGAAGTCTGCATTCGGCTCAGGTCATGATCCCAGGGTCCTGGAATCGAGTCCCACACTGGGCTCCCTGCTCAGCTGGGAGCCTGCTTGTCCCTCTTCCTCTGCAGCTCCCCTGCTTGTGCTGTCAAATAAATAAAATCTTAAAAAAATAAAAGTAGAGGGACGAATCCGTCTTTCTTTTAAGAAGAGGGGGGGTGGTAGGAGAGCTGCTTATGCGGGAGGTTCGCTGAACGGCCGCTTGCCCAGTTTTCACTTAGATTATATTCAGTTCGGGGCGCCTGGGTGGCTCAGTCGTTAAGCGTCTGCCTTCAGCTCAGGTCATGACCCCAGGGTCCTGGGATCGAGCCCCGCATCGGGCTCCCTGCTCCACGGGAAGCCTGTTCTCCCTCTCCCACTCCTCCTGCTTGTGTTCCCTCTCTCGCTGTGTCTTTCTCTGTCAAATAAATAAAATCTTAAAAAAAAAAAAAGAAAAAGAAAAAAGGGGCTATAAAATCTGTTACAGAAAAAAAATCTTGCAAATTTATAAAATGATAGCTATAATATTGTGATTTATAATAAGAAATACAGCAGTCGCCCCTTATCTAAGGGGTATATGTTCCAAGACCCCAGTGAAACTGTGGACACTACTGGATTTACAGTATCCTGTATGTACTATGTTTTTTCCTATATATCCATACCTATGATAAAGTCTAATTTAGAAATTAGAGATGGTAAAAAATTAACAACAGCAACTAATAATAACATACAATTATAACTCCACAGTATATTGAAAGTTATGTGAATGTGGTCTCACTCTCTAAAAATACCTTACTGCACTGTACTCACCCTCTACTTGCCGAGCTGCGAGGTAAGTTGCCCGCCTGACGAAGGAAGCGAGGTAAGTGACGCAGCTTTGTGACGTCGGCTTGGTGATGTAGATTTAGGTTGCTATTGGCCTTCTGACGATTCGTCAGAAGATCTTCCGCTTCCAGATAGTGGTTGACCGCGGGAGCTGAAACTGTGAAAGCGAAACCACGGATAAGAGGGTCAACTGTGTATATTTGGTCTTTGTCCCCATTTCTGGCATAGAATTCCTAAGGCACTTGGAATTTCCTACGTGTGGAGACTAATAAAGCCTCTTGTTATGTTATGAGGTAAATTTTAGACCTCCCTTAAGGGTGAGTGATGGTGCACAGGGGAAGCAACCCTATGATTAAAGGGTTGGAATATCCGGTCCCACCCTCCATCTTCATGGTCTATTTTATCAACCAAGCCTATGTAAAGAAGTCTTCATAAAATTCTAAAAGGACAGACTGGGAAGTTACAGGTTGGTGAACACGTGGATGTGGGAAGAGGGGTGGCCCTGGAGAGGGCATGAAAGCATCACACCCTTTCCTCAAACCTTGTCTTGTGCATCTCTTCCATCTGGCATTCCTGAATTATATCCTTTTATAATAAACCAGTAATCTAGTAGGAAAAATGTTTCTCTGAATTCTGTGAGCTGCTGTAGCAAATTAATGGAACCTGAGGAGAGGGGTCATGGGAACCTCTGATCTATAGCTAGTAGGTCAGAAGCACAGGTGACACCCGGGTTTGTGACTGGCATCTAAAGTGGGGTGGGAGGGGCACCTGGGTGGCTCAGTCGTTAAGCATCTGCCTTCGGCTCAGGTCATGATCTCAGGGTCCTGGGATCGAGCCCCGCATCAGGCTCCCTGCTCCACGGGAAGCCTGCTTCTCCCTCTCCCACTCCCCCTGCTTGTGTTCCCTCTCTTGCTGTGTCTCTGTCAAATAAATAAATAAAATCTTTAAAAAAAATAAATAAAAATAAAGTGGGGCGGGACAGGGACAGAGCCATGCTTGGGCGGTTGTGTGGGACTGAGCCATTTACTTATGGGATCTGATGCTAGGTCCAGGTAGGTACTATAAAAATTGAGTTGGGGGCGCCTGGGTGGCTCAGTTGGTTAAGCGACTGCCTTCAGCTCAGGTCATGATCCTGGAGTCCCGGGATCAAGTCCCGCATTGGGCTCCCTGCTTGGCGGGGAGTCTGCTTCTCCCTCTGACCCTCCCCTCTCTCATGTGCTCTCTCTCTCTCTTATAAATAAATAAAAATCTTTAAAAAAAAAAATTGAGTGAATTTTAGGATACCCAGCTGATGTCTGAGAATTGCTTGCTGGGGATGTGGGAAACCCTCCTCCACACATTGAAATTGGGTCCATGACTCCAAAAGAGTGGTTATCAACTTCCATTTCCTTGGAATATATTTATAAGAATGACCTGTGTGTCTTATTTTTAAATTTTCACCATTTAATGTGTGCCAGGAATTAAAACATTTACAACTATCCACACTTAAGGTTAAATGGTATATGCCTATGTAAATATTTGAGAGAGTTGAGGTTTTCATAATCCTTTTGGAAATTCATGAACAAAAAAGTTTGAAGAGTGCTGTCCAAGAATATAAGAGCAGTCATGCAGAATGTCAGTGCTTGATGGGCACAGAATCCTGCTCTCAGGCACAATCCTTCCAGGGTTCCTCTCTAGCTTTCAGGATGAAGTTCATCCAAGAACAAGATGTGCATGATAGGACCTAACTTGCTTCTGCTTCTCCTCAAAACTCACCTCAGCATCATCCCATTCTCTGGAAACACCCCTGTGTGATCACATAAAACTTTGTACTTGTTAGGATTAGACCCTTATTAAGTTAAGTGTTTGTTTTCACCAATGTCAAAGCCTATGGATTCCTTCAAAGCAGGGTTGTTGTGGGGTGTTTTTTTTTGTCTTTAAATTTTGAACTTTGGAACACCATCTGTTATGCAGTATACAAATGAATTTGTAGAATGAGTAAATTTTAGAATAAACATTGAATTTACTTTTCTTTTTCAACAGAGGGAAACAGACTCATTTGAAATAACTGAAGAAGATATATTTGGATTACCTGAAATCCTTAACTTTATAATACCTGAAAAGTAAATCTGTTTTATTTTTGAAATATTAAAGTTATTTACAAAATACTACATAAATGGAACACCTGAGAGACTTGTTAATTACAAAATTTAAAACATGACAATTCTATAACTATTACTCCTTTATTTTCTCAATAATATATCTTCCTAAAATGTGAATATTCTAAATATGTTGGCATGGCTTCTGCAAACCTGCTGACTCTATTAACATTTTATAGTATAGTCTCTTCTGATTATCAGCATTGTGCAGTCTTAAGTATCCTGTCTAGTTGGAAAATCCATAATGAAATAATTCAGTTTGCTCACGATGAATAAAATTATTGAGAGAGTAAGCAGTAAACCAGAGCAATCCTAAAAGCTGAACAAAGCTAAAAAACTGGACGACACCTCTCTATAGCTAGATTTGAGGAATGACTGGCTGACAGCTGATAGATTGGCAAAAGATTTGGATGCCTGGCTGCCAAGCTGAAAGAAAAGGCTTACTGACTTGGTCAATCATTCCCTGGCTCAGAGGTTCATTGGCTGGTTGACTAGCTGCCTGGCAGACTGACTAGTTAACTTGCAGGCTGACTGGTTGACTATCTGCATGAAGGCCAGCTGACTAGCTAAGTGTCTGATTGAATGACCAGTTGCCTGGGTGCATGATGCACGGGCTCAGAGGCTGGTTGGCTAATGGTCTGTCTGGCTAACAGTGTGCCTGACTAAATTAATAACTGGTACACAAGAATGCACATATTCTGGAGGCATTTTCAGCTGTATACTCACACTCATTCAGACTGCAAGATTTTGCAAAAATCCTGACGATATTTGTGTTGTCTGAGACTGCATAAAATTCACAGTTCCACTTCAGAAGATGTATGGCACCTGAGATATTAAATTTATTTAATATTCCACAATGAGAGACCATTAGGGAAGAATTAGGAGCTCACTTTGTGGATAATTTTACGTGCTAGAGAAAAAAATAAAAATAATCTCTAGTGTTTGCTGCAATCAGGAGGAACCCAGCCTCAGGTGATAGGGGTGCAGATGATCATGAGTTAGCTGTTCCTCAGAGTCAGTAGTTTCTTTTTCTGTTCCCTTGTTGGTGGGCTGGGTAATTAATTTCCTGTGATGACAAATTTATATATTCAGACCTCACTGCATCTCTCAGGTAGTGAATCTTATAAAAAAATATAATAAATAAGTGATTAAAGACAATCCAACCAGCATTCATCTTTCCATTAGGGAACTGCTTCTCACTATTCCATGTTCTGATAGGACTATATATTATTCTACCTTGCCCACTTACCACCTGATGACTCTTGTCCAGACTCTTTCCAATGAGTTAGAAGATGAATTTAACAAGATACACTATACTATGTTGCTACTGAGGAATTCCTCAGCTCTAAAGACCAGTTTGATATCAAGTTTCTGGAGGCCCTCTTTTATGCCCTAGGGGCCTGCCCAACAGAAAATAAAGACAATAAAAATAGAGAAGAGCTGAGAGAGAAAGAGAGGAAAGAGAAAAGGACTAGAGAAGAGGGGAGGAGAAAAGGAAAGAAGGAATTGCCAATGGTTCAACTGCAAATCTATTCAGACATAATCAAATCTATCATTGGACTTCCCAATAATGTGATTCAATTTGCAATAAATATCTTCTATCCTGAGCTAGTTTTTCTTTAGTTTTGTCACTTGTAATCAAAAGAATTCTGACTAATATAGAAATCCAGTTTCATTAAATTAATGTTGAGACATTGATTCATTGTTTTAATAAATATTAAACACCTACAGGGTACAGATAATACAATGGTGTATACATTGTTTTAATGGAAGGCTATGTAAGGAAAAGATAAGTATTACTATCATGAACTAAAATATATAAATTCATAACAATTTATGAAAAAATAAATACCACTATCACAAAAATAAATATCACTTAATAGACCCTATTGAAAACAGAAGTGATATACTCAAGGGCCTTGACAAGTTGACAAATGAAAAAGTTTGTGATGAAAATATTTTGAATAAGACCATTTCTCTTTATTTTTTTATTTTTATTTTTTTTAAAGATTTTATTTATTTACCTGACAGATAAAGACATAGTGAGAGAGGGAACACAAGCAGACAGACAGGGAGAGAGAGAAGCGGGCCCCCCGCCAAGCAGGGAGCCCGATGCGGGGCTCAATCCCAGGACCCTGAGATCATGACCTGAGCCTAAGGCAGATGCTTAATGACTAAGCCACCCAGGCGCCCCTATTTCTCTTATTTTTTGACTATGCCAATGAAGTCATTATCTTTATTTCTTCTTGGAATAAATTAAATATCTAAAGATTAATCAACATAACAAAAAAAATCACTGATTTTACATGGATACTTATATACTTATACTCTCTACTATTCTCTCTCAGAATATCTTTCCCCACATGTACCTCAGGTTATTGTGTGCTTTTTTTTTTTTAAAGATTTTTTTTTTTTTAAAGATTTTATTTATTTATTTGACAGAGAGAGACACAGTGAGAGAGGGAACACAAGCAGGGGGAGTGCGAGAGGGAGAAGCAGGCTCCCCGCAGAGCAGGGAGCCCAATGCAGGACTCGATCCCAGGACCCCGGGATCATGACCTGAGCCGAAGACAGTCGCTTAACCAACTGAGCCACCCAGGCGCCCTTTAAAGATTTTTTATTTTATTTATTTGAGAGAGAGAGAATGAGAGACAGAGAACATGAGAGGCAGGAGGGTCAGAGGGAGAAGCAGACTCCCTGCCGAGCAGGGAGCCCGATGCGGGACTCGATCCCGGGACTCCAGGATCATGACCTGAGCCGAAGGCAGTCGCTCAACCAACTGAGCCACCCAGGCGCCCTATTGTGTGCTCTTTTATCAGTGTTTCTGAATCCTTTAGTTATCTCTTCCAAAATTTATCACATATCACCATAGTAACTGTTGTATATACGTTTCTGTGTGTGTCACTAACTATTAGATCCTCTTGGATGAAAGGGATTCATTTTACATCTTGTATTTCTCACATATTTGTCCAATATTCAATTTATATCTCATGGTCTTTAACAGTTAATTATATCTTAACTACATAAAATATATTTGTTCAAATGCCAGATATGAGCCCCACTCCTTCAATAACCTGTTTCTTTCATGATAATGGACAAAAACAAAGTTAGCTAATGGTAAATATTTATGTAATTCATAATGGACACAGTCTTTTTGCTTTTCTTATCTCTTAGTTTCCTTGAGTTTGTTAATAATTTAAAAACTCTCTAAGAATCAACTTTAAAAGCTTTTATCTTTCTATCTGTGTGGACAACTAACATTCCATAAATATTTAATCATCAAATGATCTTCTACAGACCTTAAATTATTCAAACTCATGGAAGATGTAGAAAATCATATAGACTCATATTTTATGATGAATCCAAAAGAAATCATCAGCATTAATTGTAACAAATTTATAACTAAGTCATCATTTATAACATGAAGAGTGAACTGGCCAAGTCTTTCACTATCTATATTTCAGTTTTCCAGCACATTAAATGAGGATGGACTAAATGCAATTTTAAGTCCTCATGTCTATGACCTTAATGATGCCTAAAACTACCATGGCACATACATCCTGCCCACCATGCTGAGACATTTCTTTCATGTTAAATATTACTTTGCAAATCATTTCTAGAATCTAATAAACAAAGAATTTCTAGACTGCCCATCCACCTAAAATAGCAGTAAACCTGGTTCTTCCTTTTGGTTTCCTTTGTTTTGTCTCTCTTATCTCTCCTTAATAGAGTTGAATAGTTCTCCTAGCCTAAGCCATCATGATGTAGCATTTGAGAGCATGGATTCTGGCCTTGATGCCTACATTTGAATCTTAGACCTATCAGTTATGAGATACATGGGCTCAAACATATTATATGGCCTCCCTGAGACTTAGTTTTCTAACTTAAAAAATTGGCATAATACACAGAATCCCATAGGTTTACGGTGGGGAAGATAAAATAGGTATACATATGTAGATATACATAAAGCACTTAAAACAATTCCTAGTACCTGGTAACTACTGTATAATTGTTTTCTGTAGAATCACAATTATAGTTACTACTATTTTAGCTTTAGTGACTAAAAACTAGAGCTGGAAGAAAGGTACTACAATTCAGGGAGATAGAAATAAAGGAAAATAATAAAGCATATAAATAATAAAAAAAAGGTGGGAGAGCCAAGATATCAAGGGAAGGCCTTTTGAGAGGCTACATTTAAGCACTATATTTTAGAACAGTTGCTCCAAATTTAGGAAAGAGAAAATATTTGAGCTGGTTTCATCTCTCATTACACAAAAGTTAAATCCATGTGGCACTAACTCCCTTATACTTCTGAGTTGTATTTACTTGGACACCAAAGGAGTCCCATACTCAGCATCAGTAATGCAGTCCTGGGACAAGAAGAAAGTGGTATGTTACCCATACAAAGAAGTAAAAGAGTATGTTACTGTACAAGAAAATGTAACAAATACATAATTAGAATATCCAAAGAAGAACAAAGAGAGAAAAGATCAACTAAGTATTTCATGTAATAATGACTGAGAGTTTTCCCCAAATTAGTCACAGTCACCAAACTATACCTCCAGGAAGCCCAGAGATTAGAAATCTGAATAAATAACAAACAAACAACCAAAACCTATCATAGAGTGTATCATACTGAAAATGCAAAAAAACAAAGACACTGAGAAAATCTTGAATGAAGCTAGAACAGGTGTGGGAAGACCTCCTACCTCTAAAGAAGCAAGGAAAAGAATTATACAGACTTCTCGTTAAAAAGCATGTAAGCAAGAAGAGAGCTGAGTGAAATATTAGAAATATTGACAGGAAAAAAAAAAAAACAATAACCTAGAATTTTATATCCAGTGAAATTGTCCTTCAAATGTTACAGAGAAATAAACACTATTTCAGATCAAGCAGACAGAAAATCAGCAAGGATAGAGTTGACCTGAATATTACTACCAATCAACTTTATCTAACTGACATTTGTAGAAGAATCCATCAAACAATAGCAGAACAAAATTTTTTCTCAAGTGTACATGGAACATTCAACCAAGATAGTACATACTCTGGGCCATAAAATTTAATTTATCTAATTTAAAATAACAGAAATCATACAACGTATCTGCTTGGACTGCAATTGAATTGAACTATAAATTGACACAGCGAGAGAGGGAACATAAGCAGGGGGAGTCGGAGAGGGAGAAGCAGGCTTTTCTGAGCAGAGAGCCCGATGTGGGGCTCGATACCAGGACCCTGAGATCATGACCTGAGCCGAAGGCGGATGCTTAATGACTGAGCCACCCAGTCACCCAGGAGAGAGAATCTTAAGCAGGCTCCATGCCCAGCATGGAGCCCAACATAGGGCTCGATGTCATGACCCTGAGATCATGACCTGAGCTGAAATCAAGAATCAGATGCTTACCGACTGAGGCACTCAGGTGCCCCCAAAACTAGTAACCTTTTCAAAGGAAAATCATTACACCCAGATTGTTTCACGAGTGAATTCTACCATACTTTCAAATAAGATGGTACCAATTCTCTACAATCTCTTTCAAAAACAACGCAAAAGCAACTTCCCAACTCACTCAATGGTTTGGCTAATATAACTTAAGTAGATACTGTGTTCATAAAAGATAGGATATAATTCCCCATTCCTTAAGTGTGGCTATGTTTACTGGCTTTTTCCTGAAGAAAATAATATAGAAAGGGAGAACAATAACTTTATAGTGAAATTCTTGATAAATACTTCAACTCAGGTGACCAAGATTAACATGAACAATGATAAGTCATAATGATTGTATGTACCCTTTCCATGTGGTAATGTAAATGGCACTTTCTCCCCACTGTGGTCTTCTGCCACAAATCTGTGCCCCCTACAAAACCTGTACCCCAGTCTAATCATGAGAAAATCATCAGACAAAAGAACCAATTGAAAGAGATTCCACAAATACCTACCCAGTAATCTTCAAAAATGTGATGGTCTTCAAAAACAAACAAACAAAAAAACATGAGAAACTATCAAAACCAAGAGGAACCTAAAGAGATATGACTACTAAATGTCATATGGGACCCTGGAAGAGATTGTGAAAAATAGAACATCAGGGATGACTGTAGAAATGTAAATATAGACTTAAACTAACAAACAATATCAATATCACCTTAATTATGATAAATATACTATAATAAAGTACGGTTTATAAAATAGGAAAAGAAGGGTGGGAATAGGAGAAACTGGGTATGGTTTATAGAGAATTCTCAGTACTATCATCCCAATAGCTCTGTAAATTTAAAACTGTTGTAATTATCTATCATCTATCTATCTATCATCTATCATCTACCTACCTACCTACCTACATACTTACCTACCTACCTACCTGCCTAGAGGGAGAAAGTTACTAAGGTGAATGTGTGAGGTGAGATTTAAGGGAATAGGAATGGACATTGCAAGAAACATGTTTAGAAGCATTCTGAAGCAAATGTTTTAGGAACTGGGGAGAAAAAATGGTAAGCCTAGAGAGGGAAGCCACAGAACAAAGTATGTGGCAAATGATGCGTCCAGTGATGCAGGCAAAGTTCATTTAGTTAAGAGTCTTAGAAGTTATTTAAGGGGCTTAGACTTTATACTTAGAGTAATGGAAAATCTTTGATGAGTTGAAAAAGATAAGCAACCTGATCAGATTTTTATGCTGGAAGGATAATGCTGGCTATCAAACTTGAAGCAGCAAGACCAGGGTGTAATACAGTTCAAGCTAATTATGATGGGGTCCAAGATATCTCTAATGGCAGTGGGGATCCAAAAGAATGGGTATAGAAGGAAAATTATATGTGATATTGATGAAATATTGAATATGAAACATGAGAGAATTGAAAAATCAAGAATGATGTTCTCCTCTCTTAAGCAACAAGATTCAAACCAAGCTTTTAGATTACAAAGCCACTGTTCTGTTGGTCCTCCTGCTCTGCCACCTATGATGAATATATTTAATCCATGTTGCATTTTAAAGATTTTTATTTATTTATTTATTTGAGAGAGAGAATGAGAGACAGAGAGCATGAGAGGGAGGAGGGTCAGAGGGAGAAGCAGACTCCCTGCCGAGCAGAGAGCCCGATGCAGGACTTGATCCCGGGACTCCAGGATCATGACCTGAACCGAAGGCAGTCGCTTAACCAACTGAGCCACCCAGGTGCCCCCCATGTTGCATTTTATAACCATTGCAGGATCAGGTTTACATGTATGGAGTAGGTGATGGGGAGCAATTGGCTGAGTATGTTTATTTCTAGATTTCCACAATACACCCTTTCTCTGTTCCATAGTACCAGCGAGATTTGAGGGCTATTTGGCTCATACACAAAAATTTTCCAAAAGGAACTCAACCACCATTTGTGGAATATATTCCAAGTGCCAAGCAAAACATTTTTTTAAAAGATTTTATTTATTTATTTGACAGAGAGATAGAGCCAGAGAGCACAAGTGTAGGGAATGGCAGAGGGAGAGGGAGAAGCAGGCTCCCGACTGAGCAGGGAGCCCAATGCAGGGCTCGATCCCAGAACCCCGGGATCATGACCTGAACCAAAGGCAGACGCTTAACCATCTGAGCCACCCAGGTGCCCCCAAGCAAAACATTTTAAAATGTGCTCACATTTAATATCCCCAGTAAGCTCATTATATGTGTGTATATATATACACACACACACGGTGTATGTACATATATATGGGAATTTGTGTATGTGTATATATATACATGCGCACACACACATCCCCATTTTTAGACAAAGAAAACAAGTGTATGATAGGATAAATAAATTTGTAAGGAACTGCAGTTATTCATTATGATAGAGTTTTAAGAATAGTTTTGCCTAAGTTTGAATCTTGTTCTTTTACAAAACATCATATTGCCTCCCAGTAATAAAAACACTTGCTGTTATTTTAAGAACAGTAAATTCAAGGGAAAAGAGTTAACCCATATAAAAAAATTCCTTTGAAATTTTCAATTATATATATTTATGAGTTGGCTTGACTAAGGACTAGTGAATAAAGTGTTTTTTCCTTGTCTTAAATGATAGTTTCCACTTGTTCCTTCAAATGGCTTGAGCCATTTCTATTTGAGCAGTTCTTGGCAGAAGGAATGAAAGAGCTTCACGATGGGACAGTTCAAGAGTCACTGCATAAATCAGGCAGCATGAATGATCCCATTATCTGGTCATGGATCCCTGGCTGCAAGGAGCTTTTGCTAAAGGTAAATCCACACATGCATCAACATTGGGAGGACCTTCTAAAAGTCAAGGCCTGATTCTAATATAAGATGATGGGAGGTGTGCAGTGACACAGGACAGATTGGAGTCCTCTGTGGTAGGAATTTATCACTTCAGATATGGTTTCTCTTTGCTCTTATATAAAGGTGACAGAAGAATGTCATAAAGCAGAGAGGAGAGAGACGTCCAAGTAGTATTAGGAAGAATATGGAGATATTCAAGGGGCAAGAAACATCTCAGGTCAGGTCTCTGGGCCAGTGAAGTAAAGCAGAACACCACATGGTTAACTTCAGCATTGGGATTCACTGTCCATTCTCCAAAATTTCTTGTGCCAGAAACAGACCATTGATTTAATAATATTTCTAATGCAAATGTATTTGTATTTCGGATATTTTTTTTCATCCCTAAAACGTGGGTTATAGAACTTGACATACCTCGTATTTTTTGGATGAATTCAGTTATGTCTGGCATGAGAAATATTGACCCCAAGATAAAATAATAAAATAAATAATAAAGCTAATAAAAAGATTAGCTAAACTTTGATCAGGATACATGATGATCCAGGTGTTATGTTAAATGTTTCATGTGAGTTATCTTAATCAAAAATTTTAAGTCCCTGGGGTGCCTGGATGACTCAGTTGGTTAAGCACCACAGCTCAATCAGACTCATTCCAGAGTCAGTAATTAAAAAAAAAAAAAAAAGTAACTAACATCCATTGATAGCCTTCTATATGCCAAGGGCTCTGTATTATGTCTCCTTACTTAGGTCATCTAAAATACTCTACTAAAAAAAAATAAAATAAAAAATAAAATACTCTACTAGTTCTTATACATTTGGATCATTGTCCTCTGTTTACAGAGTAGCAAAAATATGCTTTTGAGGCATAATTTTAAAAAATTATATCACATAGGAAGTGGGAAAAAAAAACTTTCTACAAAATTATTTCAAAGTCTATGCCCTTTTTAATATGTCACAATAAGTAAGAAAGTGATTCATCCTGCTAGACTCTTGAGAAAACATGTTTAAGCTACTTTTTTTCTGTCCCATTTACTTGTATTTTCAAATGGAAAAAAACCTGTTTTTTTAATCTCATATTTCTATTTGTATGAATATACATAATGTTTTGCACATTATAGACTCTCAATATTAACTGAGTGAATGAGCATGTTAACAGAGAGATGGACATAAGTCAGTGATTGAGAAGTTTTAATGTACTATGCAGAATCATGGTCTTGTTTCATGATAAGTGAGTAGTGAGGGTCAGATTAATTTTTTCCCTCCTGCTGCTTCTGTATTGCTAAGTTTCAGAAGGCAAAATTCCTAGAATCTGTGGCAAACATCTATGAGAGCTTATATCAGTTGTTCAAATGAGAGTTCTATTTTCTTTTTTTTTTTTGGCATTTGTTGTTCTTTATTGTATGTATTTCTCTGTCACGACAAAAAATGCTTCTGGGGGCGCCTGGGTGGCTCAGTTGTTAAGAGTCTGCCTTTGGCTCGGGTCATGATCCCAGGGTCCTGGGATCGAGCCCCGCATCGGGCTCCCTGCTCGGCAGGAAGCCTGCTTCTTCCTCTCCCACTCCCCCTGCTTGTGTTCCCTCTCTCGCTGTGTCTCTCTCTGTCAAATAAATAAAATTTTTTTAAAAAATAAAATAAAAATAATAAAAAATGCTTCTGAATTTTTATGAAATTTGTTCTAGGAGTTTTAAAGTCATGAAGATACACCCTGAGTTCAATTTGTGATTTAGTTTGCTGGTAGTCTATGATTCTCTTGAGAACCTGCTGTTTGGAAAATATTTGTTTTTTGTTATTAGAATATTTTGAATTTAAAATTGTTATTTTCCAATGTTCTTAAATTGGTATTTTAATATAAATATTGAAATGTAAGGTTTTTTAAAAGAAAGCTTAATATCTGGGCACACAGTTTGATTTTCTTCCTTAAGAAGTATTATTAGAGCTAGCAGGAGCTCAGCACTGGCAGAGCTTGACGGTTAAGAGGATGTGTCTTGACATCACTCGGCATCAGGGAAATACAAATCAAAACCTCAATGAGATACCACCTCACACCAGTCAGAATGGCTAAAATTAACAAGTCAGGAAATGAGAGATATTGGCGGGGATGCGGAGAAAGGGGAACCTTCCTACACTGTTGGTGGGAATGCAAGCTGGTGCAATCTGGAAAACAGTATGGAAGTTCCTCAAAAAGTTGAAAATAGAGCTACCCTAAGACCGAGCAATTGCATTATTGGGTATTTACCCCAAAAATACAAATGTGGTGATCCAAAGGGGCACATGCACCCCAATGTTTATAGCAACAATGTCCACAATAGCCAAAGTATGGAAAGAGCCAAGATGTCCATCAACAGATGAATGGATAAAGAAGATGCAGTATATATATATATATACAATGGAATATTAAGCAGCCATCAAAAAATGAAATCTTGCCATTTGCAATGACATGGATGGAACTAGAGGGTATTATGCTAAGCAAAATAAGTCAATCAGAGAAAGACAAGTATCGTATGATCTCACTGATAGGAGGAATCTGAGAAACAAGACAGAGGATCATAGGGGAAGGGAGGGAAAAATGAATCAAGATGAAACCAGAGAGGGAGACAAACCATAAGAGACCCCTAATCTCAGGAAACAAACTGAGGGTTGCTGTAGTGGAGGAGGGTGGGAGGGGTGGGAGGGATAGGGTGGCTGGGTGATGGCCATTGGGGAGGGTATGTGCTATGGTGAGTGCCCTGAATTGTGTAAGACTGATGAATCACAGACCTGTACCTTTGAAACAAAGAATACATTATATGTTAATTTAAAGAATTAAAAATATAAATAAATAAATAAATAAATAAATAAAAGAGGATGTGTCTTGAGATGCTTTGCTTGGGTTCAAATTTGCCATTGTCCATTGTGACTTTGGGCAATTTATGCATACCTTTGTATCTCAGCTTCCTTCTCTGTAAAATGGATTTGATTGCAGCATGTAACCCAAAGATTAAATTTGCTGCTACATGTAAAGTACTTTAAAGAGCATCTTGTTCATAGTAAGCGCTTAGTAAATGTCAGTTGTTTTGTTATCCCTATTAGAAATAGCCAAAACTCAAGTTTTGTTTGTTTTTGGTGTTTCTTTGTTTTTTGCCACAATAATTCATCATGTATGTACTCCACACTTGTTTAGATCTCACAGGCATTTAAATATTTAAACTTGTACTAGCTTGGTTATTTTGTTTTAGTTCATTTTATTGGATTTGAGTTGCACAAGGTTGGATTAATCATATTCTCAGTCTATATTAAACTATTAACATCACACCATCATTAAGGCACATCTTCTTATTTATTTTCTCCTTCAAATCCAATCACCCTTCACTTACATACCTCTAATACAAAAGGACTTTCTGTAAATTTATAACATTTTATTTTGGAATATCTTAAAATTTACAGAAACATTACAAAAATACTACAGAGAGTTCCTATATACCCCTCATTCAGTTTCTCCTATTGTGAAAAATCTTAAATAATCATATGACAACTATTTAAATAAATAACTTGGGACAACACTGTTAAAGTAACTACAGACTTTGTACAGATTTTACCAGTTTTTCCATTAATATTCCTTTTCTGTGTTCTGAAATCCAAACCAGGAGCCTTGGTTCCCCTTATTGAAGAATGGTATTTAGAAACCAGTATCAGGACGCCTGGATGGCTCAGTTGGTTAAGCAACTGCCTTCGGCTCAGGTCATGATCCTGGAGTCCCAGGATCGAGTCCCGCATCGGGCTCCCTGCTCGGCAGGAAGTCTGCTTCTCCCTCTGACCCTCCCCCCCTCATGCTCTCTCTCTCTCATTCTCTCTCTCAAATAAATAAAAATATTAAAAAAAAAAAAAAAGAAACCAGTATCTAAGCACTTGGTATGCTATTGCTACTGGGGTGTCATGGATTCTAGACCTTCTTAGCCAAATGAGATGGGCCATGTATGCATGTGCAATAACATGCACTTATGTTCTCTGTAATCTATTTAGATATGTGTGAAACTTGCAAAATAGTGTTTCATTTTATATACATATACACACATTTTTCTATAAATTATATATTTTTCATATTTTTCACTTAAAACTGGATTGTCAATATATGTGGCTGTATGCAAGTAAAATGGATCAATTGTGTATTCAAATGCAATATATGTAAATTTAATATAAAGCTCCAAAATACTACTGTTTAGTATTTAATGAAATGCACGTGCTACAGTTTATTTATGAATTCTACTAATGATAGAACTCATTTGCTTCCAGCTATCAAAAACATGCCTACGTGGGAAAATGGTGTATAAAAGAGAAGGCATTACAAATACATCAGTTTTTATACATAGTATGAGAGAACTATTTCATGGTACAGAGAAATGTCTAAGTTGAAATCCCACCTCATACTATTTATAGAAACAACTCTCTTGGAATATCCTCATATATGAATCCTTAGGATTATTCATCCTAATGTCTTGTAGGGATGATACATCCAGGGTTGTGATTTGTTAGTCTAGGGAATATACATAATAATGGCCATTGCTCTTGAATGGCTACACTGGTTTACAATCCAAACAGCATCCAGAGGCTCTTTATTCCCTCACTTTCTCAAGCATTATTCAGTTTTTTATTCTACCAAAATGATAATGCAAGGTGATCTCCCTTTGTTCTGTAAATTTTTATGTTCTGGATTGTACTTTTTGTCATATATCTGGCATGCATTTGTATTCCCTATGTAACTCTGTTATTCATATAATGTACCTATTTTTCTTGATTTCCCATAACTTTGTTGTTTTGCAGCAAAACCTTGTAAAATTCAAGTTATTATTCACTTTCAGTTTTAAATCTTGCAAGTAACTTGTCCCAACTTGACATATGTCTGTTACATTTGTCTATGTTTTCATGTTTTGAAAAGAAATTTTTAAATCTGATGGAGTTTAGGAGCGCCTGGGTGGCTCAGTCATTAAGCGTCTGCCTTTGGCTCAGGTCATGATCCCAGGATCCTGGGATAGAGCCCCACATAGGGCTCCCTGCTCAGCAGGAAGCCTGCTTCTCCCTCTCCCACTCCCCCTTCTTGTGTTCCCTCTCTTGCTGTCTCTCTCTGTCAAAAAAATAAATAAAATCTTAAAAAGAAAAAAAATCTGATGTTTAACCTGGCAATTTTTCCTTATATAGTTTGTACTTTTTAGGGACTGATATACAAATCCTCTTTATCCCAATGAAAAATAGTATTCTATCATTTCCTTTCTTATCTTTATAACTATAAATTTCATATTTAAATATGTAAGCCCTTTAAGGTTTATTTTTGTATTTTGTGAAGTATTTACATTATTATTTTGCATATAATAATAGCTCTCTCAATGTATCCATAAACTAATCAGTTCTTTCCTAAGTGAGTTTTGATGTCCCATTCCCATTATAAAGTAAATTCTCACATATAGAAGGTTCTGAGTTCTAGGTTCCATTTCATTTTTTTGTCAATTTCAGCAAATCTACCTTTAATTTTTTTTTTTTTTTTAGATTTTATTTATTTGAGAGAGACAGAGATAGTGAGATAGAGAGCACAAGTGGGGAGGAGAGGGAGAAGCAGGCTCCCCACAGAGCAGGGAGCCCAATGCGGGACTCAATCCCAGGACTCTGGGATCATGACCTGAGCCGAAGGCAGACGCTTAACCAACTGAGCCACCCAGGCACCCCAAATCTACCTTTAGATAATATTTTAAATCAGCGCAAACCTATGTTCATTCAAAACTTTCATGATTGTCTTTTAACTGTCATGAGCCTTTTTTCCCTACATAAATTTTCTAAAAAGTGCAATTGAAGTTTTATTAGACTTCTTCATATTTATAAATGCATATGAAAGAGAATTGGCAACTTTATAATATATTCAATAATCCTCTTTATCAACATGTTATATCTCTTTTTTCATTAAGTTTTTTTGCTTTTGCCTGTTTTGTTATTCAATCCTTCCAGTTATCTCAGTCTGATAAACTTCTCAACAATACTGATCACAACCTCTCCTAATGGTATTCCCTAAATAGTACTGTCATAATCCTAAATTCATGAATATGACATAATCATAATCAAAGAATAATATATTAATTCAGAAGACTAGAGTTCAAGGTATAATTCTTTCATCAACTGTGACTTGAGAAAGGCATTGTACATATCTATATCTCAATTTTCTTTATATAATAAATTGAGACATTTGATGGTTTAATATAATATTCTGATTAAAATATCTACATATCTAGCATATAGTAGAGTCTCACCAATGCTGTTATAAGTAATCATATTAATAATAATGTAACATTATTAGTGTTCTTAGTATCCTACCATTTACCACCAGGCTAAATTCTTCATCTACATGAACATTGACATGGATGATATCAGACATATCAAATCATTTTATGTTCATTGTGATATTAGTGTTATTTTTTTATTTTTTTAAATAGGAACCCACTAGTTCTGGAAGATGAGATATTTATAATAGTGTTTTTAGGGAGTTTTTATATGCCAGCTCTGTGGTAAGTACATTACCTGAAAAAATAGCAGTCAAAATGAACACCCTATATAGTAAATGAAAACATGACTACTATGTTATAGATGATTAAACTGTGCAACAGCAATTTTCATTAAAGTGCCCAACTTCACATTGCTTGATCTGAGATTTAAACTCAGGCCTGCCTAAATCCAGAGCTTCTGTGCTTTAAAGACTAGGAAGAACTATTAAACAAGAGCATTTTCCTTCTGCTATAATTATTGTGGAACGAAAGGACATTTATGCAGTTTTTGACAATTAGTGGAAAAGAAGGGACAGGCAGCAGAACATTATAAAGAAAAATTTCTTACTGTCTGAGGGTTCCATTTAATTGAAGATTTTTCTCTTTTTCTTTGTTCTGTTTAAGACTCTTAGCTTGCCATTACAATTCTATTCAGAAACTAAGGGAAAACAGGCTCTCGAGTGGAATTTTTTTATGGAAAGGCATTCTACAGTGCTGTCAGCTCAGATGCATGAATTGAAGAACTTACTGTGTGAGTGGGAATTTAATGCTAACACCTTGGGACCCATTGCCCAACCATGGGTTTTGTCAGGCAAACATATGCAGCCGCTGGGAAAATGCATGTACTTTAGCAAGAACTTTTTAAGAGTCATAGTTTGAAACTTACACGGGTCTAAAAGTGTCTTATTGCCTTCTCCTATATTACATGGACAGCAGTCATAATTCATTCATACTCGCTGCAGAACTCATTTATGATTTGTGTTACATTTGGTCATAAACTTCTGGCATGCTTTTTATTAGATCTAATATAAATTACTCACTGAAGATTACACTTAGGTTGCAAAATGGTAAGCATATTTTGGTCAAGATGCCCATTCATTTATCCTCTTTGTTTTGGTTCCAGTATTTAGTATGTGATTTTCTCCTGCCTGCTCAGAATACTTTGCCAGTGAATTTTATATCATGTCACATGACTGCATGTACCTTGAAGACAGACCAGATCAGGTCATATGGGCAGAATGACCAGGAAGAGTTCAGTGAAAGCTCAATGGAGAAATGGAAAGCAAATGGATACAGGAGACCTAAGTTTTAGTTTTGGTTCAGCAGTTATTAAATATATTATGACAGAGAAGTCACTTTTTTCTCTGTAACTTAGTCATCCCCCCCCCCCAGAGGTAGGTGGGTAGAGATCCTACTTCCCTAAAAAATGTCAAAAATATATATATATATATGCTTCCAGATTCTAACCCAGTACCTCTTATACTCTCACCAAGACGTGTGTTCCCAGCAGTGTTGTGTTCTCCTGGTTAGGAAGGTCTCTTATTTCCTAACTCGACTGACTGACTTGGCTTTGTGGAGTTTGTTTTGTTTTGTTTTGTTTTTTAAGGCTCTCTTTTATCCCCATCTTAGTATTGCTATAAAGGTAGAACTCGTTCCCTTTCCATGATTTCCACAATAAGACAACAAGAGAAATACTAACAACAAAAACAAACACAAATATAACTTTTGCACTGCTCGAGTGTTTATAAAGCTTTTTTAGAGAAGATATATCAAAATCAAATCCTCAAAACCCAGTAACACCCAATTAAAATTAGAATAAAATATTTTCCCAATAATATTTTAGTATTAGCATACTAAATCATCTTTCTGTTTTTAGAAATCTGTAGGAAATGTATGGCACCAATTACCAAGTGATTTGTCTACTTAATTTCTGTTTCACCTCTAATCTCTCTACCCACTTCAATCATTTCCCTGCTTTTCCTCATCCATCCCTTACCTGTATATCTTTCCTAAGTTGCTCTGTTCCTCTCCCACTTCCTTCCCTAGCATGAATCACATCTAAGCAAGCACACACTTTATTCACTTATTTATTATCTGTATTGTTTTTCTGTCTATACACACATTCCTAGTACAATATAAGCCAATAAAGAAATTTGATTTCTGTCTTTATTTTTCACTCATGGATCTAAGTACTTAAAATAGTTTCTTACTCACAATAATCACTCGGTAAACATTTGTTCAGTGAATGAGGAAACCACTCACTGTTGGGAAATTCTAAATTCTTTTATGCCAAGCAACTCAGAACACACTACCACACTCCACTATAATTGAAAAAAAACTCCTTTTTTTTCTATTTCCTTTATTTATTTATTTATTTTTGGCTTTCTTTTTCCTTAAACAAAAGTCACCATTCTTGAAATGTAGTTTGGTCTTAGATAATTTTAATCTGATATCTTTCTTTTTTTTTTATTTTTGGTTATTACATGTGTGGTATCTACCTTGGTCTGTGATTTTCAGAAGGCAGACACTAATCTTATGTGTGAGTGGTTTTTATTTACACATGAGCACAGTTTCTGCCAAAGTCCTTACCTTAGATGAGCAGCCAACTCCTAATCAATATACTAGTTAAGTTTAGTTTTACTAGTCTTGCCTTGATTTGTTTCTTCAGTCTACATGAGGTGGTGAAACTCTTAAAAGGTAACAGCAGATGTTTCTGAGGCACAATATGAAGTAAAATTCACATTTATTTATCACCTGAGCTGGAAATTTGACTTTAGTAAGAAGTTCTACCCTGAACACCAGATGTCCCTCATGCTTCTGTTATATACCGGCACATTTTCAAGAATCATTCTCTCCCACGTTCATACATCTGCGAATTATTTTATTTAAAAAAAAAATATGTCCATATACCTGTGGATATTAATAGAATTTTTGTCTTACATTTTTATATCATTTAGTTCCAAAGACTGCAGTATAGTGCTTAAGAGCATGAGTTTTAAAATTATAGAAAACTATGGGGGTGCCTGGGTGGCTCAGATGGCTAAGCCTCTGCCTTCGGCTCAGGTCATGATCCCAGGGTCCTGGGATCGAGCCCCGCATCGGGCTCCCTGCTCCGTGGGAAGCCTGCTTCTCCCCCTCCTTCGTGCTCGAGCTCTCTCTCACTATCTCTGTCTCTCTCGAATAAATAAATAAAATATTTAAAATTATAGAAAACTATGTTCAAATTCTATTTCTGAAAACTTATTTTCAATTCTGTATCAAAACCAGTGTGAAATGGGGATATAAGCTGTCTGTTTACCAGTCCCCTTGCACATAACGTAGGGTGAATGATGTTACTTATATCATGGGATCACGACCTGAGCTGAAGGCAGACGCTTAACTGACTAAGCTACCCAGGTGTCCCAAAAAGTATAGATTTCCATTGAATTCGATCAGTCATTTCAAATAGGGAGTTTGCCTCTTTGCAGCATACATGTGTGTGCATGCGTATATACACACGACATAAACAGCATCAAATGACCTAAATAAACCCCAATATGCAGAAACCAGAAACTTAAAATCCTACACATAAACTTTTGAAATAAAATGCATGAAAATGATTATGCCAGTTCTTATGATGAAATCAGTCACAGTGTGGTAAAGCACTAAAAATGAAGGACAGGACGGAGTGGATTATGATGAATGTTTCTAGTTTCTGGCCACGTAGAGATCTGAAGTTTCACTGTAGTGACATCACTCCCTGATGGATATATGACTCTTAATGTATTCTCTTCTCAGATTTAACTCCTATCCTTTTGTTGTCTTTTTTGTTCATGGGCCTACCTCACTATTTCAGTTTGTTTCAAGCTCTCAATACACCATAGTAGTTAGTGGCACAAATTCTGATGTCAGATGATCTAGGTTCTAATTCTTGGTTAGCACCTCTTTACTGTGTATCCTAGGGTCCATTACTTATTTCTCTCTTTGCCTTAGTTTCTTTATTTATAAACTGAATAGACCTTTTAGGATGTGTACTAAAGAAAAAAAAAACTGAGTGAGCATACATAGACCTCTTAGAAGAAGACCAGCTATGCACAGAATGGTGAATAATATAAACTATTAATACGGTATATTTTAATATCTGGCATGGCAAGCTTGACTTCACCATTTTTTTTTAAATGAGTTTTCTATTTTCTTACTGCACATAAAATGTAGACTATTTATTAAAGTGCTTCTAAATCTCATTAACCACAGTGTGCTTTTAATTGGAATTATATTAAATCTATATATCAATTTGTGAAGAATCAAATTTTTATTGGTATTAATTACCCCTGAATCTAGCAAGGAATATAGTATATCTCTCAATATATTAAAATATTTTAATGTCCCCAAACAAATTTTATATGTACTTTACATATCCTCTACATAATTCTGTTATTTTTAATCTACATTTTACTTTTTCAGATGAAGTCTTTGTTATGATTTCTTATTTATTTTTATTTATTTATTTTTAAGATTTTTTATGTTTTATTTGACAGAGAGAGAGCACAAGCAGGGGGAGCGGCAGGCAGAGGGAGAGGGAGAGGGAAAAGCAGGCTCCCCTCTCAGCAGGGAGACTGATGTGGGGCTCGATCCCAGGACCCTGGGATCATGACCCGAGGCGAAGGCTGCCACTTAACTGTCTGAACCACCCAGGTGCCCCATGATTTCTTATTTTTTTAAAAGATTTATTTATTTATTTATTTATTTATTTATTTATTTATTTGAGAGAGAGAGAGTGAGCGTGGGTGTGGGGGGAAGGGGCAGAGGGAGATGGGGAGAGAGTACCAAGTGGACTCTGTGCTGAGCCAGAGGCAGGGCTTGATTCCATGACCCAGAGACTGTGACTGGAGCTGAAACTCAGAGTCTGACATTCAACTGACCATGTCATACAGGTGCCCCTTTGTTATGATTTCTAACTGGTTTTTGTAGATGTATAGGAAATAGGCTTTATTCTCATGCGTGTTTTTCCCCAAAACCTCTCTGAACTTCATTTTTAAATATAACTGATTTCCAGTTGCTTCAGTTGCATCTTCTAAGACTATCATACCAACAACAAATATTGATATTTGTTCTCTCCTTCTAGCTTTGCACTTAACATATCTTTCTTTTCTTATAGTACTGTGCAATGTAAGAATAATGTAAGTTGAAGTACACATTTACCATCATTCATTTTGTCCTGATTCTAATCTGATTATGCTAAGCTTCCCCCAACTCCCTTGGATGAAATATAGAATTTAATCATTCAATGTAGCTTAGAAATAATCTATTCCTAATTCTTATTTTATAGGGGAGAAATTGAAAGGTCACAAGGTATACAAATAGTCCAAGGCAACATAGCAAGCTGGAGATATAAGTTTACTTATAACCCAGTTTTTCTTAGTTGAGGCAGTCCTATTTTTGGTAACTTATTCTGAGTCTGCTTAATTTATTGTTTTAGTAAACCACTGTAGTTCTATTTACCTTTGCAGACTCAACAGTAGGAGAGTTTGTTCCCCTTTGTGGTCTGAAAGGAGCCATTTTTGGGCTTTATCAGTTTGTAAACAACATGAATTTTACATGTTTATCATCACAAAACATCTAATAAGTAGTGAAATCTTAAAAATTCTCAGAGTCTCAGTTGGTAAATTACCAGAATTCAGAATCTAAGCATCTGAAATTCTCTTTCTCCCTGACAAATGGAACAAGTTAACATGTGATGTGGATGGGACTTGAAAAGGTTTTACTCCAAGGATATTTTTGTTCAAGAAATCAAAATGTGGCCTTAAGATAAAGTAAATTGGATCAGAGATGTGTAGAGCAAATTGGGCCCACTCAGTGCAATGTGTCTCTAGGGTGAAGAGAGTCAGGTGAGATTTCTTCAGGAAATCATATATAAAGTAAAAGAGTTAAAAGTTATATTTTTATTCTACTCAAATTCAAATCATTGAATTAGCATGGGAATCATTTTTTTTTTTTAATTGAGAGCCTACTCTGTGACATGAGCTGGATTTTTTTTCTTACATAGTAAAACTGACTTTTTTCATAAACAGTTATATGAGTTTTAACACATGTATAGATTCATATAATCTTCACAACAATCAAGATACAGAACAGGTTCATCATCTCCTGAATCCATGCCCCTACCATCCCTGTCCCCTGGGAATTGCTAATCTGTTTTCTGTCCTATCTGCAGCAAACTTTTCCAGAACGTCTAGGTGCTATATTAAACATTAGGATTACGGAAAGTATTAAAAACGAATGGATTACAAACAATGATTTTCAGAGTATGGTCCCAGAACCATCAGTAACAGCATCACCTAGAAACTTGATAGAAATGCAACTTCTTGGGTCCCACCCCAGACCTATTCCATTAGAAAGTGTGGTTGGAGACTAGCAATCCGTGTTTTAATAATCTTTCCAAATAATTATGATGTACCCTCAAATTTGAGAACAAATGGGCTAAAAGGTTATCAGCCTGCTCCAATTTCTTAGGAGTTAATATTAACTTTCTTTTTTTTTTTTAAAGATTTTATTTATTTATTTGAGAGAGAGAATGAGATAGAGAGAGCATGAGACGGGGGAGGGTCAGAGGGAGAAGCAGACTCCCCGCTGAGCAGGGAGCCCGATGCGGGACTCGATCCCAGGACTCCAGGATCATGACCTGAGCCGAAGGCAGTTGCTTAACCAACTGAGCCCCCCAGGCGCCCTAATATTAACTTTCTATGAGGAACACTACACAACCGTGGGCTCTGCTCATTCCTGTGAGAAAACTTGTGCTCACGTCAGGGGTTCTAACCCTCGTTGCCATGTTAGAATTACTTGATATTAAAAAATACCAGTGCCCTATTAAATTGAAAGCCATCAAGAAGGCGACTAGTATTCCAAGATATACATTTTTAGAGGTTATTTCATTATGTTACCAGGGTTGATAAACACTATGATATGTTACAGGACCATGCATTGCTGATTCCCATGGATACCTCAGAGTAGTAAAGTAAGGCTCAGTTTGTGAACTTTTTCAGTTATTTATTCTTTCTTTTCTTCATTCCTCTATTTATTCATTCAGTCAGTAGTCCCTTAGGACCTGCTATGTGCTAGGCACTCTAGTTAAAATATCAGCAATGCAGTGGAATGCAAGACAGACACATACTTTTTTAACAGGAATGTATATTATGAACACAGGGCCATATCTTCAGGCTGGCCCCACTATTTTCTCTGTCGTCATTCTAGTTGGATGGCTTGTGTCTGATTCTGCATGCAGAATCTGGAGCATCCATGCCGAGATTTCACTCCTTGGTGACTGGTCCCCCTAAGGCTCCACCTAAAGGCCCTGGGAATATGCCAGCCTTTCATTCAATAGCCCTGGTGAGTGAACAGAAGTAGGCTTGTGAAGGTGGTTATTATCAATATGAGAATGGGTAGGGCTAATGGCTAACAACTTAATGTTACAGAGCATTATGATTACAGGGGTATCTATACAGTTAATGGCTTTTTTGAGTGAAGAGTGCAGTTACTACTTTTAAATACTTAGTCAAATGCCTTCACTATTCTCTGTGAGCCAGAAATTCAATGAACTGATGGAGGGCAAAAAGCTAATAATTTCACCATGTCTTAATTGAAGGCAGATTCACAAACAAAGGTAGTGACCTGAAATGTATATTTCCTGTTTGAAAAGGAAAAATCCCAAGTTTGTAGATCACCTGTTCCCAGGAGTAGTGGGGTTTACTTTAGAATTCTTGGGTCTTTTCTCCAGTAGAAGGACTTTGATGACTGCAGACTCTACTTAGAAGGTTTGGATGAACAGAAAGCATGACCATTCTTGAGATAGGATGGTATGTGGGGATGCCTCTTGCAAATGGTTCCTTATCAAAGCAAGTGAGCTGTGGGCAAGCAAGGGTGACATACTTCAACACTTGGTACAACTACTGTTACAGGAATTACATTTTTAAACTCAAGTTTTTTATCTTTTGAAGATAAAATTAGGAAGATTCAGATAGTCAATGTTAATGTACATATCCTATAAATGAATGCTTTTATAATAAGGTCTTTGTGTTCTGGCTAAATAAAGAATGTATTAGTAGAAGCCAAAATTGTGGATGAGACATCAGGAGGTAAGAGTTGACATGTCGTCTATCAGGCCTGTGGGGCTCTAGAGGTTCATGAATACAGAAGCCTTTCATGAATGTGGATATCCCCTGCATGAGGCAATATATCTCATTAGATGTATCCAACTATCCCAACTCTCTGATACTAACCATTATAATTAACTACTCCCAAATTTGATCTATAGAGAATGGGATAAAATGGGGTTAATCAATTTGGGCAATCTCTCTCTTGTTTGTTTTTCTTTATCTAAGAACATGTCTGGCTAAATAAAAACATTCTATCCCTCCACTTACTAATTTTTCACATTACTTTCAACTTTGTGATGTGTATACACATCCCTGAACTCTGATAAAGGTGCTTGTGAGATTTATAAACTCACTCCAGCAATGAACTTGAAAGTATTCCAAGTGTCTGGTAAGACAGAAGGGATCCAGACGAATGATGTTCAAGTCTTTTTGGTGCATGTGCTTTCTGTCTTTATCTAGTTCAAAATGCTTGCACTTAACAGCCATTTGCATATTATATAGATAGACATTTCCTCTGATATTTTTAATCTCTGACACCTCGTATCATTATTAAACCAATCACTGTAACACCTACTTCAAAAAATGATACATTATATCCCTTGAGTTTATCAATCATAGAACAATCTCAGTCCATCATCACATGAATTATTACAACACTGTTTGATATGTGTACCAAAAAGGGAAAAGTAGTCTCTTGTCTTTGAACTTTTTAAGACAATCACATTAGGGCTGAACTGTACAGCACTCTCATGTCAATTATAAAGACATTATTCAATGGCTCTACTCAATCCATTTGACTTACAGTTAACCCCACAACTTCACTATTAACTTTACTTTCTACTTCTTTTAATATTTGACACTTACACATCCTAAAAGATTGGTAGGATCTTTGAAATAGAATTAGAAATCAACTAGCACAGGGTTTGCCAGAGTGGGGGATGTGAAACCGGGGTGTAAATCAGAATGATTTTTAGTGGAACACAAGATCATTTCAGATGACATGCTGGCAAGGCAATAATTAACCTTGAATCTTGTAGTGAGAAAGTTATTCTCATCTCAACTTTCTTTCATTCCCTCTGGACACATCAAGAAGAATGAATCAGTATATCGCTAATGCGTCTTTAACACTTAATGTCTTCAACACTTGCTATTATAACCAAGATAGAGTGCTCCTCAGGCTCAGTGCCTTATGCTGGAGCAAGATGAAGGTATACATTTTGTCATTTTTAAAGTTTTAGTAATCTTCTTATATATAAGGTAAGTAAATATGACTGTTGACCATTATGGTAATGATAAAAAATTCCTTTTAAATATATTTATAATTTAAACAATGATTTAATTTAAAAATATCAATGAACAATAATAAAGAGAGTATACAGAAATAGTCAAAATCATGACAATATGCCAATGACTAATATTTGGAAAAAACTGACTTAGTATGACACACTAATTTTACACTTGAAAGACTGAATTCTTTTTTTTCTTTTTTTTAAAAATTATTTATTTAAGAGAGAGAGACAGTGAGAGTGACAGAACCCAGGTGGGGAGGAGAGGGAGAAGCAGGCTCCCCACTGAGTAGGGAGCCCGATGTGGGGCTCAATCCCAGGACCCTGGGATCATGACCTGAGCCGAAGACAGACGCTTAACCCACTGAGCCACCCAGGTGCCCCGAAAGACTGAATTTTTGAGCAAAGTTGTCAGGGACTGAAATGTGTCCTCTCCAAATTCATATATGGAAGCCCTGACCACAAATTCCTACGAATATGACTATATTTGGAGACAGGATCTTTAAAGAGGCAATTAAGGTTAAATAAGGTGGAATCGGTGGGTCCTAATCCAATCTGACTGGAGTTCTTTCAAGAAGTGGAAATTTGGGGGCGCCTGGGTGGCTCAGATGGTTAAGCATCTGCCTTCGGCTCGGGACATGATCCCAGGGTCCTGGGATCGAGCCCCATGTCCAGCTCCTGGCTCAGCGGGGAGCCTGCTTCTCCCTCTGCCTCTCCCCCTGCTCGTGCTCTCTCTCCCTCTCTCTCTCTCTGTCTTGAATGAATAAATAAAATCTTAAAAAAAAAAAATTAAAAAAAAAAAGAAGTGGAAATTTGTACACACAGAAGAGACACCAGGCATATAAGCACACAGAGAAAAGGCCATGTGAGGACACAGCCAGAAGGCAGCCATCTGCAAGCCAAGGAGAGAGGCCTTAGGAGAAACCAAATCTTCCATCACCTCAATCATGGATTTTCAGCACCCCTAACTATGATAAAATAAGTATCTGTTGTTTAAGTGACCTAGTCTATGGTATTTTGTTATAGCAGCCTGAGCTAACTAATACAATGGTCAAAAAATTAATCAGAAGAAGAAAGCTATAATTTGAACATGTTTCCTGATTCCTTTTTAGCCCCTCAGTGAGAGTTACTTGTGTGTTCTTCATTTATAGAAGCTAGATTATCTTGCGCACTCCAGAAACAAATGAAAAGAAGACAGTCTTTGCCTTGATCATATTTGAAATATACTAATAATGACAATTAATAATTATGTACAGTCCTAATAAACCGATCTAATGGGATACAATTGCTTTTATCAAAATTCTCTTGATTATGAATGGTAATTATAATGTCTCAGTAATATACACCATGGTTCTCAACTGGAAGTGATTTTGTCCCCTAGGGAACATTTAGCAACATCTGGAGACATTTTTGGTTGTCACAACTGGAGGTGGATGCTGGGGCTAATGGCATCTTGTGGGTTAAGGCCATGGAGGCTGCTAAACATCCTACAATGATAAAGCTACCCTCCAGAACAAAGAATTACCTGGCCCAGAATTTCATTAGTGTTGATGCTGAAAAACTCTGATGTAGAGAGAACAGAATGGTAGAAAATAATTAAACCCAAGTTTGTATGAATTTAAGATCCATCCTCTTGACATGTAATCTAATGTCAATGCAGAATTGAAGACATTAAAAACATAGCCACTTAGGGCGCCTGGGTGGCTCAGTTGGTTAAGCAACTGCCTTCGGCTCAGGTCATGATCCTGGGGTCCCTGGATCGAGTCCCGCATCGGGCTCCCTGCTCGGCAGGGAGTCTGCTTCTCCCTCTCCCGCTCTCCCCTCTTGTGCTCTTTCTCTCTCTCACTCTCTCTCAAATAAATAAATAAAATCTTAAAAATAAATAAATAAATAAATAAAAATAAAAACATAGCCACTTGATTAAAATGTGCTCTCCCTTTTTTCTTTTATAAAATAGGATAACAATAAAACATTTCTTCCATATCAGAGGAATCAAGATGAAATGATACATGTACAGGCCATGTACAACCTGATGTAAATTATCTATTAGTCTAGTTATGTTAGATAGCATAGACTGCCACTTCTTTTCTTTTATTTTTAAAGATTTATTTATTTATTTTAGAGAGAGAAAGAGAGAGTGCTAGGGGAGGGGCAGAGGGAGAGGGAGAGCGATCATCTCAAGCCAACTCTCCACTGAGCAGGAAGCCCAGAGCAGGGCTCAATCTCATGACCCTGAGATGATGACCTAAACTCAAACCAAGAGTGGGATACTCAACTGACTGAGCCGCTCAGGCACCCCTAGACTGCCAGTTACTAAAGAACTAGGATTTATTTATCTGTTTGTCCCAAGTAGTGGATATGAAGCTGGAATAAATCACCCAATTACTGAGTGAGTGGATACACGGAGTACTACTTAAGTTAAGCAGCCTAACTTATTTCCTTATTTTATTATCAAAATTTAACATCTACTTGATGGAGGTGTTAAAAGAGTATCCCAGAATCTGACATAGGGTAAGACAAATTTGATATAAAACTCATATTTCTTATTAATTTTAGTGATGTTCACTTACATTGAAGTGGTACCTTAAACACTTGCTTTTGTGAATACATACATACAAATTTAGGGTATGTTTTATATGCTTAATTCATCAGTTAATTCAAGTAGTTGCAGAAAATACTGTTGAACTGGTAGACAGCTTCTTTTTTCTTTTATCTCTTACTCTTTCTCTCTTGAACAGATGGTTAGTTTGTGATCCCATCGGGTGCCCCAGTGCTGCTCATTAAAATTCTCTTTCTTTATGGGCAGTGTGCCTTCCTGCCTCCCATATGTCTACTAAATACAGAAGATATCCTTTAATACTTAGTTACACTCCTTAGGACCTACCATCTAATAATGCCACTGAATGACTTACACATATTGTTAATACTGACACACACAAGGAATAAGTGTACCTAAAACTAATTTCAAGCCTATAATGTAAACTCATCCTGGAAGCCAACAGACAACTATTTTTTTTTTTCTAATTCTTAATGCATAATTTAAATGTACTCACTAGCAATATGGAATTATTTCTCTACCTATACCTGTGTGTGTTTGTGAATATATGGAGATAATGCTTTGGAAAATTCTAGCTAATTTTATTGAACACTTCTTATGTGCCTGATGCTGCTGTTATATTTCACTTCATTTTCACAGCTCTCTGTGAAATTGAATGATTACTATTCCCATTTTTAAAAATGAGAAAACTAAGATCAGAATTAAATACTATGTACATAGTTATATAGATATAAGGTAATAAAACTTAGATTCAAACTCAGAAAAAAAAAAGGCTTTCCTTAAACACGGGGGGGTGGGGAACAAGATGTATTAACACTCCTTTAGTGTCATTTGGACAGTAAAAAGATAACAAAAGGAAATTCTAAGTAGATAGACACTAATGTTAAGCCATTTTGTCAGCATTCTAAAATGATATCACATCATGAGATATCAGACCTATATTTTCAGAGATAATCTAACCCCTCAACCTGTATATTGTTCTTGTGCTGTTTTCTACTTTCAACATGACAATTCTTAAAAAAAAATAAGCAGATAAAATGGATGCATCGATCTCCAGTTAGAAGTTTAGTAAAGGGTAAACAATAGATAATTGAGTGTGCTCTATGGAATTACTGAAACCAGAGTTCAAATCCTGAAAACATCATTTATTATCTTTGTGTCTTTGGAAAGTGATCTTCTGTTTTTTCATAGTGACAACTAGCAGTGATTGCTAATAAAATATTTGTGTGAGGAATTAATTAACTGCTTAAAACCAAAACAAAACATAGGGTCTGACATACACATACACAGCAAGTGCTCTCTGAAAATGGCTGGCCTTTCATGTCCCATACATCTAACTCAGGTACTTCCCAATCACCTCATTTAAATCCTGCATCTATTCTTGGTGAGATTAATTATCTCTGAATGCAGAAACACTGCCAACATGGAGGTAGCAAATCTAAAAACATAATAAACCTTCAACTAAAAATCACCTCTGCTCTAACAGGAGTCATTCAGCTGCTACTTTTGTATGGATTTTGGACAGATTTCTGTTGTCCTGAGGAAGACATACAGCATTTAAAACCTTCACCAGCATTTGCTGGCTACATGTCTTCTCTCTCTCAGTCTCTTTCTCTCTCTTTCTCCCTACATTTATATATTTTGAATCTACCATAACAGTCAAACAGCAGTTACCTTGTGATATCAATGAATTAAGAGATGGATTTAAATGAATTAGTTAACTGTTGCTGCCAGAGGTGTTAGAATTTATTTTTTGACTCGAAGAAGTGAGACGTTCAGGGGCATAAAATGTGACAATAACTTCGATGGTGTTGCACTTGAGGAAACATAATAGACCAGAAAGAAAACAGTCCTGGGAGTCAAGAGCCCTGGGTTCTTTTTTTTTTTTTTTTTTAAAGATTTATTTATTTATTTGAGAGAGCAAGAATGAGAGAGAGTACATGAGGGGGGGAGGGTCAGAGGAAGAAGCAGACTCCCTGCTGAGCAGGGAGCCCGATGCGAGACCCGATCCCGGGACTCCAGGATCATGACCTGAGCCGAAGGCAGTTGCTTAACCAACTGAGCCACCCAGGCGCCCAGAGCCCTGGGTTCTTATTCTAACATAACTCACTGAGTGATGAGGGCAGAAGAATAGGAGAAATGTGCATACTGGTTAAGAGCATAGGCTCTGAAATCGGACTATGTGCATAATATGCTATTTCACTCTTATTATTTCTGTGACCTTGAGTAAATTCCTTAATATCTCTGAGCTCAGTTTCCTCATCTACAAAATGAGGACAGTGATAATATCCTCCTTACTGGTTTTTTGTAATGGTAGAAGGCAATAATGGTTATAAAAACCTTAGAACAGTACATGGAACATGATCATTTCATAGTAGTGGTGTTGTTTTTGTTATTATATTCCAAATCTACTTTCTTTATCTGAAATAGGAGAGAACTGGGTTGACAAATCCTAATGGAATTTTCACCCATTACATACTATGATTGGTTAGTTGCTTGCTTGTTTCCTTCCTTCCTTCCTTCTTTCCTTCCTTCCTTCTTTCCTTCCTTCCTTCCTTCCTTCCTTCCTTCCTTCCTTCCTTTCCTTCCTTCCTGTCTCCCCCATCTCTTTCTCTCTTTCACTTACATTTTCTTAAAAATTCACTTTTAATTATCAGAGCCAATGAGGATGGGTAAGGATTTGTCCTGTTGACTGCTGATTTTTACCACTGAAAAGAACATCTGGTGGTATGTTCAATAAGTATCAACTGAATGAGTACAAATTCATGGGCACCAAGTGGACCAAATCAAATCAACATCTCTGAGACTGCTACTTAGAAATTTGCTTTTTAGGGCGCCTGGGTGGCTCAGTTGGTTAAGCGACTGCCTTCGGCTCAGGTCATGGTCCTGGGGTCCTGGGATCGAGTCCCGCATCCGGCTCCCTGCTCGGCCTGCTCGGCCTGCTCGGCGGGGAGTCTGCTTCTCCCTCTGACCCTCCCCCCTCTCATGTGCTCTCTCTCATTCTCTCTCTCAAATAAATAAATAAAATTTAAAAAAAAAAGAAATTTGCTTTTTAAACAACATCCTTAGGTTCCATTGTGTTTAATCTGGGTCTACACTTTGAAAAGCATAGTTTTAGTGGATCTAGTATGTGGAGGTGATTAGAGTGACCATAAAATGTATTGTCAAAATGGGGAAAATTTTAAGTGTAAACTGGGATCTTAATGATAATTATGACAACAAAGGAGACATAAATCTAGACTTTATTGATCATGGGGAAATGCAGACACCCTAAAAGCGATAGTGTTGCAGGCATCAAAAGGATGAATGATACACAGCTGTTTACTAATCCCAAGGAAACCTTGGTATATGCAAGATCTCTGGAAGTTTACTCTCCTGAGCTGAGGTTTTTGGAAGCCACTAGAGCTTGGCAAAGTTATAAGACCCTGATTTGACCCAGAGGTGGGGACTCATGTAACTATTGTTTTTATTTTTTTTATTTTTTTGGTGCAAGATGGTTTATTTAAAGCACGGGGACAGGACTCGTGGGCAGAAAGAGGAGTTTTGAGGGGTGGCTGATAATATACTATGGGATTGGGGGAGGTAAAGAAAAAGGGAGGTTTCCAAAGAACTTTCATATGCTAAGGAGGACGTACAAGATACCAGAGGCCTTGCCATTGTCAAGTTAAGGTTGTTTCTCCCCTCTAGCAAGACATTAGCATTAAGATAGTTGGGAGATTTCTGGAAGAAAGTCACACACGTCCCACCCAGGAGTGGGGGGTAGGGGTAGGTTGCAGGATGTCAGCTTATGCTTTGTCTCCAGCCAGCCTTCTGCTCCCTCATAATTTCCCCTTGAAAAATTTTGACCCTTAAATCTTTAAGGTTGGGCGCCTGGGTGGCTCAGTTGGTTAAGCAACTGCCTTCGGCTCAGGTCATGATCCTGGAGTCCCTGGATCGAGTCCCGCATCGGACTCCCTGCTCAGCGGGGGGTCTGCTTCTCCCTCTGACCCTCTTCCCTCTCGTGCTCTCTGTCTCTCATTCTCTCTCTCTCAAATAAATAAAATCTTTAAAAAAAATAATAAAATCAATCAATCAATCAATCAATCAATCAATCTTTAAGGTTGTTGAAAGTGGAAGGGCTCTAATGGGGAGAGGGCCTTTACTTTCTCAGTCTCCTCATTGGCACTTGGAATGACAAAGTAAAGGCCCTCTCCCCATCAGAGCCCATGCTGCCTCTGGCAACTGTTTTTTTCTTACTGTGCACTCCTTCCAACTGAAATATCAACAGTCTAGTTACGTTCTTTCAGCATTCATGATGTAGTCTCACTCAAGGGGGATATGTGATAATTGACATCAGGTCTAGTATTGTATTCATTATCTATATCGATAGAAGAAGATGCAGTTGAGGCTAACACAGAGTTTTATGAAAAACACTAGGAATGAAGTCAATACTGGTATTGGGTTCTAAGTCAGGTATTCTTTATTCGGAACACCAAAATAAAAGCAAAGAAAGCACACAAATGCAAGCATAACAGTGCAAAATCAACTCAGCATTCAGTGGAAACTTCAGAATGTTTAAGATGTATACAATGAGTTGGCCAGATTTTCATCCTATTGGATATTGTTTACATCATATGTAGATGTATGTGTGTGTATAATTACTTTGGTTTCCTACAATAATTTTAGTATGCATGAGTGTATTCCTCTTTTTCTGCTCCCAAGACTATATTTCACAATGAGCCAAATGAGCATGTAGAACATGTTTTCTCATGGTCATGAGTCTGAAAAGAAAAAAAAAAAGTAAAGAGTGAAGCCCCCTGCAAAAGGCAAGGAGGGCACTGGGTGATACCTAGACAATATGGGTGATTACTGGCCACTTCAGGCATCTGGATGTTTGGTGTTTTCAAATAGAATCATCATTCCTCTGCAGAGTGTGTCTCTGTGTCTAGCAGCTACAAATAGATCCAAGACTTGCCAGAGTTTCTGTCTTCTGATCTCATTATACAAACCACTAAAATGAGCAAAGGAGTAACTCCCAAAAGCTTTCATGTAGTTAATGGCAGCAGAGGGAAGTCTGCCTTTGATATTCACCTGTTCCGCATACCTAACTCACTTTGTGCCTTTCTTTCAAAAGCAATTTAAGGGGTGGGGGTGAGGGAGTGTCTTTCTTTCAAAGGCAATATCATAGGGATGTTATTGGCCAGTTTCTGTGAGTGTGTGTGCATGTGTGTGTGTGTGTGTGTGTAAAAGAAAACAACTTCAACTTTTAGGACAAATGCTATTGTGTTTGCAAAATCAAGCTTGTAATTAAACCATAATAATATTGTCCAAGCACATAGAGATGCATCAGTACATTTTCTGGGTACATAATGAGGAGCTGGAGTCTACAATCAAGATTTACTATCATGTCCTACCCATACATTTAACAAATATTTCTTAATATTTAAATCTTACAATTCCTTGCCAAAGAGTGGGGTGACAGTTAATCAAGAAGTACCCAGAAGTGTAAAACAAGAGGTAGTCTGTACTCCTAAAGAATTTATGACTGAATCAGGAAACCCAACTTGCCTGCAGCTATGATAAAAATTGGGATAAGTAACTATAAAGTCCAACTAGCCGCTAAGGACTGTGAAATAATTCTGACTGGGAGTGGAGGCTAGAAAAAAGGATGCCAGAGGAAGTTTCACAGGAAAACTGTCCATATCACCAGGCGAAATGAGTCAAGTTTGACAAGAAAGTGATGCAGGAGAAGAGCCTTATAGGAAGGGAGATAGAGGCATTTGCACAGTGCTGAAATATTGGGTTGAAAATACAATAAAAAGGGAAAAATAATAACCATATTGGTGTGTTCTAAGCCTTGTGAAGGAATCCGCTAGAGAATATGTACTAGAATTATTTAGAACTACAACTGTAAACGTCTTCATTAGAAAATATGGTGAAATTTCATTATTTTTCTGTGTTCAAAGTGATACAATGAAATTATTTTGCAAATAGGCAAGCTGCATTGGTGTTTAATATTTTCCAGGTTCAGAACAGTGTGTCTTTGGAATTTTATTTTTGTTAATGTTATTTTGTTTCCACTCATGGGTTACTTGGTTAAATTTTCATAGCAGTAGAATGTGCTGTGATATTATGATGGGGAGTACTGGAGTCATTATGTGGGGCTTTGATTAATGAATTGAAAACTGAAAGAGTAAAAAACAGATAGCTTCTGCTTCTCTCAGTACTTCTGAGCATTTGCTGTAAGTCAAATACCATTAACAAATCGAGTGGGTGCTTCTTGGTACTTTATTATTCAACAGTCATCTTAATTGTTAATAATTCCTAAGAGCACTGGAGTGAAATATGAAAGGGTGGGTATTTAAAAAATCAAGTGTTGGGGGCACCTGGATGGCTCAGTCGTTAAGCGTCTGCCTTCCGCTCAGGTCATGATCCCAGAGTCCTGGGATTGAGCCCCGCATCAGGCTCCCTGCTCCCCGGGGAGCCTGCTTCTCCCTCTCCCTCTGCCACTCCCCCTGCTTGTACTCCCTCTCTCGCTGTCTCTCTATCAAATAAATAAATAAAATCTAATAAAAAATAAAATAAAAAATCAAGTTTTTACAAAGAAGCCAAGTCCTAGAAATATTTAGCAAAGGTCCAGGGTAATGAAAGGCAAAAACTCATTGGGTATTCATACCAAGGAGGAGAATTAGCAAAAAAATGTCATTACCATTGCCTGGTACAAATGTGTAGGCTCTTTAGGGCCAGAGGCCTTTTAATGTCTTCAAGGATTAATGTACAATAGGCCTAAAAGGAAAGATGATGATAATTAATGGTGATGATAATGATGATGGTGATGAGAGCGCTGGTGATGATGCTGATAGAACGTCTCACCATTCCACATATTCTCTCTATAACATTCAATACTATCCAGAACCCTATGAGGTAGACCCTATTATTAATATCTCCATTTGACTTAAGAGGAAATTGAGAACCAAAGAGGTTTAGTAATTTGCCCAAGGTTTCACAGACTTTAAATGCGGTCCTCGCAGAACTAGATTTCAAAGTTACACAGTCTGGTTCCAGAGCATGCCTTTAAATCACGCCCTCAGTGCTGCTCTCAGTGAATCGGAGTGTAGGACAAATAGCTAATGATATATAATAGGAGCTAACATATACCTAGATGGTGCATATGCTAGGCACTGTACTAAAGATTTTATGAACACTAACATATTCAATCTTCAAAACACACCTGTGAGGTAAATACCAACCCAACTTACCACAATCCATTACCCATACAGATGATGCTCAGAGGTTTCATAATTAGTCCACAACCAACAAACATGAGAGACAATTTTCAATCCCACAACTACTGCCCTTGGAGCCAACATTTGTAATGCTGTACTTCCATAAATGAATCCTGGCCATGTGTCTCAGAGACCATGCATTATGTAATACATTAAGAGATAAACTAGGTCACTTATTTTCTAAGCTGGTTCCCTTTTGAGAGTGAAAGGAGAGGGTTGTCACAATCATTTCAGGATAATACCCCAAAACTGGATCTTTCCTAGGTAAACTTCTAGAATGTATAGATTTTCTTCGCATAGACTAGTGACAGAGCACTGGACCCCAGATCTAGAGATCTGGGTTAGTAACTCACAGTTAAAATCTACAAGAGGTCATTCAATCCTGAAGGAATTAATTCTTCTGTTTGGACATTCATGTCCTCACCAAACAAAGGAAAGGGTGGTGTCTTAGTTTGGGCTACTATAAAAAAATACAATAGACTTAGGTAGCTTATAAACAACAGAAAAGTACTCCTCACAGATCTGGAGGCTAGAAGTCCAAGATCAGAGTGCCAGCACAATTTGGTTCTGGTAAGACCTTTTTTTGGCTTATAGACTGTTGACTTCCCATTCTATCCTCACCGCAAAAAGAGGGCAAGAGAGCTTTCTGCAGTTTCTTTCATAAGGACACTAATCCCATTCATGAGGGCTCCACACTCAGAACTTAATTATCTCCCAAAGGCCCTACCTCCTAATCCCATCACATTGGGAAATAGGATTTCAACATTTGAATTGTGTGGGAACACAAACATTCAGTCCCTTGCAGTTGGCGTGATTACTTCTATGTGTGTGTGTGTGTGTGTGTGTGTGTTTTTTTCTTTTCAGATCAACAAATTCTTCTCTAGGAAGCATTCCCTAAACTCTCCCTTCTCTTCCCTCTCTCTTTTCAGTCTTATGCATCCTTTGCCTCCCTCTTTTAGCTCTAATCAGATAGTACTCATGTTATGTGGGTACTTGTTTGTCTTCTCAGTTAAGCCATAAGGTTTGGGAGGTCATGAAATGTCTTAGTATTTCATCTGCCTAGTACAATACATGGCACATACTAGGAACCCAATGCATGTTTAAATGAGGGAGGGGAAGAATAAGGTTTCCTGACTCAAGTATTTTCATATATAAGCCAATTCTTTCTTCAGTACTACATCAAAATTTGGGGTCAACTTTGACAAGGAGAGACTTTCTGTAAATTAAGGAGTGAAATTACCACATATTAATTTATTTATATGTTCATTCACTCAGTCTTTCATAGTAACTGCTTGCAGTCTTTCAGGCAGTAAATGGTAGAATTGGTGACTGAACCCACCTTTGGTTAAAACCTTAGTCCAATTTCACAATGTGGTAGTGAATCCATCCCAAACTACCTGTGACTGGGAAAAAGGTTCCAATCTCTTGAATGAAAACATAATGATTTGATTGGTTGAGCCACCGAAATGACATTAAGCGGGGAACTCTTGAGTTTTGAGATCAGGTACTAGATTGGAGTGAGTCTGCAGCCTCCCTTGGTACCTGTTTCAAAAAGTCAACATTCATTTAGCTGTATAAGTTCTGGTCTATTTGTTTAACAATTAATGACATTATGTTTCCCCATAACCTGTATTAGACCCCATTCAAGCATTTAATCAACGTGTGCTTAAAGAAGAGCGTCAGGAGACTGTATACTGTCCCATTGTTGCTTTGGGGTATGGGAGTGGCACATGAGTATTCAGTATTCAGTATACTCCTTAAGTATTCAGTAATCCGGGGTCTTTCCTGATAAGGAAAGTCCTGTTAAGTCTTTTCTTTTTTTGGTATGAATAAAAAAGAAACCATTTGTATATGGTTAGATAAAGTCTCTTAAAAAGTTGTCTTTCCTGGGGGATGTGGGTCCCAGGAGACTATAAAGTAGTAATTTCACTTGAATTATTCACAGATACTAAGTAACATTTAAGCAAATTAGGCTATTACCTCAACTTCCAAATTAGAGATAAACATTCTTTTCAAGTCAATAGAAAGTCCTATTTGTTTGATATAATATGGTTAACTCAATACATATTATCAGGTATTTCTTTTGGTTGTGTTCTATAGCTGAACCTAATAATCCCAACCCTCATGTTTTATGCCTAATGTCCACTGCACAACCAATCTATTTGGGCATCCAGACTAATTTTCTATCCTATTTATTTTTGTCTGTTTGTTTTTACTTTTGTTTAAAAGTGCATTCTTCTAGAGAGCTTTCCTGCCCCCTCCCACCAAATCCACTATATGCTTAAAAATTCTAGCAAATTAAATTTGTGCTAGCAAGTAGACAAAACAAATAAATGGCTTAAAAACATCACAATCGAGTATGATTAACAGCAAAGGGTTATACTTTTAATAAATGATTAGGAATGGTTGTAATGCAAAGATTTATTTCACAGAACAAAAGCACTTAAGCAGGAGTTTATATTGCCGCTCTGCTTCAGCGGTCAACCTGCATAGCTACAATGATTAATTAACGGCCGTGTTCGGGATGAGTGAGCACCATTATTGTTCTTAAATAGGAAACGGCAGATAACCATTACTGATTATTCCTCAATTCCCAGTCTTACTTGTTAAAGACTAAAGGATGCTAAAGTAGGTTGTGCAATTTCAAAGCTGCTATGAGAAGCAGAAAATAATAGAATTTCTATAGCATGTATATAGGGGAAAGCTGGATCAGTTAAAAGATTCAAGTTAGCGGTCAGATCTATCCTGAAAGGTCTGAATACAAAATTTATTCCTGTGAATAAGATTTTAACAACTTCAGGAAGAGGTAATTTAGATCTCCGATATATGGTCAAGCTGTATTTCTCTGTCCAGTGCAACTACCCATCATCAAAATAAAAATAATAAGAAAAAGAAATAACTTACTGATTGAAAACCATAAACGTGGTCAACCTAATGAAAGCAATTTCCATAAGCATGGCCTTTGTTTACCTATTATTTTTATTTTGTTTTGTTGTTTTCTGGAGTACAAATGGATGGAATCAGGTCTTCCGTTCTTTCTTTTTAAAAAATCATATCACTGCATTTATATATATATATATATATTTAATTTATTTGACATAGAGAGAGACAGAGAGAGAGGGAACACAAGCAGGGGGAGTAGGAGAGGGAGAAGCAGGCTTCCCATGGAGCAGGGAGCCCGATGCGGGGCTCGATCCCAGGACGCTGGGATCATGACCTGAGCGGAAGGCAGACGTTTAACTGTCTGAGCCACCCAGGCCCCCCTGCATTTATATTTCTGATGCAAATTTATTTGGGCAAGTTCAACAAAGTTTAGAGACAGTTTCTTTATGCATCTTGGAAATACTTCTACCAAATCTCCTCTGGAAATTCTCCTACCAATTTGAAAAGGGAGAAATAAACACTTCTTAGAATGTTTCCGAAGGAATACCCTCTGGGATTCTGTGGCTGGCAGAGCATACCAGTTTTATCAATTAAGTGCTGTTGATGGCTCCTGGAACTCCTCTGAACTGGGATGTCCTGACTCTAGAGCAATATAGGAACGTGTCTTTTGCTTTGTCCACCAGACAGGATGAGAGCATTGCAATATCTGTGACTATCTGAATTCCAACAAGAGTGCTGCCTTGGTAGTTGCCACAATCCTCACTGAAAAGACTCAATGAGCAGAATTTGACTGCTTCTACTAAAAAAAAAATATATATATATATAATATATATATAATATATATATATATTATATATATAATATATATATTTGATTTTTCAGTATTTGAAATATTTGAAATATTCCATTATACTTTTGCTATTTTTTAAAGATTTTATTTATTTATTTATTTATTTATTTATTTAGGAGAGAGAGTGCACACACGCATTTGTGCAAACAGGGGAGGTGCAGAGGGAAAGGGAGAGAATCTCAAGCAGGCTTCTCGGTGAGTGTGGAGCTCAATATAGGGCTCCATCCCAAGACCCCGAGATGATGACATGAGCTGAAATCAAGAGCGGACGTTTAACCAACACAGTGACCCAGGCACCCCAATAAACTTTGGCTATTTTAGAAGAGTAGATTCACGTATTTTTTTTTCCAGGATCACAAAACTCATCAAACCATTTTGCAGAGGAGAGAATGGACCCTGGGAAGAATTAATTCTCTCTTGCACAGCCAGTAATTAAAAGACAAGACTCAGACTTAGGTCACCTTCTTAAGTCTAAGATTAAGAATGTGCTTTTCTTTTTTAACGTATAATATGACCAGCGGGAGGATGCTTTTATTTGTTCAAAAGTCACACACTATTCTAGTTCTAAAGAGTATCAGAAACTATTTATAAACTATGGATATTAATAGGAATGTGGGTTATAAAAATAGCAAAGACTTCAAACTATTAAAGGAATTTTTAGAGAAATAGTTAATTCAAGGACCTTCATACAATGGAATTTTATGTAAGCATTACAAGTGAAGAAGTAGATTTGCATATACCACAGTATAAAAATTTTTATACCAGAGTGAATGCGGGTCTCAAAGATATAGTAACTAAGAGCAAATCACCTGATGAGATTGAGTGTATAATCTTGTGTGTGTACTATATTGTGTACGTTAATGTTTCTATACATGTTCATGAACAGAAGTATTTTATGTTTGACACTAAAGTATAGTTACCTACAGCATGGTCAGTCATATAGGTCAGGACTATAGCATCCAAAAGATTAAGGATGGTTAGTTAAATTTTAGTTCATATTCTATATTCATCTTCAAAAACAGGTACTTGTTCTTTTCTCGAAATAAAGACAAACAAAAAAACCAGCAGCCACCTCTATAAGAACCATTTATCATACAGAATACATTAACAAACAAGGTCACTTACTTATTCATAACAGTCCGTGCAATTCTCCCCCTCCCGTTACCCCTCCTTGCACCCCTACATTCCCCTGATTAAATATGTAATTTCTAGCACATTTTTCATATCTTCAAAGTTAAACCTTTCTCTCAACAGAAAACCCTGCAGTTGGAGTGTTCTGGCTAGCACAGGGCACTAGCTGAAAAAATTTTTGAGAGTTTGACCTTTCTCTGCCTGGTCTGACTCCTAGTCAATGTTTTCCTAATGATATTTTGGGTATTACCAAGGATTCCCAAATCTGCCTATACTTCAGAATCATCTGTATTGGCTTCTGGGAGCCACCAATAGCCCTCGGTAGTTTAATTTTCTGGCTGGAAGGACACTTTGAACTAAAGTTGCTTTTTCTTTTCTTTTTTTTTTTTAACATCTTAAAAATCACTGACTTTCAGTTATGAGGGACTTCGATTACCCCTTCAATCACTTATTTTTTTTTTTCTTTAAGATTTTATTTATTTATCTGAGAGAGAAAGAATGAGAGACAGAGAGCATGAGAGGGAGGAGGGTCAGAGGGAGAAGCAGACTCCCTGCCGAGCAGGGAGCCCGATGTGGGACTCGATCCCGGGACTCCAGGATCATGACCTGAGCCGAAGGCAGTCGCTTAACCAACTGAGCCACCCAGGCGCCCCCCTTCAATCACTTATTTTGACAAATAGTAAAACTGAGGTTCAGAGCAGTTAAGTGAATTTTCCAAGGTCACAGAGCAAGTTATTGGAAATGATTGTTACATATATCAGGACATTCTCCTGATATATGTAATATACCATCTAATAACTACAATTTAATCTTTCTGTGATCCTTACGGCTTTTGCCAGGCCTGCAATCATTATGAACCTCAGTGATTACCATATAGGAAAGTGAGCTGAAAGATGGGTTAGTGTTTAGAATTTTTTTTCTCTGTCTTTTAATATTTAAGAGGAGGATTAGTTTCCCCAAAACTACTCTTCTCACCAGTTTATCCTTTTCTCCTAAATATAAATTTTAAAAAATAGAGGTTTTCCGTTTTTGTTTTTTTTTTTTTTTAACCAAAGAAAGTTCACAACGGGCCATGTCATAGGAATTTGAACTTGTGTTGCTTTTTAATTCAACTTCATAGAATTTATAGTTACCATTTGTAACACTGACCTATAGGAATCTGTTCAGTTCCTTTAGCTCTTTGCTCCTTCAGATACCCTTCTACAATCTTTTCCCAAATAATTAGTTTTTTCTCCCAAGACTATCCCTGCCTCAGGCGGTAGTTGTGGTCAGGCTTCTAAAAAAGTTCACTGGACCTAAAATCTAACACTTTACTCTAACTTGGGGTCTCTGCCAGTCAGAGAACGCTTGTGATGATGAAAAATGAGGATCTATGGGAAGGTATGTATCTAACTCTCCACTTCAATTTTTCTAGAAAATACAGGAGAAGGAAGGGCAAAGCTGATTTATATAAAATATTTTTCAAAATAAATTGGCATTTTCAGCTACATGCAGAAATAAATATATAGTTGTATTCACATATTTATCTTTTTAGATACCTGCTAAGTACAAAATAAATGCTCCAAGTTTTAGTTTTAAAAAGACAGAAAAATAATTTTAATGAGTGTTGTAAAATAGACTTATGAAACATAATGGTTTCTGTGCCTGAACTTTTAAATTATCTGTAAAAAAAAAAATTAAAATAGCTGATCTTTTCCATCACTGAAAAGAAAAAAACAACAATGATATATTTGTTTATATACGCCAGAGATTTCATCTGCTAAATCTCAGATAGTTTTGTCACATGTTGGGCTGATAGGCTCACACTGACTCAAATAAGTAGGCATTATGAACCTATACTCACCAACTCAACTTTTGCTCTCAGATTCCCACTTCTTCTTAGATTTTAATTAATCCCCACCTCCCTAATCCTTCAGGGTTATATAAGCGCTATAATTGTTGTTATTATTATATATGAGCACCTGCTTGGTGCAGGGGCCTGTGTTCTGTGCTACATGAGACACAAGGGGCCCATAAAAAGGTTCCCACCCCTAAGAGCATGTGAGAATTATTTGGGTCAAACTCAGGATGCAAATTAAGAAAGCACACTTCTTCCTCTCTCACGGTATGCAACTTCTCATTTCTTATCTTCTTTGCCTGTCAGGAGGAGGTTCTTCTATAAGGCAGTGTTAGAGACAGTTTCAACTCTGATAACTAGTCCTGATATTACAATAGAATTTAACAGCATTTCCATTTTTGCCTATTGGCAATTAAAGGATATTAGCCAGCTTGAGTGTTTTAGTGGTGACAAACTTGATATATTAATATCCACAATTTTTACTTAGCCCTTTTAGTATGTCAACTGAGAGTCTTTGAATCAAATATTATAATCCTCACATAAAGGACAGTTTAGAGTAAATTAGATCTTTACACTATCATGAAAACAGTTGTATTTCATCTGCCTTTTAGAATTGGACATACATGAAACTTGGTACAGTTAGCAGTGTATAAAGTTACTTTAAAAATCCCAACCATAAGTGGACAGGAGATACTCCACAGAAGATTGATTACCCAGGAGTCAAGACTAGAAAAATCCACCTGCAAGTAATGGCCTTGGTCTATTTTTCTTTTACATCATCCATTTATAAATCACAGCATTCTAATCAGTGGAGAACAATGAGCAATTGTGCCCAGTGTATGGTGGCAAGGGGATGAGCAGGTCTGTGAATGAATAATCAGTGATGTGACCGAAACCCACAGGGCAAGACACAGATGGAGTGGCTAGATCTCAAAGGACTGATTGCAGTGGTGTTCCTGTGGTCTGAGAATGCTAACGCTAGGCTGTTTCTTGACCATTTAGATGCTTTAGTACGAAAAGGCACTTAAAGTGTTAACTACTATATAAATACACTATCTATTTTATTCTTTAATCCAGAGACTGGAAAGGGGAGGGAGAGAAACAAGATAACTCATATACAAAATTTGGATGGAAACACTTGATTATGATGCTGTTTGGGGTTAAGAACTCTGGGAACAGTATTGCTCAGGAAAGGGATTGCTCCAAGTTACCCCAGGTAAACCAGCTGAGAAAATGATCCACTGTGAATGAGTCCTCCTCTGAACCTACTTTCACCTGCCTTGATTGGTATATGCTCAGTCTTCTCCAAAAGACTTTAGTCTTAGTCTCTTGCTGAACTTTAAAATCTTTCTAGATTCAGGAAATGAAGTCTTCTGCTATCCCCATACCCAAGACCATTTTTGTTTCTGCTTCACATTTATTGACTTAACTTTTTCTTTTATGAAAAGATCCATGTATATTGAAGCCTCATAAGCAATACTCTTTAAGACCCAGGGACTACAGTAGTGTTTTCCCTATTGTAGATGCTCACTATATATTTATTGAATGGATGAATGAACGCAAATTTACTACGTCATACATTCAAGTTACCAGGTGAGTACTCTCTTGTTGCAGGCACAGTTCTAAGTGCTACAGACATGGGAGGGGATGAGGAACTTAAATTGTATTGATAGAGACATTAGCCTGGCTTCAGTACACCATAAGGGTAACCCACATTACTTCTGCATATAATCCTTAGATGGATCACATCTTTTTCCATTTTAATTTCCACCTTCCTCTCTGACATGGTGCTGAAATTATGTGGCTCTTGAATATAAAAACACAGAACGAGCTAAAATGAAGACTGTGATCTGATGTTCTGTCTATTGACACTTGCAGACTGAAGCAACTGTGCCTCTAAAAGGTAAAGCAAGTTTCCCAGAATTATACAGCCATTTTTTGTTGTTCATTGTAGAATCTTCAACCTTTTGCATCTGGGTCCTGAAACATGGAGACTCCTGCCATTCTCATTGTTTTTTTCTGGAACCTGAGTTCTAATTTCTAATTGGATAGGTTTGCATCAGTGACTAGGTATCCCCTGATTTTCTTTAGCCACCAAACTTACAGAAGCTGGGCAAATGGTTAGCCCCGCTCTGCCAAAAAGCTCAATGTTCCTCTGGGCTCTGTTGCTTCTTTTTCCTCCCTGAAGCAAAAGCGTTGCCTGTCCTCTGACTCAGGGACACATCTCAAATCCTGTTTATGAAACTGAAACACAAAATTAATTATGGACGGGTATAGGCATTGTTACCTTCCTCTTTGGTTCTAATTAAAGGCAATCAGAAAGACTATCTAATGTGGAGGCTGAAGGCATGAGCTTTGGAACTATCTCTGAAATTGGTTGTGTGACCTTGAGTAAACCTATTTTTATCTCTGAGTCTCAAAGTCGAGCTCTGTAAAATGGGAAGTAGCACAGTGGTATTTGTTTTGGAATCAAATGAGATACTTATCACATGGGAATACCAAAGGTACATGCGCTGCTATTGTTATTGTTCTACTCATTCTTGGGAAACAAAAATTATTTATACTGTGCCTGTCAGTTTCATTGAATTGATTCTAAGCCTTGCCTTTGTCCCCCACCAAGGCAGCATTGTTTATTCCTATCATATCACATGTCCCCCCACTGTACCTGGTAACACATTTCTTTCATGTCACACATTGCACATAGCACTATGTGAGACTCGACTCCTGCCCATAGCAACACTTTATATGGTCATTCTCATTTGTCATAATCATAGCTTCTGGAAGCAGAAGTCATTTATCTGTTTAGCACAGTTTATTTAGCATCGTTTTTTTGTTTGTTTTTATTTTTTAAAATGTTTTATTTATTTATTCATGAGAGTCAGAGAGAGAGAGAGAGAGGCAGAGGCAGAGGGAGAAGCAGGCTCCCCGCCTAGCAGGGAGCCCGATACGGGACTCGATCCCAGGACCCCGGGATCATGACCTGAGCCGAAGGCAGACGCTTAACCATCTGAGCCACCCAGGTGCCCCTATTTAGCATCGTTTTTATCACAGTAACTGCCAAATAAATCCTTATTGATCAATGAATAAATTGCTCCCGTTTGCCAGGACATGCTCTAACAGTCTGGGATGCTGGCTTGGAATTTTAGAGATAGAACATAATCAGCATGGTGTATAAACCACTTAACCTAGAGTCCGTCTACCTGGGTTCTATTTTTAGTTCTGCTACTTTTTTCATGGAAATATGAGGAGGACACCTAGCTTCTGGATGTCCCAAATAACTACTACAAAATAATAGATCAAGGTTAGTTAATCATTTACAGTATATGCAGACACTTACCTATCTTTCCTCTGTGATGGGGATGGATTCTGGTCCTAGATAGCTAATTAGGGAAGAGTGCCATGAAAAAACATTGGCGTCTGTCCTGGGAATAAGAGGGCAGAACAGCCATGCATATGCCACATATTTTTCAGTCCTGAGTGTTTCTATTTCACTAATGCTGTATTTCAAGTGTTAAGCTGTCTCTTCTAAAAAATGATTACAGGGGCACTTGGGTGGCTCAGTCAGTTAAGCGTCTGCCTTCAGCTCAGGTCATGATCCCAGGGCTCTCGGATCGGGTCCCACATCGGGCTCTCTGCTCAGCAGGGAGTCTGCTTCTCCCTCTCTCTCTGCCCGCTTGGCTTCTCTCTCTCTCCGTCTCACTTTCCCTTCTCAAATAAATATTTTTTAAAAAATTAAAAAATTATTTCAACTGGATCTCAAGAGATCATACATCTTGGACGAGGTTGTGTATGGAGTATGTAAATACGCAGTTCCATATGTATGGAGTTCAACGTGGGATATTGCAAGGTAGACATAGGTTGTTTTTTTTCTTAACATGGATTAGTTATCTCTATTCTTCCATTCTATATACCACAAATAAAAAGAGCATAAACAGAAATTCTATTAAGAATATCTTAAAACAGATTCCTTAGTTAAAAAACAAAGATAATGAGGGGAGAGTAGGAAGAAAAGGTGATTAGAATTGGCCACGTGGAAGATTTTTTAAAATAGAGCTTCCTGCAAACTGGCAAAAGGCAGAGACACAAATGTAGAGATGGGTCCTCAGAGGTCAGAACTCTTCACTCTCAGATTTGGATTTTGCAGACGCTTAGTTATGAGCCAGCAGCACCATCTAGAGGCACAGAGCAATCCTGCACATGAAAGAAACGGAATGGAGCCCGTCTATTTAATGTGAGCAATGGCAAAACCACTGCTTCATTTATATATATATTTATATATTAGCCCCTTACAGAAGGCCTGCAAAGGAATTGCTTCCCATTCCCATCAAAAGATGACTGCAGAGTTCATTACTGGGAACATTCAAGGCTTCACTTCAGAAGCTAAAACTTCCCTCCACAACTTCCCTACTGAGAGGAAAGTCTCTGACTTTCAAATTAGTTAATTCATTCCACATATTTTACTGGATACCTGCCATGCCTCAGGCTTTGTGCTAGGCACTAGGGGACACAGACAAGGATATATTACTGACTGGCCCTCTATACCCTTAGCCTGCATACCTACACCTAACCACAAGGATACATCTTCTTCCATCTTATCCTTTTAAATGGTTTCTGGGAAGTGAGAGTAGAAATATTTTAAAGCAATCATTATATTTCAAAAATACATGTTCTGTGTAAAAGCTTCAGATTGTTTTATGTGAAATCATAGATTCAAATAAATTTAGAGTGACAGGGGGTCCTACAGTCTCCGAGTAGTCATTATCAAACTTTGGTGTCCATGAGAATTACCTGGTAGACTTTTTTTTTTTTCTTCTAGATGTCAGTCTTTTTCAGTTTTCCAGGGTCATACATCTTTTTTTTTTTATTTTTTATTGTTATGTTAATCCCCATACATTACATCATTAGTTTTAGATGTAGTATTCCGTGATTCATTGTTTGTGCATAACACCCAGTGCTCCATGCAGAACGTGCCCTCCTCAATACCCATCACTTTTTATTATAATACAGAATCCTAAACTCCAAGCCCCAGACATTCTAATAATACAAACACGTGGTGTGGCTCAGGATGATGCATTGCATTTATATATGTTTATCTGGCTTTCATGATGGAAGTGAGAAATGAACCAGGCTTTCAAAGGAGAACGCTCTAATTTTTATTTGCAGGGAAGCTAATGCCAGCACCATGAACCAGAGATATCTTTCCTTATCTTTTTCTCATTTCTTTAACTGCCTATATCTATTGTTTAGACTAGAGAATATCTAAGAACCACACCCATACTATAGTCCAGTAGTGAGTGCCAAGGTTTTACTTAATGATCCCTTCCCTTTACATTATAGCTCTAATTGTCACTACTGGCTCATGGCTACATACTTAATTAGAATGATTTTAAGAATCATCCTGTTAAAATATAGACCCTTACGTTTAGATCTAGGTTTTATTTACATAAAAACATATTGTATAATAATATTTGCACAGTAAGCCCCTTGTTGGATTAAATTGGGAACCCATTATATTAGCAAACTCACAGCTTTTGAGTCTGTGTGGGTGCAGAGGAGCTGAAAATTAGAAACTTGAGTGGATTTCAATACCTAATTCCACACCAAACATAGGCAAATTAGAGCTGAAAAAAAAAATCTTCTAAGTAGAAGGCAATTTAGCTTTCACTGTTTTTCATTTCAGCAGCCCGTTTTGAAAGATGTCCAACTGTAAATCTTTGGGATTTAAAGAACTGAGCTTTTCAAAAGAAACTTGTAAGAAATCTGTGATAATAAATATCTTTTATGTATCTCCTCTTCTCTGTTCCTCCTTGCACTGTTATGGAGAAGATCCCCATTATATCTCAGTGGAACAATAAACTAGCCTAGTAAGGATGACATTCTCAATCCTTCAAATCCCCATATTTAACTACCATATCTCCATCAGGGTGATCTTTCTACACTGTTGATATGATCGCGTCACTTGTGTAAAATCTGTCAAGGTGCTGCACTGATTTTAAGAAACAGACTCCAAAATGGTAGCATTCATTTTTTATTTGGTTTCATGCCTAGTTCATGGATCTTCAATTCCAGGCATGCTGAAGACCCCAATTCTTTTTTTTTTTAAGATTTTATTTATTTATGTATGTATGTATGTATGTATGTATGTATGTATGTGAAGGCGGGGTGGGACGGGATGAGCAAAGGGAGAGGGACAAGCAGACTCCACACTGAGCACAGAGACTAACATGGGGATCCATCTCATGACCCTGAGATCATGAACTGAGCTGAAACCAAGAGTTGGCTGCTTAACCAACTGAACCACCCTGGCACCCCTGAAGTCCCCAATTCTAACAACTCCTTGACATTTCTGTGGTTTTACACCACACATTTTATCCTACTAAACCGTGATTTGTGGTAATCACCAGGGTAATTTAGTTCAGCCATTACGTGTCCTATGGAAGAGTGTTCTCAACTCTTCATGCTGTGTTAGATGGCCCTTCTCTTGGATTTTTCAGAAACCTATATATTCTATCATCATAACAGCATAGCATGCATGAAGAAATGAGATGTGGGGCTTAACCCTAAAAGTCTTAAAAACCACAGGATTTATGATTCTTACCTGCAACTATCATTAGAATTCATCAAAGTTCATTCATTGAGTTCATCAAAGGCAGAGAATACAATTAACCGTATAGTCCCTAATTTTAATCTCAGTAACCAGTTGAATGTGTTGAATGTTTTCATGAATGCTCCTATTTAACTCTATTTACCTAAACACTAATAATCCTGAAACAATTGAGGTGATCTCCAACCATCCTCCCCATACCTGCCTTTCTGGACCCTTCATTAGCCACTGACCAGGCCATTTCTTAAAACATTTTTTTTTTCTTTGATGGATGAATGAATGTGCTTGTTAATTGTTCTTTGGGCACATGCAGGATATGCCATAATCTATTGGAAAGTGTCCAAACTCTGGAATCAGGCACCAGAATTAAAATATCTTTGACATTTATTGTTTTGACACAATTTGTTTCATCTCACTGAGCTGGAAGTTTGTCAAGTAAAAATGGGGGTAATGCATCATACCTCCTAGTGTTATAAAGAACACAGGTTAACAAAAGTTTACAAAAGTGGGGGCACCTGGGTAGCTCAGTCGGTTAAGTGGCCAACTCTTGATTTTGGGTCAGGTCATCATCCCAGGGTCCTGGGATGGAACCCCATGGGAGGCTCTGCTGCTCAGCAGGGAGTCTGCTTGGGATTCTCTCTCTCATCTCCCTCTGCCCCTTCCCCCACTCATGTCCTGTCTCTCCACCCACTCCGTCTAAAATAAATAAATAAATCTTTTTAAAAAAATTAAATTTAAAAAAATGAACCCAAGTAAAAGTTCTTAGCATAAGGAGATCTTGCATCAATCAATGAAATTTATATCCCCTTGCCCATTGGGCCCAGTGTATATTTAGGGTCCAATGTGTATTTTCCATTAGCAGGTAGAGAACAGGTGTGAAATAGGAGAAGCTCCACCATATTGCAGATTCTGATTCTTGAGGGACTTTAGACATTATTCTTGTTCCTTTATTTTACTGTATGCACCCAGAATCTCACAAAGAAAAGGGATGCACATCAATAAAACCTGAAAATGGAGTGATACAGTTACAAGTACTTTGTCAGCATAGATTCAGAGAACTTGAAATAATATTTTATTAATCTGATATTTTGATCCTCATAGAAATCTTATAAGGAAAGCAAGGAGGACTTAAATTCCCACTTTATCAATGGGAACACTGATTCTGTTTGCTTTACTAGGGCTTACAAACCAGCATGGTGGTGATAATGCTCTATTCATAGTAGTGATAATTACAGTAGTAACAGTGAAAGCATTAGTAGTGATGATAGCCAGAGATAAGTTACTATTCGTTCACCTCTGCTCCAGGTGTGTAATATGTATTGACTCATTCAAAACAACAACAAAGTTATGTACTAGCGTTATTCCCATCGTGCCAATGACTCATCTAAAGCACAGAAAGCTTGAATCAAGTACTCAAGGCTGCCTAGCTAATAAGTAATGGCACCAGATTCAAACCAAGTGTTTTGATCCTGAAACTTCTGCTGTGGTACTCTCCAGACATGACAGTATTAGAATAAACTTCAATCTAAGACACAATGGAACATCAAGGTGAAATAAAACGGCAAGGAAAATAGCTTAATGGATATGAAGGTTTGAAGTCCTGGGTTACTTACTGTGTGACCATGAACAGGTGGGACTGTTTGCTGAAACTTCAGTCTCTTCCTTGGTGACATGGCAATGAGACTGGCACCTACGGTATAAGGATGATATGAAGATGAGGAGATAGAATCCACATTAAGAGCTGACATACATGAGAATAATCAATGTATTTCATCAAATGTTATCATAGCAAGTTTAATGGATATAATTAGGTTAAGGTATTGTGGTTATGGTTTTGTACTGCATACAGACAGTAGTAAGTAAATTTCTTTAACTGGAGAAGAGACAGACTACTTCAGAAATGGTAGCAGATTTTATTGTTACTGTCAAAGAATGCTCAGGTAAGGCTGTAAGTAGAAGCATGAAGAAAGGCAATCAAGTGATGGCCCCTGGAGAATAGAAGTCAGATAAATCCTCTCTGTTTAACAGAGCAGACCAGGAAGTTTGGGCTCCTGTGGCATGCTCCTATGGCATCTCTGCATAGCAACTAGTACACTTTATTGTAATTGTTCACTTGTCATCCCCCTCACTAGACACTACACGTAGTCTCTAGTTAGCGTATTGCCTGGAAGCAAGCCGACCCTCCGTAAGAATTTACCAAATAGATGAAAGAAATGCATGTCAGTGGATTAGTACAACCTAGAATGGTGATACTGAGGCTTAATATCGACTATATTGCAACAGGAGCTACAGAAGCTCATGGAAAGGCACCTGGTATACCCATCAGACTCATCACGGATTTTCCAGACAAAGTGACTCTAAGTTGAATTTTGAAAGAAAGAGAGGAGATGTGTGGAAGATATTGCAGGCAGAGAAGAAAAATATAACTTTGTGGAGGATGGAAGATCCAGAGAGTTCTGGTGTCAGCCTTCATGTCTCTGTGGCTTTAGTGTGGAGTCCACAACAGGAGAGCACCCAGAGGCAGGATATGCGGCTGAGGGGGACTGCAGGCACAGGCCAGACCAGGAAGAGCCAGAGATTCTGCACTAAACTAAGGAAGGCATACCTCCCACTTTGGAAAGCTAAAAAAGCCCACCTCTGAGGGAAGTTGCCTTTTTGTTCTTGTTGTTACAAATTGACCAGGTTATTCTGATTCATGGATCCTGCTGGGAAGATACTGCCTGATGAGATTTGTTTTAAATGCAATTGCTAATATTAGCCTGTTATACGCCCTTTGTATATTTTGAAAATACGTCTCTCTGTGCACATACCCACAATTAATCTTTTTGTCAACCTAATAAAATTAGGTGCATTTAAAAAATGTTTTCTAAACACTATACACTAGATTCCTTTTACAATTTTCTTTCCATTTATAGAATTCCTCCAATACAGATGATTCTTTTTCTCACCGAGTTTCCCATAAGGAAAAGCTTGACTTTTTTTTTTTTTCTCTCTCTCTCAGCCCTTTGACTTATCTAGGCTTTTAAGTTTCAATCGAACTGGGCTCAAATGCTATCTCTGCAAATAGCCTGACCTTGCCAATCACTCTTCCTCCTTTTGGATAACATGTGGCACCTTCTCACACCTCCTCACCGGCTGCCTTTGACAATCTCACCAGGGGTTTCCCTTGGACTTTGTTCCTCAACCCAGAAAGTTCCCCATTCTGCGCTTCTTACATTTCCCAGGGTGAAAAGCACTCTATGCTACCCGACTATATTAAGAATGAAATGATCTCTACTTGAAGAGACACATCAATGGCATGACATTAAAATGAATACAGATGGTGGAGGTGAGGCTTCAAAGATATAGTCCAATTGGCATACCTACTTGACAATGTAGGGTACTGAATCAAAACAAGGTTAAAACCCACACTTCTATTCTGGGAGCTGGAACTGCTCTTCACAGGCATGTTAATGTATGCCCCTTATTTAAACCATCAGATTTTCATTTGGGGGCACATATGGAGGTCTGTACATTTATACTTCATTCTAAGGGAAATTATATTTGTGTAGACCTCAGGATAAGGAAGAAGTTGGAAAAGGAATGGAATTAATATTTACTAATATCTGTCTCTGTAAAATGTAGTATTATGATTCACTGGAATATAGGGCCCATGAAATAGAGATATTACCTGTTTCGTTCACTGTGCTATCTCAACTTCCTGGATCAACACCTCAGAGTGGCCTTTAGTAAACGTATGTTGCATAAATAAATGAAAAAAATAAATGAAAATCAGGTATTTAAATTACCTAATAAAAGGCTTGGTTGATATAAGATCCTCAAATGGCAGCCACTACTTTTACTACCACTAAAACTACTTTAATATCAAAATACTACTATAATAATCACTACTTCTACTTGAATGACTTCTACTTACAGCTATTCCTTTTTTCTTATTTGAAAGATAAATGAAAAGTAGTTCATGGTAGCTTAAATGCATTGTAATAAGAAGAAAAGAGGATGTGAAAATGATCAGGTATATCAGATCAAAATTTTAAAGGGCAATTTATATCAAGATAAAACTAAATGGACTTTATATTATAAGCATTGAATATTTTCTCTGTGTGTCTTACAGATGGGGATGACACAGAGATGCATGCACAAGAAAGATGGCCCTTCCAGCAATATGAAGTCCAGTGGAAGGAAGGAAGGAACGAACGAACGAAGGAAGGAAAGGAGGGAGGTGACAGGGCAAGAATGAAATAGGTTAAGGGAGAGATGATGAGGACAACAAAAGTGGAGGGAGAAAAATTTTACTTTGGATTTAAATTTCTAATGTTTCTTAAAGTTAATAAAACAGATTCTTAATTATCCTATTTGCATCATCACTGGTACAACATATGCAGAAAGAGAATAAGATATTAATCTTAAATGGAAGCTCTATCTTCCCAGTTTATTCTAAGTTCCAGTTCTAGAAGGCCATGCCTGAATCAAGGTAGCCACGACTTCTGTGTTAAAAAAATCCATCAGAGTTTCCTAAGGCAAAATAGCCTTCACTCTAAACCTAAGATTTAACAATCCATTGCCATGACACACATGAAGAAACAGCAACAAGCTCTGTTTGACGTTCAGATTTATAAAGCAAATTGAGAATCTTAACACTTGAAACAATTTTGGACAAGGTCAGCTTTCCAAAATTCTGCTCCACTTATGGAGCTAGTTCTATATCATCCTGAGAAGTAGAAACATGGAATGTCTCCTTGAATATCTTCAGGGCCAGAAAAGTGCCAACGTCATACAGCTGCTAATTTTTCCTTTGACTATCTTTGAGTAGAACAATGACTCTGTCGGGCTGAAACATGCGTCCTCTAGAAATTCATCTGTTTCTATCTCTTCTCTCCTATAAAAGCCCACTCTCCTTATTCTCTTTCTTGAAAGTAAACATGCCTAGTTATTTCTACAATACTCAAATGGCAGTGATTTCTGGAGCCTTGCCAAACATTACTTTTGCCCTTTTCTACTTGTATTCCAGGTTGCCAATATGCTGGTAAGTAAATGTAATGTCAGCACTTGGAAAGTTCCATTCTTGTTCCTTAGGCACACATAAATTGAGTTGTTCTTTTTAGAGGACAAATCTTGTCATAAAACCCTCCTACGAAAACTCCAAGTAGCCACATAACACATTTTAGCAAAAGGATCAAAATCTCTCACCAGCCTGAAAGGACCTGCATGCTCCTGACCCACCTGTACCTTTTTCGTAAACCCCATTTTTCAGGACTGGTCCCATTGTTACATTATAATTTCAATGGTCATCTCTGCGCCTCCCGTCCTTCAGGCCTCTTTTCCAACCCAGCACATTTGCACCCACTGTTCCCTCCATCTCGTTTCTTTTCTGTTTGCATGTTGTAAATCATCTCTCTTCTTTTTTTTTTAAGATTTATTTATTTATTTTAGAGAGAAGCAGCGAGAGCACGAGCAGGGGGAGGGACAGATGTAGAGGGAGAGAGAGAATCCACAAGCAGACTTCCCACTGAGCGTGGAGCCTGACATAGGACTCCATCTTAGGACCCTGAGATGAACCTCAGCCGAAATCAAGAGTTGGCCACTTAACTGACTGAACCACCCAGGTGCCACTCTCTCTTCTTGTAAGCCTCATCTTGACAACAAATTCTCTGACACCACTGAACAGGCTGTTGTTATATGGTTCTACAGTGCCTCCCATTAATTCTTAGTACTTAATAGTGCTTAAAGTACTATTAAAAGTACTCTCAGGACTTAAATGAATTTGTGTCATCCTTCACTTAATATCCCTTTCACCTATTGGACAGTTAGCTCTAAGACATAAATGTATTGTGTTCCCCAGAGCATCATAGGAAGAAACACAATTCCAGACCCATAGTAGAAATTCATACTCATTTATTGCATTGAATATGTCAAAGTTAATATTTTCCTCATAAAAACCATATGCAGATCATTACATATGAGGCAGAATAGCATAATGTTTAAGATTTCAGGTTGGGGGTGAAATGCTATTAACCACCTAACAGCCATGTGCTTTTGGGAGAAGTTATTTAAACTTTAAATTTTCAGTCTTCTCTTACATAGAATGGAGGTAATAATCATGACTCTCTCCTAGCCATAGTGTGGCAATTAAAAGAATATGCTGTAAATCTCTATGCACAGTCCATAGCACAGAGTAAGCTGTAGTTAGCTATGGTTATTTGTCTGGCAACATTCCTACATGGACTGATAAATATTGAGTGCTTGCTAAATGGTTGTTGGGATGAATGGATCCCAATCACAATGTATGGATGCCCAAGGGAAAGTCTGAACTGAAAGTCCAAATATGTGTATTTTACTTTCTTTTTCACCAAGAAGTGTCTCTGTGGCACTGTGCAGTAGCATGAATATCTTTGAGCCTCAGTTTCCTTAAATACAACAAAAATAAGTTAGAGCAGAATCTCTCAACCATCTCTTTCAGCACTGCAGTGTTGTGGGTCAAATATGCTTTGTAGACAAGACCTTAAAATCTGTAATATTATTTGAGGCACGTTTGGATATCTACTAGTCTCACATTTGCCCTAAGGCTCTGTTTATGCAAGCAAATTGAAGAGGAGAAAGGAGGCTATTATAGAGCAGAATCTGGGAAAAGGGGACTCATTTGACCTGAACTGTCTCCATCAATACCCTTCCTGTGGTGATGGCTCAACTCATCATTTGACAGTGTAGACAGAGCCTGAGGAAGGTTTGAGGGCAAATAGAGATTGAGATAGTGAAACTTGCAAAATACATGCTCACTGCAAACTGTTTGATGATGGGGGATTGCATGCTGGCTGAGAGCATCATGTTTTGATGTAATGTGGTTTAATTTGCTTAACTCTACTCAGCTGGCAGTATCTGCCAATGGTTTTGATTACACAATCAAAATGGAAGTTTTCATGAAGAACATCAAATTTATGTGTGGAGTGCATGGCAATGTGAAGTGCCTCTGAGTTCCAATTTTTTCTACGTCATGATGCATCAGAATGGGGAATGATTTTATGAATTAACAAACCAGAGCTACAGAATCGAAATTTGAGGACCACTTTCTGCACTTGATCTTAGCCAAAAGGCCGAGAAGTGATTGAGGACCACTTTCTGAAGTTAGGTCTTAACATAGAGTGGTTTTACAATAGTTCTCAAATATATTCTAATACCATTCCCTTTCCTCAAAACTCTCAAGCTATCTTGGCCTCCTTAAAATTCTTCAGTTATGCTATCCTCCTAACCACAGTCTTTTACACTGGCTTCTCTATTTAGACCACTCTCTATCACCTCCGTTTTTTTTTTTTTTTTTTTTACATCTGGTCAATTTCTATTTACCTTTTAGGTTTTATTTAAATTCTAATTCCTCAAAATGGAATTTCTTTTTCCTTTTTGGGGGGTCTGCTCCAGCAACCCCCTTTATGTCCTATTTCAACTTGTAATCATTTCCTTCCAAAATACCACAATTATACTTTATAATTAGATATTTACTCATAAACATATCTTTAATTTCTCTCTCCTCCCATTAGACTAAAGATACTGCAAACACAGAATTATTTCTGCTTTGTTCAGAGCTGTGTTCCCAGCAAAATACAGAAAAGATACTTGGATACCTGTGATTCCTGAAGTACTGGGTGGTTATGTTATATGCAAGGCCCAAAGCAAGTTAATCAATAAAAACATTTTTTGAAAGCCTGACCTGAGAAGTCTGAACCTATTTTATTGTTGTTGTTTTCCTAACTGAAGACAATGTTGAACGGACTAAGTCCTCAAGTTCTATCATACAGAAGCTGAAGAAGTATTATTTTCTGATTGCTGAAGAACTATTTTGTTCTGAAATGGATCATCTTCCTTCATTATTGCCCATTTACACCCTGTTTGTGTCTCTAATTCACTAACAATAATATAATCAAATCTGTTCGTTCTTCTAAATTTCAAAATGTATTAATAGTAATTAGAACACATCCTAAACTGAAAATTCAGAAATGTGTTTCCTAAGCTTGCTTCTATTTCCAAATGATAACTGATATCAGGTTAATCACTGGACATCTTCAGTGCTTATGTAAAATGTGCTCTAGTCATAGGTAAAATGATGAGAAGTGAAAACAGAGACACTGTTTTTTTTGTTTTGTTTTAAATTCCCCAAGTTTAAAATTGTTTTGCAACCAGAGCAATTGGGCAAGAGGGAACAGGAACACATGTGGTGAGTTCTTGCTGATTGTGACAGGGCCTTGGGAAGTGTCAGAGGTAAAGGACCTATTGCTAGTGAGAGGTTGCTCCTGGCAGTGTCAGGACTCTGGGGAAAAGGACTGAGGTTGAACGTGATCATGGACACTATTTGAATCTGGTACATCCCAGGGAAGGTGGGAGTGGGGGTGCTTTCTAACTTCTACACACCTGCTTGCTCTCTTTGAGATTCAAATATTTGATTGGTTGGTCTGTCAGTTAATCAGGTGTACTTCGGTATCTTAGAAAAGGCAGGTAAATCATACCCTAAACTAATATGACAGCAAAGACAAATTATATGTCCTTGAATATTCAAAGCTTTTTTTCTGATGAGGAAAGTTTTATGAGAAAATGTAAATTTGTTTATTCTTTAAAGATATCAAAATGGCAGTTTATGCAAATTAAGTGAATGAGATTCCCAAATGTGAAACCACGGGATTTTATGATTCTAACTACATTTTAATCAAGGGAAGAGATCCTTCAAACAAAAACCCTTTAGTTAATTTAGGTGTGATAAGAAACACAAAAATATGCCAATGTTCACTGTAAATTCCATCCTAATATTTACATCATGGAATAATCTGCTGCTGTAACAAATAAAGAAACAGAGTGAGTCAGTATTAATACCACTTCTTTCACTGTTGCTTTTCCTGGAATTCAAGAAACAAACAGAGGAAAAAAGATGCCCCAGAAGGCATCCGGAATTTGCATTCATTTATAGAACAATTAGTTTAATAAATAAAAAAATCCTTATCTCACCTCACAGAGTTGTCTTGAAACTCTCCTGATAGAAGCCAAAAAAAAAAAAAAAAAAAAAGAGTTGAGAGGTTTCCTTATATAGAAAACACATGTTTGAAAAAGGCTCATGCCTGTTACTCCATTTCAGTGCCCAACAAGTTCAACTGGGACTTAAATGCAAGTCTTGGTGAGTAAATTAGAACAACAGAAATGAGAGAGATGGTCATTGCACATGGACCTGAGAGGTGCAAAAAAATATGATGGTGATTGTTGTGCTAATGTTTGCCAGAGGTGTCCTACAAGCCCGAGCAAAGTGAATTTCATCTCTTGAAGTCTAGTCCTTAATTGACACAAAATGCAAGTCCCTGGAATGAGACTTGGCTGCTACCTTAAGGGCTGTGGGTGCTTTATCTTAATGTTTTATTGATGGAATTCTGCCGTGCCCATCACTGGGACAGCATCAGGAGACTCATTAGTGAAACTTGCTCTCAGTTCCAAAGATCTTTTACCGATCCTCTTTGCTGGTTTAAAAAGCAGTAAAGAGAAAGAAAATGGTTTGAGCAGTGGCTAAAGGGTTGTTTTCTGCAGGAAGTCATGAACTGCTTTTGGCATTCCCTTTTTGTAACTAGTATTTTATTTCATTTTCTACTTTTACCTGTGGTTCCTTAGGAAGGAACTCTTCTACAAATTGAATCGCTGTGCCTTGACAGATTTTTTTTTCCTCTTAAGCCGTGGCCAGTAATGCTCACAGACTCAAAGACACTGAAGACATAACTTTCTGAATAATCTACTTTGTCATATTAGATAAGGCAGTATTCAAATATGTAAAAAATAAGGTTTTGCTAATAGCATGTATGTTCAGTAGGTATGTGTCCCTAATTTTCATGGACAATCTTTACCCCATAAACAGATAATTTTTGAAAAGGATAAATAATTGCTTAACTAAATTTTCTTTGATCACTTTTATAGGATTCTTCCTATAAAATCCAAAATTGGAAAATAAAATTCCTTTCATCAAGTAATTTCTAGAAAGAATTTATTTATTTGAGAGAGAGACAGAGAAAGCAAAAGAGAGCACAAGCAGAGAGATGGGGAGAGAGGGAGAGGCATGCTCCCCGCTAAGCAGGGAGCCCGATGTGGGGCTCAATCCCAGGAATCCGGGATCATGACCTGAGCGGAAGGCAGACACTTTACCACCCAGGCACCCCTCTAGAATTTTACTTCTGAAAATATCATGTGATAACATTATATTTAAATGCAATGTTATTTTTATTTTTTACAAAGCTATTTTATTTATTTTTATTTTTTTATTTTTTTTAAAGATTTTATTTATTTATTTGAGAGAGAGAGCACATGAGGGGGGGGGAGGGTCAGAGGGAGAAGCAGACTCCCTGTTGAGCAGGGAGCCCAATGTGGGACTCGATCCTGGGACTCCAGGATCATGACCTGAGCCGAAGGCAGTCGCTTAACCAACTGAGCCACCCAGGCGCCCACGAAGCTATTTTAAAAAGATAACATGCACAATATGCAAAAGATACTGAGAGCTATACAATTCCATGGATTAAAGTTCAAGAACTACTTATCATATTTCTCTATGCAGGCTATGTCAGCTTCACAGAGTGGTACTTTCTCAAAAAATATGGACTTCTGGATACTCATTATTATTCAGTATGCAAGCACTTACTAGCAAAATTTTATTGAAAGTATGTAAGGTCTATTGGACCACTCTGTATGTGAGTCTAGTGAGTGTGGTTGTATTCCCCAGATTCAGTTTCTTGCCACTGAATAATGTGGATAAACACTGCACATATTCACTATATGGTTTTGTTTGTTATTCCATAAAAGATAGTGATAAGGGTGATAATTCTGACCATTCTGATTGCTTATTTCAAAACTAGTGAAGCCTATGGGCAATGTACTTATTACTCTTTCATTATCTTTGTCTATATCGATAAAATAAAATTATGGCATTGTCTGTTTCATAGTATAGTGGTAAGAACTGATAGAAACATCATAGTTTTATCTCTGTGATTGACACGTACTAAGCCTTAATATATTGTTGGTTTTTATGATGGTTATTATTAATGTAGATACTACTTATTATCAATGTTCACACATCCTCTCTTAAGACATTGACTACGCTTATTCTTTATCTCATGATCCATCAAAACTTGTTCGATTTTTCTGGTTCTTATGTATCTGTTTTTATCTGGAATCTATTATTTCAATTATGGTACATAACTCATATGTTTACTAAAGTCCATTTCCTTACAAATCCTGATTTTAGGTAGAATGACTCTAGTAGTTTGTCCCAGGGCTGCAGAATTATAACAGCTCTAAATGCTTATGGTGGGTGAGAATTCAAATAAATTACCTAACTTTTTGATTACAAAATTGTTTAAAACACAAAAGATCTTTTACAACATTCTATTCAAATAAGCCATATTTTTGTGGTTTGTTTTTTTTTTTTTTTTGTATCTTCAAAATACTTAAAAAAAAAAGTATGTCTAAAATACATGGGGACAAATGAAAATGAAAACACACTGGTCCAAAATCTTTGGGATGCGATAAAAGCTGTTCTAAGAGGGAAGTTCTTTTTCTCTTCTTTTTTTGGGGGGCGGGGGAGGAAGGGAGAGAGGGAGATAGAATCCTAAGCAGGCTCCAGGCCCAGAGCAGAGCCCAAGGCAGGGCTCAGTCTCACAACCCTAAGATCCTGACTTGAGCCAAAATCAAGAGTCAGATGCTTAACTGACTGAGCCACCCAGGCGCCCATCTAAAAGGGAAGTTTATAGAAATATAGACCTATGTTGGGGCGCCTGGGTGGCTCAGTCGTTAAGCGTCTGCCTTCGGCTCAGGTCATGATTCCAGGTCCTGGGATCGAGCCCCGCATCAGGCTCCCTGCTCCGCGGGAAGCCTGCTTCTCCCTCTCCCACTCCCCCTGCTTGTGTTCCCTCTCTTGCTGTCTCTCTCTCTCTGTCAAATAAATAAATAAAATCTTTAAAAAAAAAAAAAAAAGAAATATAGACCTATGTCAAGGAGCAAAAAAAATCACAAATAAACAGCCTAACCTTACACCTAAAGGAGCTAGAAAGAGAAGAATAAAGCCCAAAGCCAGTAGATGGAAGGAAATAATAAAAGTTAGAGAAGAAATAAATGAAATAGATACTAAAAAAGGAATATAATAGAACAATTAAACCAGGAGCTGGTTCTTTGAAAAAATCAATAAAACTGACAGACCTTTAGCCAGACTCATCAACAAGAAAGAAAGAAGACTCTAAAATCTGAAATGGAGGAGAAACAACACCACAGAAATACAAAAGATCATAAGGGAATATTATGAAAGAATATATGCCAACAAATTGAATGACTTGAAAGAAATGGATAAATTCCTATAAACATATAACCTTCCAAAACTGAATTAGAAAAAAAACAAAATTTGAAAAGACCAATCACTAACAATGAAATTGAATCACTAATCAAAAAACAGTCAACAAATAGAAGTCCAGGACCAGATGGCTCCACAGGTGAATTTAAAGCATTTAAAGAAGAGTTAAAACTTACTCTTCTCAAACTATTACAAAAAATAGAAAAAGGAAGGAAAACTTCCAAATTCATTCTACAAGGCTAGCATCACCCTGATACCAAAACCAGATAAAGGTACTGCAATAAAAGAGAAATAAAGGCCAATATCCCTGATGAACACAGATGTAAAAATACTCAACAAAATATTAGCAAACTGAATCCAACAATACATTAAAAAAATTATTCACCATGATCAAGTAGGATTTATTTCAGGGATGGTTTAATATTTGCAAATCAATCATGATACATCCATTAGCAAGAGCAAGGATAAAAACCATATGATCATCTCCATCGATGCAAAAAAAGTATTTGACAAAGTAAAATAACCATTCATAATAAAAACTCTCAACAAAGTAGGTTTAGAGGGAACATATCTCAACATAATAAAGGCCATAAATGAAAACCCACAGCTAACATCACCCTCAGTGATGAAAAACTAAGAACTCTTCCTCTAAGACCAGGAATAAGACAACAATGTCCACTCTCACCACTTCCAATTCAACATAGTACTGGAAGTCCTAGCCACAGCAATCAGACAAGAAAGGAAAGGAATCTAAATTGGCAAGGAAGCAGTAAAATTTTCACTATTTACAGATGATATGATACTATAAATAGAAAACCCTAAAGAATCCACCAACTACAAGAACTGATAAATTCAGTAAAGTCACAGGATACAAAATTAATATACAGACATCTGTTCCATTTCTTTACAGTAATAATGAATAGCTGAAAGAGAATTTTTAAAAAAACCTCATTTATGATTCCATCAAAAATAATAAAATACCTAGGAATAAACTTAACCAAAGAGGTGAAATATCTATACTCCGAATATAGAACATCAATGAGAGAAATTGAAGATGACACAAATGGGAAGATATTCCTGATAATAGATTGGACAAAATCAAAATTGTTAAAATGTAGATGACAGCGGAATCTACAGATTTAATGTGTCCTTCTTATCTTCCCAGGCTGGCTGAAGGAAATATCCTAGCATCCTACCTCACCCCTCAGGAGAATCCCTACCTACCTGAGGCCCTTCCTAAACTCAGCTGAGAGCCTCCACTGTAAGGTCCACAAGCCCCCAGCAGTTCTCCCAGGGCAACAGCATGAGACCCATCTTAATACCCTCCTCCTCATAGGCAGGAAGCCAACAGAAGTCCTTCTACCTCCAAACCAGATCCTCTCTCCAGGTTTATCCCCTATCTGATGGTGCAAGAAGTAAATAATAAACTTTTTTGTCACCCTCAAAAAAAAAAAAGAGTATAAATATACATATATACATACATATATATCCCCTTCAACCCCCAGTGGAAAAAGGGGAGATGTCAAAGTGTACAAAGTTCGAGTTATAAAGTAAGTAAATTCTGAGGATCTAATATACAGCTAATAAAACTGTATTATTTACTTGAAAATTTCTAAAAGCATAGACTTTAAATGTTCTCACCACAAAAATGAAATGGTTTTTATGAGACATGATGGAGGTATTAGCAAATGCTATGGTGGTAATCATTTTGCCATATATAAGTATAGCAAATTAACACAATTTATACCTTAAACTCAACAGTATTATATGCCAATTATATATCAATAAACTGGATAAAAAAGGAATTAGTAAAGTTACTCTCTATAATTTGCAATTAGCAGAACTAATCCAATGAAGGACATAATATTTGCTGTGAGTTAACAAAATGGGAGTACTGACAGTAGGTCAGCACTGACTTCTGCCTCATAATTTACACGTGTTATCAAATACATTCTCCAATTGCCAAACCCTACAAATATATATTATCCCCAAGTTAATTAATTACACATAAGCTGTAATTGGAGGAGTTAAGTTTTATGCAGAAGTGTCTGATTCTATAGAAATACAGTTTTTTTTTTTTAAAAAATTTCACTACAGTCTTATAAGTGAATGAGTAAATAGAAATAAACAGTATGAAAAGTCGCAGTACTATTTCAAATATGAAGGAAAAGAGAAACCAATAACCACCCAAGGCTTATTTTTTTTCAATTTGTAAAATAGGCAAAATATAGATATGCAAGTCAATCTGTGACTCAGTAATTCATCATAGAAAAAATAATCCTATTTGATATACTTTCTCTTGACCTTTCTACCCAGAGAGATAACTCTCAATTACAAAAAAAAAAAAAAAAAAAAAAAAAAAAAAAAAAAAAGGGGGAGGGGGGGGGGGGGTTGGTGGGGGGGGGGGGCGGGTGGCTGGCAGCCTAAACAGCTCTACTAAGTAAAGCAAATAGTCCACATTCTGAGATTTTTGGAAAAAACAACTAGCATTGCATTACTGTATTAACAATGCCAGACATGGAGAATACAGAGTGTTTTAAGAGAACTTAGAAAAGAGGATTTAAAAGAAGCATATTAGCAAAGATTTTCATCCCCACTCCTTTAACAAGAATATATCAGAACTGATTATAATATAGCTACATATATTACATCAATAATAAAATTAGTAATAATAAATATATTATTTATTAATAATAAATTAATGTTCATTGGTTTGCCTATGATTCAGGCACCCTCACTTAATAATCATGAGGTATTACTGAACTTCAAAGATAAAGAGTGGCTCTAGTCATTGTGAGATATTTCTAGGCACCTGGACTTTGGCATCAAGACTATTATGTTCTCATAAGCCTAATATCAGATGCATAAAGCACAGTAAGCTGATTTGAGAGAGGCTATTCCTGTCAGAGGATATATTATAGATAGAATAATGGTCTCCCAAGGATGGTCATAACCTAATTCCCAGTATATAAATATGGTTTATTTGCCTAATATAGCAAAAGAGACTTTTCAGATGAGAGAGATTAAGGTTACAGATCTTAAAATGGGGAGTTTTATCCTAATCATATGAGTCCTTAAAATTGAAAAATGATATAAGAAGAGAGATATGAGAAAGGCTAGGCTCATTGTTGGTGGCTTTGAAGATAGAGGATGGGGTCATCAGCCAAGGAAAGTGATGAACTGCCCTTCTTTTATAAGCATCCAGAAAAGCAGAGATCTGGTTCCTACAACCCCAAGAAGCTGAATTATGTCAACAACTCAATGTTCAGGAAAGAGATTCTCCCCCTAGAGTCTTCAGAATAGACCACTGCTAATGCCTTGATTTCAGCTTGGTGACTTCAGACTTCAGATTTACAGAACTATATGTAACATATTAAATCTATGTGTTGTTTTAAGCCAGTAAAGTTGGGGTAATTTCTTATGCAGCAATAGAAAACCAATATAGTATGTTATATATTTCATTTATCTTTTGCAGGGTGGACCTTACAGTGTTTTCTGAATATCCTATGATAAAGAATTTTAATAAAGTTCTACAGTAAAAGTGTAGGTATGAAATATTGTCTCTGTAAAAATGAATTAGTCAAACTGATAGGGCTAAAGTGCCATGCTGAGGATTGGGCTAGGGTTTCCTTCCTTCCTTCCTTCCTTCCTTCCTCCCTCCCTCCCTCCCTCCCTCCCTCCCTTCCTTCCTTCCTTCCTCCCTTCCTCCCTCCCTCCCTTCCTCCCTCCCTCCCTCCCTTCCTTCCTCCCTCCCTCCCTCCCTTCCTTCCTCTTCTCTCCCGCTCTCCCTCCTCCCTCCCCTTTATTTTGGTGTTCTATGCAGCTGATGGATCAACTATTAAAATAATATTTTAAACAAAGAAACATGGGGCGCCTGGGTGGCTCAGTTGGTTGGGCATCTGCCTTCCAATCGAGTCATGATCTCAGGATCTTGGGATTGAGCCCTGCATTGGGTTCCCTGCTCAATGGGGAGTCTGCCTCTCCCTCCCTCTCTCAAATAAACTGGGTCTTAAAAAAAAAAAGAGTATTTAAACAAAGAAAGAGGATTACAAGGAAAGTTAATTATATTGAAATAAAATTATCAGTTTTAATCATGACGCAAATATGTTTCCTCATTAACACATTAAATACCATCTCTTAAAGTTTTAAATACCATTTATTAATACTTCAAGATATTTGAAACACTATAAAAATATTTGTGATAGCCACAAATAAAGTGTATGTATGGTTCTGCAGTTTGTTTCCTACATTAAACATAAAATGCTAAATTAGGTGTTTTGTTTTTCCTTTCTGAATTCATGGAGCCCCTGATTTCTGCTATAAACACATAGATAAAAATTCCTTCTCTCGGCCAATGGACTGACTAGATTTTAGGTCAACCAGTAAAAAGTGACCTGTTAGGGGCGCCTGGGTGGCTCAGTCATTGGGCGTCTGCCTTCGGCTCAGGTCATGATCCCGGGGTCCTGGGATCGAGCCCCACATCGGGCTCCCTGCTCACCGGGAAGCCTGCTTCTCCCTCTCCCACTCCCCCTGCTTGTGTTCCCTCTCTCGCTGTGTCTCTCTCTGTCAAATAAATAAAATCTTTAAAAAAAAAAAAGTGAACTGTTAGAGAGGAGTCAAAAGTGTGTATGTTTTAAAGACTATGAGCAATTTATCTCTGAGCAACATGAACCAGTCACATTCCTATGAGCAGTTACAATATCCTTTCCCCTCAACTCTTGTAAGAACAGTAGATTCTTCTGTCATATTGGTAGGTTAAAATGGAACCTTCTGGTTTTACCTTTTATTTGTGCTTGCTAAATTTAATCTTACAAATTTTAAATTTCTCATTTTCATTCAACATCTTAATCACATAGAAAAGTGCTCTAAATCAATAACAAAATAGATGCTGTGTACTGTGACACAGATATAATTGCACTCAAGATGCTCACAAATTAAAGGGAAATTAAGCACATAAAGAAATAATTGATAACACAGCAGATACACCAGAGGTATAGTCAGTTTGGTGGGTGAGGGAGTCAGGGTTGAGGTTGGATGGGTGGAACAAGCCAGAAATAATCAGGGCTGTTTGGGTGAGATTAAGAACTGGTTCAGAGAAGAGAGGATGGCAGAGCTGGTTCCTGAAGCCTAGATGGCCTCAAGATCAAGGTTTTTAAGGTTTTTTTCACTTCACACTACTGACATTTTGGCCTGAATAAGCCTCTTCCATGGCCGGATGTTCTGGGCATTTCAGAATGTTTAAAAACGTCCTTGGCCTCTAACTACTAGATGTCAGTAGTGCCCCCCAATCATGACAAATGAAATGCCTCCAGATATTTCAAAAATGGCCCCGGGGAGCACCATCACCCCCTGATTGAGAACCAATGCTCTGAGACCACACTATTCAAGGCTCACCACCAATATCAATAGCGTAAGTGTCACCTGGAAATTTGTTACAAATACATAGCCTCAGGCCCCAGTTCAGAATTATTGAATCCAAACCTGCATTTTAACAAGATTCCTTGCTAATCTGAATGCACATTGATTTTGAGGCATCCCAGAAATAGGAATAACATGCACATTGGCAAGAAGGCATGGCAGAGAGAACCTGAAGTCAGCAGAGGGTAGAACAACAACAGGAGACAAGACTGGAGAATCAGGCAGGAGTCAGAAAACAACTCACCTGGACAAGCTCAGGAAATCATCATCTCTGGGGAAAGAAAATCAGTGAACAGTTCTAATCAGAGAGAGAATCTAATCAGATTTGCCTCAAAAAAAAATTGTTATGTTTGTGCAGCCCTGTTGTCACTTCAATTAAATGATTAGTATAAGGAGTGATTTGTGAATTTATATTGTATCACACTTCAAATTAGCAATTTCTAGCTTTCTGGTTAATCTGAAAATCTGACCTCTCCCTCAAATCAAAGAGGGACAATACTGTACAAGCAATTGTCAGGGAAAAAAGCAGCGTAGCATTCGATATTTCTGTAAAAAGGAAGTCATGTATAATGGCTGGAAAGACATCAGGTTAAGATTAAATCTTTATATCATATTTAGATGGGTTTCCTGCTGTTCTAGAAATTAATTTGAGTTAATAATGATATTTCCACCCTTTGTCATCCTTTTTTTTCCACAACTGAATTAGTCTATAGCAAATCAGCCTTACAAACTGGGAGGCCTGATTTTCGAGTTTGGCCTGGGGATAGGAAGTCAAAAGCTGGCAGAAGACAGATGCTTTGCAGAAGTGACAAATTTAGTTTCCTGGAGAAAGTTGCTGACTGCAACGTTCCAATTGGAGCGGCTTATCTGCTCCTCCAGATGTTGAAATAATGACAGATGCTTAGAGAAAGCTTGACAAGAGGAAGAAAAGAACCTGCTGAAGAGTCCAACTTGTTTGTAAGCAGGAAAATAAAAGTAACACTTACTCAGATCTGTATTCTGATGAGGTGTGTATGTACATCTTTATAGCCAAAACATGGTATAACTGCAGGAAAATCCATGTAGAAAATTAGAGGACTTTGTGTTCTTGGAGATACAGACAGCATGGAATTAGGATTCTTTTCTTCACAGGATTAAGAAATCATTATATCACTTTATTAAATATGAAACAGCCTCTGGGTATCTGTGTTGAATGACAGGACACCAGTTTATAATGACTGGATGTGTAGGACTGTATTTTCTACAGCTGTGGCAGATTGGTGAGTTTCTCAATGTTTGCGATTTCTGGCATTTAATATTGAAAATGTTTTAAAACCAATAACTTAATCTAAATGAGATATATAACTTAATACTTAGTAAATAAGTACAAAAGCAAATCTGTTTAGCAAGTTGAAATTTCATTCAGCTGCACAGAAACTCGTAAGATAGTGATCATGATGATAAAGAATGAAGAGGTGATAAAGAGTAAATAAAAAGACGAGACTAAGTTTTGTTGGACTTACTTAAAATGTGTATAATTATATAGTGATTGAAATGTCAATTATAACTTTTGGTGTGTGCATACATGTAGAAAAAACCCAAAATTGTGTGTTGTGTGTGTACCCTTTTCTGTATTGTTATTATCTGTTTTTTTGTGATTTTCTTTAAAAGAGGTCATCAACCTCCTGTGAGAAACTTGTTCTAACCAAAGGAAAACTACCCAGTTGTGAAATACAGTTTGCAAGAAGAGAGAAACGTTTCTCCAAACATTTCACCATTCCTAAGAGATTTCTTTGCATCTTACTTGGACTGCTGTATCCTCTGCAGTAACTTTTCATTCATGGCTGAAAAGCGCTTGTTATTATGAAGTTCTTTCTGCACTGAGTTGAAATCTAGCTCTCAACTGTGCACTGTGAGCCACATTCCTCAAGTCAATCACTGTATGCTCAAGTCAGTCTGAAAGTTGTATTCCAGCTAGATGAATGGGCTTATCAAACAGGAGGCATGGTGAATTCAGAAAGAGTAAATAATGATAGGCTTGTAAAGGCTTAGGCTTTATATCCAGACTTGGATTCAAACCCAAAATTCTGTAGCTTCCTAATGGTGTTTTGGAATGTGACACTTCTCAGCTTGCTGTAAGTACATCTAAATGAGCTACAGATGAGAGAACATGTTCACATTATATATGTTTACACACATCTCTGGTTTGAATGATTTTCATAAGCAAACTAGAATCCCAGAACTTTTATGAGGGCATAGCAAGAGTTCTTTGGCCACAGAAAATATTCTTCCTCAACATTTAATTTGCCATTTAGGAAGAATACAATCATTTGAATCTTCTGAAGATCCACAATGAAGTGAGTAACATAGATGGAAAAAAATTCTGATTTTTAAATTTTCTGGTGAGTACATCAGAAAATATGCTTATGTATTCTCTTTGGTACCCACTATCTACATCATTGTTCAGGAAATAAGATACAGGTTATACAAACATGCAACTAAAAAATACGGTTCCTTTACGAATATTTGTTGCAGGATCTGTATTTCAAAATAACTTGGGTCAGTTAATGAATCACATTTCCAATCTTTGGTACATGTAACAATATGCTTGTTTTAGTATGGTTGCATAGTCCTTGGCCAAAATTCAGGTTTCCTATTTTTAATAGTAAAAAATACATAATATAAAATTTATGACCTTAGCCATGTTTAAGTGTACAATATTTTTAACTATAGCACATTGCTTGTGCAACAGGTCTCCTAGCATTCTCTCATCTTGCAAAACTGAAACTCTATACCCACTGAACATTGACTATCCATTTCTCCCTTCCCCAGCCCGTAAAAACCACCATTTTACTTTTTGTTTCAAAGAGTTGGACTATTTTAGGTATTTAAGTGGGATCATGCAGTATTTATCTTTTTGTGGCTGCCTTATTTCACTTAACAAGGTACAGTTTCATCAATGTTGTAGCATATGACAAGATTTTCTTCCTTCTTTAGGCTGAAAAATATCCCACTATATGTATATACATTTATTTACCTATTCATCTGTGATGGGTATGTTGCTTCTACCACTTGGTTACTTGAATAATGGCAATGATAAAAGGTATGCATATATCCCTTCGAGATCATGATTTTGATTCTTTTGGATATATGTATCCAGAAGTGGGATTGCTAGATCATATGGTAATTCTATTTCTAATTTTTTTGAGGAAGCCCATACTGTTTTCCATAGAGCTGCACCAGTTCATATTCTCACTGATGGTACATAAGGGCTCATGTTTATTGGCCACTTGTCTTAACTTTTTTGGAGAAATGTCTATTAAAGTTCTTTGCCCATTTTTTTAATCAGGTTATTTTTGTTGTTGATATATTCTGGATATTAACCTTTTATCAGATATATGGTTTGCCAATATTTTTCCCATTCATAGGTTGCCTTAGATTTTTATAGTATTTTGTATTTTATGAATTATCATAACTTTTATCTCAAGGTTTTATATGTTGCTAAAAGTAATCAAAATCTAGTATCAATGTTTTTAATGGGTTAACACTAGAGTGAATACAAATATTCCCTATAATACTTCTACTTTTAACCACAGACATACAAATCCTCTCTCTCTCTCTCTCTGCCTCTCAGGCTCTTCCTCCCAGTGTTTCCTAACTGTGTTGAATTCTCTATCAATTTTCCACTTTCTCATGAAGTTAAACTTTATATAAGGACATCTAATGATGTGAATGAAAATATTTCACAATTGTATTTAGGAAATAGTATAGCACTATTGAAATTTTATTTGCAACAATGGAAACAAGCTAGGATATAATGTAGGAGTTTTTTGTTTGTTTGTTTTTTAAATTTATTTGACAGAGAGAGACAGCGAAATAGAGGACACAAGCAGGGGGAGCAGGAGAGGGAGGAACAGGCTTCCTGCCGAGCAGGGATCTCAATGCGGGGCTCGATCCCAGGACCCTGGGATCATGACCTGAGCCGAAGGCAGACGCTTAACGACCGAGCCACCCAGAAACCCCATAATGTAGGAGTTTTTAAGGCTCACATTGCATTGTAAGATTAGATACTTTACTTATATACCACACTGTCTGATCTGAAAGTGTGGTCACATGGATGTATGTTTCTTTAGAAAGCAATAGTAGTCTGGGATCAAAATTTTCGAACATTTTATATTGATAGGCCTAGGATAGAATATGGTTCTATGGTTCTATGGTTCACAGAAATTCCAGGCTCTATAAAAATATATAAAAATAGAAAATAAAACCCAAAGAATTATCTAAACTCATTAATAGCTATAATTATATATATATATATATATATATATATATACTGTTTCAATAACTATTGTACATGCCTTCCTTGCATTGTATTGTTTAATTTACATCACAACTCAATGCAATTGACAGTATTATTCTCATTTTGTAAATGAAGTTTAAATGCTAATGGAACATGTCCATGGTTACAAATATGGTAAGAGGACATGGGCAGATTTGAACCCAGGGAGTGTGACAGATTCCGTGTGTTTTACTACCCCACAATCTTAATTCCTCTTCTGCTTATACACTTTAATGGACTGAAAATGTTATTTATTGTATCAACATATACATATATAAGTAAATTTTTTTATCGTAAAAAAACCTGAAATTAAAAGTATTTAATTAACCTGTCCTTGGAAATTGATGGCTTATGTCTATTTTGCGAATATTTAATATCTAAGAGTAGATAATGCCTTTTGATTGGAAAACAAGGTTTTATTTTCATTAGAACCCTAGTTTGGGATAATCTGTCTCTTTTTATAATGAGGCAAATGGCCAGATTCACCAAATTGTGTTTCATGAGACCTAATTAAAATCAGGTGAGAGTGCAAGCATGCATCACCACGTTGTTTTTAATAAAATGGAAATTAAGTGGGACTAATTAGAGAGAGTGATAGCCTTCATTAGATTCCTTGGAGATTGCAAAATACTATGGTTCACTTTCCTGGATATCCAAGAAAAGACAAAATTTGGAGTTCATCTTTAGTCACTAAAATGTTCCAAATGTAGTAGTAAACAAAATCCAAATTCTTTACATATCTCTGTTACTCACTACCTGTGGGACCTCAGAAGAGTTTCATTAAGCAATTTTCTCTGTTTACAAAGCACAGCATTTGGATGAAAATATGTTTGTAGCCAAAGAGTTCTGTGTTGGTCATGGTTCTCATCCTATGAAAGCTCCCGGACTTCAAAGTGCTCATAGACTAGTTGGGGAAGAAAGATAGAAAAATAGTTAAGTAATTCTGAAATAGTCACCATAATAAATGTCCATACTTTCCCAAAGAAACTGATATTGGTGAATGTGGCCGCATGTTAATGAATTTTTACCACAAAGGCCTGGGAAACAGTAAGGATCAAGACTGTTTTCTGGTTTGCCTAAGTGACAACTGCCCTGAATGTAATGTGGGAAGTCCCCCACACAAAACTGCTCACACTTTGAAACTGTTATCTCTCTACATCTAGTGAGCAGGACCAGCTAGGATGAGGTCAGAACATTTATCATCCACCGTCAGAGTCCCATTTCATATCCAGAAAGGACAAATTCAAGAGCCACAGATGTGCTATAGAACTTTGAGATAGTTATGCTGTCTTACTTGATCTCGGTTTCCTCATATTTAAATTTAAAGGGTTGATATAATTGAATATTTTTTAGCAGTAAAAAGGAAACCTATTATTTACATATGGTACAATGTGGATGAACCTCAAAGGTACTACGTCAAGTAACAGAAAAGACAACATGTTGCATGATTCTACTTATATAAAATGTTCAGAATAGGGAAATCTATAGAGACAGAAAGTAGAATAGTTATATAGGCTGAGACTGGGAACAAAAACTTCCTGCAAATATGAGGAGCTTTTAGGATGATTGAAAGGTTTTAAAACTGAATTATGGTGATGACTGCACAGCTCGTTAAATTTACCAAAATTATTGAATTAGACAACTAAAAAGGATGGATTTTATAATATGTAAATTGAAACTCAATAAAGCTTTTACCAAAAAAAAAAAAAAAAAGAAAGAAAGAAAGAAGGAAAATTTGACCAAGTTGGATAAATTCTCAAAAGCCTTTCCCAGGTCTTAAAATCCTCTGATTCTATAATTCCAAGTATAATTTTCTTAATTTTTTTTTCTATTTAATTGTTTGTTTAAATTCTACATTAAGTGGAGATATCCTTCTTGTAATGATCTGGCTCCCAAAAAGATGTTTATTGCAGTGTCCTGAACAATGTGCCAACCCTTTGCATGGTACTTTTTATTCTATTTAGCTCTAAAAATGCTTACTGTAGCCATCTCCGTATGTACCACACAGTTTACTCTGGCCATGTAAACTTCCTCTGAAGGAAAGAACTAGAGATACAAATATTGACCCCACTCAGTCTTTCCATATCCTCTAAGTTGATCAAATTCTTAAGATTTTGGCAGTAATCCCTTTCTGAAATAATCTGTGGGGGTCTACATCTTTAAAAAAAACTGGTAACTGAAGTATAATTACTTAGGTTTTCTGAAGGAAAGGAGTCCTGTTTCACCATAATCAGTTTCTTCTAGGGGACAGTGAGCAACGTGCATCATCAATGTGCTGAGTAGAAGTTATTTTTCTATTAAAAAAGAACATATGCATTATCACCATCATCTTCTTAGTTAGAATATTAGTACTTCTGTTGAGTCAGATGGAGAGGGAAAAAAAGATGGAGAGCAAATGGTCAGATTTTCTAATAGAGCATCTGCGTTCACACACCTTTCTTTTCCCATCCAAATTCTTCTTTCATTTATTTAATGATGCTTGAGATTCCATGGATCCATACTTAGTGGTGAGACATAAAACTAGACATAAACTTGGCAGAGAAGGTATGGACTCTAAGTCCCTTCTTTTCTTTCTTCTTTCCTTCTTCACAACTTTTCTTCTTTCTTGACATACTATAAACTCCATGAAGTGAGGGATGGGTAGGATTTTGCTTTCCATTCCTGGCAGTTCTCAGAGAGCTTTGCTCAGTAGATAGATACTGGCAAGTTAGAAAGTCAACAGTTTACATGACTGTGCAGAGTCTGTGTCACAGTCATGATTTCTGAGAAATGAAGCTGAATGAAGCAGATCTAGCCCCTGTTATCACATAGCACAGTGAGGGAGACAAATATTCCATATTTATGCAGGTGAAGGTCACAAAAGAGAAAGAACAAAAAATGTACCCACTCTCCTCAGTTATCATTTATAGCAGCAATCCTCATCCCTATCCCATGTAGGAATCTGTGGGGAACTTATAAGAAAAATACCAAAGTTAGAATCACTGGAAATGCATCCAGGCCATTGCTATTCTTTTTAAACTTCCAGGTAATTCCAATTTATAGCTAGTGTTGAAATTTGATATACAAGCTCATGATAATCCAGTCTGAACACGGGCACAGACATTTCGGCAGACCTACAAGCTCTGGTAGCCTCTTACCTGCTGGCTTTCTCTACTCAGGTGGGCTTCTGAGCTTTTGCACTCAAATTTCACCCCTCCTTCTACAAACCTTTAACATAGTCCTTAGTATAAAGTTTTCATAAATGAACATTCACTGTAGCATATAACGCTATCTATCTAGTCTTTAAAGATAGAAAGAAATAACTCAGACTTTTCCCTGTTAACACTGGTTTACTCCACAAGTCTGTCAATTCCACTGTCTATACAGTTGATCTTTGAACAATGTGGGTGTTAGAGGCATTGACCCCCCACCTCTCAGTTGAAAATTTCCCTGTAACTTCAACTCCCCCAAAACTATTGATAGCCTACAGGTGACCAGAAGGTTAACAGTTGGTTAACACTTATTTTGCATGTTATACCTATTATATACTGAATTCTTATAATGAAGTAAGCTAAAGAAAATGCTACCAAGAAAATTATAAAATTGGGGCGCCTGAGTGGCTCAGTCATTAAGCGTCTGCCTTCAGCTCAGGTCATGATCCTGGGGTCCTGGGATCAAGCCCCACATTGGGCTCCCTGCTTGGTGGGAAGACTGCTTCTCCCTCTCACACTCCCCCTGCTTGTGTTCCCTCACTCACTGTCTCTGTCAAATAAATAAAATCTTAAAAAAAAAAAAAAAAGAAAATTATAACATAATTTACAGTACTATACTGTATCTTTTTAAAAAACTTTGTGAATCTGTGTATAAGTAGACCCACATAGTTCAAACCTGTATTGTTCAAGGGTCAACTGTATTTTTAAAGTCATTTTTCTCCATCTCAGCAGCTATGGTGAGACTTCATAATCTATGATTTGGCAACTGTATTGGTATCCTAAATATTCTACTTCTCCCCTCTCCAGTTTATTCTACTTGGTGTTTCCAGAGCAAAGTTATCTTCCTTTAACACACCTCATGTTATCCTCTGCTTTCCAAAACTAGTGAGTACAGAAGAAACAAAACAAACTTCCTTCAAAATAGCCCATCATAAAAATTTTAGACTCCTTCAGGTTGGGAACACAATTTCTCACATAATTTGACTCTAGCACCTGTTTCCAGGGTCCTCTTTCTCTGTCCCATTCTGTGCTGCTCAGCTCACCCTACAGGTCATTTGTTTTAATCATTCTGATTTTTAGACCTTCCGCGATCTGTATATGGCATGCTTCTGAACTCAAATGCCTTTCTCCTCTGCATCCCTAAAACTCTCGGCCGCCTACCTATTCAGGAGGAGGCCTTTTTTCCCTCAAAATGCAAATGTGTTCATGAACCCTTACCCATACTCTGCTTCTCAGATTTGAAGCATGCTGTTGGTTTCAGCAGAGGAATTAGAAGTTGATCCATCTCTTTCAATCCTGATTATGTGATCAAAAATAAAGTTTGCATTACACGATAGATTTCATTTAAAGCTTACCACTGTACCTACTCCTCCAAAACCACCAAAACCACTGTTTGAATAATTAATTACAAGTGAATACTGGATAAAAAATGAGGATACAGAGAATGGTTACTTTTTATAGACAAAAATTCCAGAAATCAGGTTGGGATGTCAGAACTGATTAGTTTAAGCCCACCTTTGTATTTTTCAGCATCATAAGTATAGCTTACAAATAGTTTACTATGCCATAACATATAAGAAAATTTTTAAATGAATATTCAGTGTGATTTGTGGAAAGACAGCTCAGAGGTGTGTATCTTGCAGTGGAACCATTCTTATGAAATATTACTGCTCCTCAAATATATGTACCATTCTGTCTTTTTAACATACTTCTCTTCAACATTTTTCCAGTAATTGTGACTGGAGAATATATACTATGTAATTGCTGTAGACGATTTAATACTCTAGCTAGAACTGGAACTTTTTTGGCACCTGGTTTATAACTTAAGGAGCCACTAAAACTTTTAACAACCAGGAAGCCTACACATTATGAACAACAGTAACTATGAAAAGTCTCGAGGATACGTAGTAGGACATTGTATTCTCACATAATAAAGCAGGTTATTAGATTTCCTAAAATAAGTATTCCCAAAAGAATGGTCACATATTGCTAACTTCATGAGTCACCCAGAAGACCCACTTCTATTTAGAGAATGAATCTCTTAGATTAGAAGATTTGCATTTAAATGGTCTATTCCCCCCTTGCAGCTACAGGTTTCTGTTTAGGAAAATACTACTCTTTCTTCCTGCAGCACAGACTGAAAGGGTCCTAATAAATCCCATAACAGTGGTCATGGGATGATCCATGAGTTTATCAAAGGACTGTTAAGCTATTTTAACAGACCCACTTGAAGTAGGTTTTTCTCTATCTCCTTTTGGGAGTTTCAAAATATATTTAGGATAATTAGCTATTTCCCTGCAGGCCACCTTTATGAATTTGAGAAAAAGGCCATCCATTTTTCTTAGTAAATTAAAGAAAAACATATTTGAAAACTAAACACTAATTTCAATAGAAAAAACAGGCAATAGTTTAACACTTATGAAAATCTCTTCCTAATACTATGTGCCTCTTAGTCCAGAGTCTTTGAGAAATTAAGCAAAAGAAGACCTAAAGGAAATGTTATCTACAATCTTGGTGTTGAAAATTCACATTTAGAACCTTAAAACTAGCCACTCTCTCAGATCATGTGGTGGAATATCCTAATTTTAGAAATTACTTGTCCAATTTGCAAAAAGGGAGAATCATGACTAGAATAATTCAAAGGATGTGGTAAAGTTTGTGGTATGTTGTAGGTATTTTATCTGTATCAAATGCTTTCAAGGCCCTTCTGAGACTTAGTCCAATGTGCTATTCATTACAATAAAAGGCACATGTAATGAAATGTCTGTATGATGTGTATGAGAGAGAGGAGGAAGAGCTTTGTTCACATATCCCATCTCCATGGGGTGTGCGTGTGTTTTTTTGTGTGTGTATGTGTGCAGCATAAACCACTCCCAAAGACATAAAAGTCAGCCTGAGCAAATGGAACTGAAGAGTGAGTTAGGATGTTAGGATCAACACATCACAATTTTAGTTCTCATTAATTTAACCTATTATTTTGATTTCAATACAAATATGAACAAGATTTATATCCAAGGACTATGCAAGATTTATATCCTTAGGACTATACAAATATGAACAAGATGTATATCCTTAGGACTATGATACTAAACACAACTTAGAAAAAAAATGTAAAAATTTCTAAGAAAACCCTGTGTAGAGGGCGCCTGGGTGGCTCAGTTGGTTAAGCGACTGCCTTCGGCTCAGGTCATGATCCTGGAGTCCCGGGATCGAGTCCCGCATCGGGCTCCCTGCTCGGCGGGGAGTCTGCTTCTCCCTCTCCCACTCCCCGTTTGTGTTCCCTCTCTCGCTGTGTCTTTCTCTGTCAAATAAATAAATAAAATCTTAAAAAAAAAAAAAAAAGAAAACCCTGTGTAGAAATAATAAAAATAATAAGCGCAAAGGGCGGGGGCATATCCTATCACATAGTAAACATTCTTCATAGCTTCTTCCTCAAAGAAAAAATAACCCAAGAAAACAATGTAGTATGGCTACATAAGTAAACAAAACATTGAAATAGAATAGAGTCCATAAGAACCCATAACTACATATGAAATCAAATATAAGTTAAGTATTTCCAAAACTGATACAAAGTTAGCCTTTTTAAAATAGCCGGAGAAACTGTATGAAACTAGGAATGTGATTCTATTTCATCTATTTATCACATCACACGCAAGAATGAATTCTAAATAAAACAGGGGAGCGGGGAGGAGGGAAAGCAAGAAAAAGGAACTTCTTTAAGTACTAGAAAAATTATGATTCCTTATTAATCTGGGAAAATATAAAGATTAACCCTAATGTATTCAAATACTAAAGAACCAACAGCCTACAAGTCATACAGAAAAACAACACAAATATCAAAGAAAAATATTAAAATGGGCATTAGGTATACAAACAGGTAAGACTTCATATAAGAGAAATGGAAATAAAAACAACATTCATTTTTATATCTCACCCATCAAATTGGCCTGACTCCAAAAATTTGATAAAGCCCTATCTTGCCTAGGGTGTGAAGAAACCTACACTGCCCTGCAATGGGGTTTGCATGCAAAACTGTAAAAACAACAACTTACGGACCGAGTTTGCCAACATCTAGCAAAATTGTGTGTGCATTTATCCTTTGAACAAATAAGCTAACTTTCTAGGAATTTATCCTGATGATGCATCCCCAGTAATAAAAAATAAAATTATACAAAGTTATTCCCTTGTATATGAAAATTACATTATATGAAAATGCAATATTTTGAAGAATGACCTAAATGTCCAAACATTAGAGATTTTGTTGAACAAACTATTTTGCATATATACCATGAGTACAGTGTTGTTTTGAAAATAAGGATGTCTATGAATGTGAAGTCAATTCCAAAGTACGTTACTAAAAGTACACACATATATATTGCATGCTGCCTTTTGTTTATGAAAGAATGGAAGAAAAATTAGTCAAAAAAGGATGAAGGACAACAACTCAGTCTACAGGAAATAAAAAATTGAAAATAAGACTTTTTTTTAGTGTGCTACATTTTTATAGTGCATGGACACATAAACTCTGAAAATCCTTCACATGTAGTGTACAATTTAGCAAAGAGTTATGTGTTACTGTTGTTGGAAGCTAGGGCTCTTACTGAGAAAGGAAGTAAACACAAACGTATGGAATTGTGCTTATGTGTATGTGCATGTTTGTATGTGTTTATATTATGCATGCATGTGTGCATGTATTTATTTCTTCTAGTTCTACTTACTTACTGAAACAATCTAGAAGAAATAATTCTAGAAGTAATGAGAACGTCTGGCGTACAGATCTTGGCTTCACAGTATCGCTCACTCCCAAAAGGAATCAATTCTGGAGAACTCACAGCCACATCTGGACAATTTCATCATCTCAATGGGTAAAGACAGTGATGGATTCTAGCCCTTGACGTAAAATCAGAATGTGTGATTTCACTCTGACAGTAAATCGATAGAAGATAAATAAATATGCACATGAAAAAAGCAGGGGGAAAGACAACATCCTTATAGCACCTGAAGGTGAAGGGATTGGTGGGGCTGGTACATCACTAGTTTGCAATTCTCAGTTAAATTGTTCCTGGCAAACACCATGGGAAGTGAGGGTTGATAGCAGTACTGCATCATCTCAACAAGTCTCCACACTAATTGCTTATTGTGCGAAAGGGGAAACATAGTAGTGTGCAGTGGAGACACTGGACAATACCCAGACCAGAAGATAATAAACATTACCCAGAGGGACAATCAGATACCATGTACCTCCTGGCATATGTGATACATGAAAAAATGTTGCTGCCTCATCTGTGCCATAATGTAGCCATGGATACACAACTTGCCTCTAATTCCTAGAAGCACTAAACAACTCCAAAATAAGAAACAAGCTATGTGATAACATATGTGATAACAGGTCTATTTTTTTTTCAAATGCCCATTACCTGAAAGACGAAGTATTGCTGATAGACAATTCCAAATTAAATAAAGTCCAAAAACACAAGACAACTGTATGCAAAGCATACAATTACATCTTATATTGAAGAGGAAACTGCTGTATTAAAGTGATATTGGAACAGTTATTATCTAACAAGTAGAAAGTATGAAATTATTGCACCAAGATTGAGAATGAACTATTAACTCTTTTACATCATCTGAACCTAATGCAGTATGTGTAGTTGACCTAATAGGCAATACTCAAACAATGTCCAAAAAAATGAGAACGTGACTCCTGTTAATTAAATGCTTGCTGAGAACCATGCTAGACACTTTAACCCTATTATTGTACATAATCTTTATGACTGAGTTAAGAAACAGATATTAAGGGGAAATTGATCCTGAGAAAAGAGAAATAACTTTTCTAAGTAGTCAAGATCCTTTTAAAAATAAGTTGCTTTAGGTATTTAAAAGAATTTTTGGTTTCTACATTTAAACTGATGACTGCTTTTCTGCAAATAGTAAAATCTTAAAACCCAATGTTTTCAAGTGGTATAGATCTCTTTTAGTAAACTGTGGAACAGCTTTGTATTTGGTTCACTTGCAACTATCTTTACTATGTGTTTTTTGTTGTTGTTGTTTGGGTTTTTTGTTTTGTTTTTGCTTAAATGTATGTTACTAAACAGAGAAAACAAGAAATTGTTTCATGTAAATGCATACTTACCCATCAGGAATCCTCCTGGATTTTTAATGAAATACATAGAAATAAGAAAACCAAGACATGAACAATTACGTAGAACAAAGATTTTTTTTTAAAAGGACAGATTCTTAGTAGTTTATAGTTCTAATAGAGAAAATCTATACAATGCATATTTTAAATATGAATAAGCTATCTACCTTTTTTTTTAATTACCTTTATTTCACTGGAAAAGTCAGTCTTGTACAATATTTAGAAAACTGAAAACATAGGCTTAATTCCCAACAGAATATCTGATTTGAAAAATAAAATAATTCCAGTTTATGTGATTTAACTCTTTTTTTTTTTTTTTTTAAGAACTCACTTCCTTTGACTTTGCTGTCAACCTCTAGGTGAAATGTTTCAAAAGTTTGCATAGTGATTTTTCTCATTAAAATGCAAATCAGTTTCCTTAGTGACAAATATTAAATTAAAACCCTAATATAAAGGGAAGACATGCCTTAATGGCTACAAATTTAAATCCAATCCTATGTTAAGATCTTGAGTTACGGAGTTCTATGAGAAGTAAAGTTTGAAGAAGTGGTTTCTCCCACTATTTCATGCCTGATAATGTGATGTTAACTGTTCAAAGAAGTATTTCTAACAAGGAACAGATTTTAATTATACTAACAGATTGTTAGCGAATAAACAGATTTGAAATAATTGCTTGGTTTTATTTTGAAATTTAACTTATTTGCTTGTAACTTTGATAAACAGCATCAAAGAATTTGTCAGTGAATTCTCATGTTGCTGTGATTAAAAGGAACCCAAGATCGGGCGCCTGGGTGGCTCAGTTGGTTAAGCGACTGCCTTCGGCTCAGGTCATGATCCTGGAGTCCCGGGATCGAGTCCCACATTGGGCTCCCTGCTCAGCAGGGGGTCTGCTTCTCCCTCTGACCCTCTTCCCTCTCGTGCTCTCTGTCTCTCATTCTCTCTCTCAAATAAATAAATAAAAATAAAATCTTTAAAAAAAAAAAAAAAGGAACCCAAGATCTTGGGGGTGCCTGGGCGGCTCAGTCATTAAGCATCTGCCTTCAGCTTAGGTGATGATCCCAGGGTCCTGGGATCGAGCCCCACATCGGGCTCCCTGCTCCACGGGAAGCCTGCTTCTCCCTCTCCTACTCCCCCTGCTTGTGTTTCCTCTCTTGTTGTGTCTCTCTTTGTCAAATAAATAAATAAAATCTTTAAAAAATAAACATCAAAAAACAAAAAAGGAACCCAAGATCTTGAAGAAAAGCGGGATTAAGAATAATAATTTGACTATGATATCTTGCCCCTGAAGGATCTGGACATAGTCTATAGTGTTCTTTAAAAAGCTCAATAAATCAGATCTGTACCTCTGAAACAAATAATGCAATATATGTTAAAAAAAAAAAAAAAGAAGAAGAAGAAGAAGGTAGCAGAAAGGGAAGAATGAAGCAGGGGAAATCGGAGGGGTAGACGAACCATGAGAGATGATGGACTCTGAAAAACAAACTGAGGGTTCTAGAGGGGAGTAGTAAATGTTAAATAAAAAATAGCACAGGGGTGGGAGGGATGGGGTGACTGGGTGATAGACACTGGGGAGGGTATGTGCTCTGGTAAGCGCTGTGAATTGTGCAAGACTGTTGAATCTCAGATCTGTACCTCTGAAACAAATAATGCAATATACGTTAAGAAAAAAAAAAGAAGAAGAAGAAGAAGAAGGTAGCAGGAGGGGAAGAATGAAGGGTGGGAAATCAGAGGGGTAGACGAACCATGAGAGACGATGGACTCTGAAAAACAAACAGGGTTCTAGAGGGGAGAGGGGTGGGAGGATGGGTTAGCCTGGTGGTGGGTATTGAGGAGGGCACCTTCTGCATGGAGCACTGGGTGTTGTGCACAAACAATGAATCATGGAACACTTCATCTAAAACTAATGATGTAATGTATGGGGATTAACATAAGAATAAAAAAAAAAAGCTCAATAAATGCAATATGGTGTTCTGGATTGGATCCTGGGATAGAAAATGATACTATTGGAAAACTAGTGAAATCCAAACAGTCTATAATTTAATGATAATATAGCAAATGTTGTATTAGCCAGAACTCTAGTAATTCAAGCCTATAGGCTCAGCTCAGTTTCCTAGGAAAATGGAGCCACTATGAGTTTGTATCTAATCAGATTTGGTATGGGAGAAACTTCTTTCTCCCCAGCTGCCTCTTTCTGCCTCTCTCTCCTTTACCTACTTCTGTGGAGCTCTAATTTTCACACCCTCAAACAAAATCCTTATGTATTTCACTGAGATGGCCACTGTCAGCCCCAATTTCAATACCTATGTACTTAACATTCCAAGGCAGGAAAAACATATCTCCCTCCTCTCATATCTATGTGTTCAAAGTGCTAAAGTAATAAAATCTATTTTGGTTATTTACTCATTCTTGAAGTGATTACTAGGACTGTTCATTTCGGCCAACCAAACTCATGTGATTAAACCAGAACCAAGTGTAGTACAGGAAACAAACACACTAACACCACTGTTTTGGGGGAAACAAAAAATCTATGCAACCGAGTCACTGATACTTGAGATCTCAAACAGGAGAGGCTATCTTTGCTGCATGACCCCAAACTATGCCATCTACTCATCAAATTATCTTAAATCATTGCAAGTCTACCTTCCTCATAAGATCATTGGTGACTTGAATTACAAAATAATGCCTCACTCTTCTTTCTATCTCCATGGTTATTTGATATTTGTAAACACAAAATACTTGATGTAGACATAAAAGAAAATAAATCAATCAGACAGTATGAAAAATAAATATGTATGTAATATATTGACACTCATTTTCTTCAGCACTTAAGCGAAATTAGTATTATTTAATAGAGGTATTAGATTTTAGCCCATGCCTTTGTTTTTTATTCACTTGAGGTAAAATTGACATGTAATATATTGGTTTCAGGTGTACAATAGGATTCAACCTTTGTTACATACTGCAAAACGATCATTGCAGTAAGTGTGGTTAATATCCACCACTAAACGTAGTTACACATTTTTTTTTTCTTGTCATGAGAACGTTTTAAGATCTACTCTTATTAATTTTCAAATATACAACACAGTATTAAGTATAGTCACCATGGCTGTACTTTATGTATAAAGTACAGGGCTTATTGATTGTATAAAGATGGTCATTTTCAGCTTAGCCCCTAGATACTGGCTTTTCCATCTTTTAAAAAATGATTTCACAGGTACCAACACAAATACAGGACTAAAGCAACTGAGCTCTCTGGTAGTTTCCCAAGGAGAGCACCGGAGGCAAAATGTCCCTCTTTACCCCTTTGTGTCTTTTTTATTTATTTATTTTTATTTATTTATTTTTTAAAGATTATTTATTTATTCATTTGACAGAGAGACACAGCGAGAGCGGGAACACAAGCAGGGGGAGTGGGAGAGGGAGAAGCAGGCTCCCAAGGAGCAGGGAGCCCGATGCGGGGCTTGATCCCAGGACCCCGGGATCATGACCTGAGCCGAAGGCAGACGCTCAGTGACTGAGCCACACAGGCACCCCTTTTGAGAGGTTTTTAATTTGTTGTTTGTTTGTTTAGTTTGGTGTTTTTATTTATTTATTTATTTATTTATAATTTTTATTATTATTTTTTTAAAGATTTATTTATTTGAGAGAGAGAGAGACACAGCGAGAGAGGAAACACAAGCAGGGGGAGTGGGAGAAGGAGAAGCAGGCTCCCCGCAAGGAGCCCGATGCGGGGCTGGATCTCAGGACCCTGGGATCATGACCTGAGCCGAAGGCAGACGCTTAAGGACTGAGCCACCCAGGCGCCCCTCCTGCCTAGTATTTTTTATTTTTATTTATTTATTTTTTAAAGATTTTATTTTTATTTATTCATGAGAGACAGAGAGAGACAGAGAGAGAGGCAGAGGGAGAAGCAGGCCTCCCGCCAAGCAGGGAGCCCGATGCGGGACTTGATCCCGGGACCCTGGGATCACGACCTGAGCCGAAGGCAGACGCTCAGTGACTGAGCCACCCAGGCACCCCTTTTGAGAGGTTTTTAATTTGTTGTTTGTTTGTTTAGTTTGGTGTTTTTATTTATTTATTTATTTTTAATTTTTATTATTATTTTTTTAAAGATTTTATTTATTTATTTGACAGAGAGAGGCACAGCGAGAGAGGGAACACAAGCAGGGGGAGTGGGAGAGGGAGAAGCAGGCTTCCCGCTGAGCAGGGAGCCCGATGCGGGGCTCGATCCCAGGACCCTGAGATCATGACCCGAGCCGAAGGCAGACGCTTAACCGACTGAGCCACCCAGGCGCCCTGTGTCTTTTTTAAACACACATGTTAGAAGGTGGAGGAGGCTCAGTAAAGTATCCTCCACGCGGCGAAGTCACTTTGAGACTGAGAAACGACACAAGGCTCCACACCATTCACACAGAGTCTTCTCACGATAACTCACCGTCGGGAAACCAAGCGGACTGGCGACGCGAGGCTCACAGGGCTATTTCCGGTCGGCGCCCTCTGACAAGCCCGCCCCCTCGCCCCCCCCCCCCCCCCCGCGCTGACAGAACGAGGCGCTTGGTGATGAGGTCACCGACGAGCTCTCTCGCTGGCACCATCCACCAGTTGTTTAAAGCGGGGCCTTCTAGGCGGGGCCGTCTCTCCGTTCCCGGAAGTGGAGGCTTCTGTGTCCCGCTTCAGGGAGGATCCAAACAAGCCGTCCGCACTCCCGGCAGGGCGCACGTTAGCCTCCAAGGGGCCTCGCGTACAGGGCGCTGAGGGCGGTCCTTGCTGAGGCAGGAGCTCGACGGAGAGTCAAAGACGGAGTTAGTGTTCTCAGCGCTCCTGCAACGCTTACATCAAAACACCAACGCATAGTCTTTGTCTTTCGCACAAACAAGCATTTTTCTTGGTACTGATCTGGTCTCAGGACAGCCACTGATTGACAGATGGTTTCTGGGATTTAACAGAAGGCCCGCTGGGTCTGAGCTCCAGTCTTACCTGTTATGGTTTTCTGTTTGGTTGGTTTTATTTGTAAAGAGTAACTAACCTTCATCTTTGTTACTATTTCCTCCTCCTAAACCATTAATGCTCTCCATGGTTCCCTTTTCAGAGAACATCAAGGCTCTGCCCTAGAGGTCTTGTTTCTTAAGACAGATTTCTTTAAGTTAGGTCTGACAAAAAACACTGGGAAAAGATAGTGTAACTTCTCATTACTATAATCAGTGTGTTGAAAATCAGCCATGGTTATATTTGTCAAAAACAAGATTGATGATTGCACTAGAGAGGTATCTGTGATGTTCTAACTTCTGGTTCCATCTCCTAAGAGAAATCATCAGGCAATACCTTGTATATAGAACACAGTGGGGGTTTTTTTTGTTTTTTTGTGCTATGTGGCTCTGCCATCATGGATTTAATTCAGTGGGTCATATTTTATAATATAACTAAGGCAGTGATTTATAGGTTGGGCATATAGGTTGATAGCCTATGGGGTAACTTGTATACACAAAATCTGCCTAATAGGAATACTCAATATGGGACATGGTAAACTTAACAAAAAGGATTTTTCCCTGAACAATTATGTATGTTGGACTCCAGGAAAAAAGGAAACTAGAGCAAGAGAAAAGGAGACCAAAAATATAGAGAATATTTGATATAAATATAAACTGATTCACAAAAACAATAATAATAAAAGCTAACATTCACTGAATGCAAACTATTGCATTCAATAGAATAATGATTTTAATGGTAGCATCTCATTTCATACTCAAATAACCCTATGGAATTATTATGATCATCATTATATGGATGAGGAAACTGAGGGTCAGAAACAAATAACTTGCTCCATTTTATAGATCTAGACAATTGTAGGATTGGACTCAAATCTGGTGCTCCAGTCTAGAACCCATATCTTAATGTTGCTGTTTTGGGAGCAATATGCACTTGCCCCTGAGGTCACTGGAAGCTTCATGGAGTCCTCAGAATAGCAGGGGACCATGATTAATGTCTTAGGACTCCAGGAGCCCACTCTGTGCTTTCTTCCCCTCATTCCTTTATGACTTAGGTTGCTGTAACAAAATGCCATAAACTGGGTGTCTTGAATAACAAAGATTTATTTATCTCAGTTCTGAAGCCTACAAGACTGAGATCAGGGTAGCAGTCTGACAGAATCTGATGATGGAACTTTCCCTGGTTTATAGACAGTTGTCTTCTCACTGGGTCCTAACATGGTGGAGAGAAATCTCGTCTCTTCCTCTTATAAGGACAATAACCCCATCTTGGGGCCCTGCCTCCAAATACCATCACATGGAGGGTTAAGGTTTCAACATATGGATTTCAGGGAAACATACACATTCAATCCATAATACATTACTTCCACAACAGTCTGACAACCAGGTTGATCATTTCTGAGCAAATCTACGTTTGAAAGAGCCCAACACATATAGTGTTAATTTCAATAACATCACTGTTCTTGTAAATTCTGTAGGTCATTTTTGTCAATGAAATTTTGCAAGGTAAAGACGGGGGGTAGGTTATTATTTGTTTCATTTTGTTTTAAATTCAGTCTTTTTTTTTTTTTTTTTTTTTTCCTCCCAGGCAGTTGTGTTATAAAAACATTTCATCCCCCTGCTGGTTAGGCCCTGCACAATGTCTGCCTCTGCTTGAGGGACAGAATGAGTGAATGAAAGGAACAACAGCAGGCATGATAATAGAGTCGTTACTTCATGCTTATGATAGCTACTAAACAACAATGTACTAACCATGGAATAAATTAATCTATTTTGTCTTAATATCACCATATCCAGAATCCGAAAAAAGAAACAAGATTCATAGTTAGGAAAAAAATAATGCGCGAGAGGAATCATGTTAGAGAGCTTATACCCATCATTGAGGGTGGTGAGTGGGATGTACCTGATGGCTAAAAAGAATGTGGATCATTTTATCAAATGCTATCTATAAAAATTCCATTGCTACCAAGTTTGACAACCAAAAGAGGGTGAACTATTAAACACTGTGTTAATGACTTTGGTGATGAAGTCCACAACAGATCAGTATGCAAAATTCTGAGAATCCAATTGATGCCTGTAATGAGAATTTTTATTGTCATTTGGGTGATCAAAATGTTTCATTTAAACACTTGTGAAAGCTGAAATGTGAAGAACAAAATATCAGTGGTTGTTAGCAGTAATGATTTTTAAATCAGGATCATTAACCAAACCGATTTCTGAAAGAATTGGGGATAAATGCGGTTGCAATTGCACATAAGTTTAGAAGGGTGTTTAGAATGAAAAAGAAAAAGAAAGAGAGAGAGATTGACTGGAGATTGAAGAGTTCAGGCTCAGAAATATTGACTTCAAACTTTTAAGTAGATGCACCATTGACTGGGATCCAAATTCTCACTGCATTTCTTCTCCTGGAGAAGTTGAACTCAACTTAGCTCATATTGAATTCACAGGAGCTTCAGGGGAGTTCAGATTAGCACAACAGGGGGCAAAGCAAGATCAGATGTGGCCTTTAATGCTCTCTGTGTTCAGTGCCTCAGAAGTCAGTGGGAATGCTCAGTGTGGAGAAACTCAATAGGAGTAATGAATAAGGAGAGTGCATCTGGATCTTTTTTTTTGCCTTGTGTGGCAGACTGAACTCCCATATAATGAATGAGCTAATTCATCATTTGGAGTTCATTATTAGAAAGCATTGTATAAGCAGATTATTAACAATTTAAAGTTTGTAACTTTTCAACTCCAAAAAGTGCTCATTTTATCACCTTGTCTAGAAATACTCAGGTAAACCAGGGTATAAAACCAGATTTCTCATTTCTAATTTTGAAGCAGTATGTAACTTATCAGCTCTGACTTCAATACCTACTTCATAAAATACTTTTGAGTATCAGGGCACTGGGTGGCTCAGTCGTTAAGCGTCTGCCTTCGGCTCAGGTCATGATCCCAGGGTCTTGGGATCAAGCTCCGCATTGGGCTCCCTGCTCGGCAGGAGGCCTGCTTCTCCCTCTCCCACTCTCCCTGCTTATGTTCCCTCTCTTGCTGTGTCTCTCTCTGTCAAATAAATAAAATCTTAAAAAAAAAAGTTTTGAGTATCAATGTATTAGCATACTTATCGTGCCTCCCTTTGTAACCAGTGTGAAAACAAAGTTCAACAAATGCTATATTTTTCCCAACTACTACTTTATTTATAATACTCTGCTTAACAAATGCTATATTCTTTCCTTTGGGATTCAAATTGCTCTAATATTGGCAAAATTAAATGTAATGATTCCTTCAAAATCAGAGGGATAAAGTAACTTGAAATGCAAACCATTAGATTATTTTTCTAAAGCACTAACTGTAAGACAAATAACCATATAGTGACTGTATTGTAAAGATTTTCAAAAAACTAAAAGGGAGAGATCTTAGAATGTATTCAGTTTGATGTCACTGAAATTTGTCAATGAGTCCATGAGAGAGTGGGTGTTTTAAGAAAGATTCCAAAGACTAATAAAAGATCATATTTGGTAATCTTTCCTCAAAGAAATGTTGGGGAAACAGTCAAACTCTTTTTCTGACCTGAATGTTTTGAGAACCTATAATCTAAAGACTGTCAGTTAATTCACATGAAAATTGTCCCTTTGGTTAGTTGAGGGGGCAATGATGCTATCTTAGAGTTGATCGTCTAGAAAGCAAAACTGGATAAAATATAACAGTAGTGGTGATGAGAAAGGAAACTTAATCAAAGTAAGATATAAAGCTCCATAGTGCCATGCTTTATATTCTGACCACTTCCTCACTGACAGCTTTTGGGAGACCCAGCAGGTCACTTAGTAGGTGTGTTCATGTGGCTTGTGCAAGTCGGGAAGAACTACAAGAAAAACTGCCCCCCCCAAGGGGTCCGTGAAAGAGAGAAAGGAACAGGAATTTACTTGTATGGACATATCCCATCTGCCACGTACCACCAGCCAAGGTGTATCCAACAGGGAATGCACTCTGCTGCACTTATGAATTGTTTCAGGTGCCCTTTGATGGCCACTCATGAAGACCTGTGGATTTATAATTAAGCCTAAAAGTAACAAAGGCTATTCTGCATGAATAGAACTTGATACAGGAGGCCCAGAGTTTCAATGTGTGCTTATCTACTGAGGAAACTCAGGAGAGCGGTCATTTACAAGTTGACACACTTTTTCAGTTTCAGCGCCCTTGTCTCAGAAATCTTTGCATGGTGCCCCTATGCAAAAAGAAATAGCTAATAATGCACATTATTGCATAGTTACAGCCAAACAGTATAATAAATATTTATGTCCTAAGAACTCAGTGATCATTTTTTTTTAAAGATTTTAGTTACTTATTTGAGAGAGAGAGTGAGAGAAAGAGAGAGAGAGCACGAGAGGGGGGAGGGTCATAGGGAGAAGCAGGCTTCCCACTGAGCAAGGAGCCCAATGTGGGGCTCAATTCCAGGACTCCAGGATCATGACCTGATCCAAAGGCAGTTGCTTAACCAACTGAGCCCCCCAGGTGCCTCTCAGTGACCATTTTTAAAAATGCATATAAATTAAAGGAAAATATAACATTATAATTTCATCCTTAACGAGCCACAATTTGCTACTAATAGGAGATGTGCTGCACATTTTTTCAAGCCTTGGAATTACACTGTATACCACCATTCTTATTACCTATTCCACATTGATTTTTGATGGTATTTTTGCAAGGATACGATGTCATCAAAGGTGTGTCAAATAATATTCTGGGTAAGAGGATAAGAGCAAATTCTAGGGAATTTAGACAGGTTGACCACCGCATCTGGAGCAACTTGGACACAGTGTTGTTGAAAGCCATGTGTGGTTGCTTGAAAACCCATATGCTGTTTCACTTATGGTTCATCAGCTACTCAGAGCAGACAAGGTACAACTCCAAATGCACATGGTCCAATTAGCCTCGAACTGCAGTTGAAAGCTACAGATAATTCAACATCTTCATGATACTTGTGTATTAGGTTTGTCCCAATTGTTTACCTCAGTATTTATACATGTGTTTCAGCAATTGGTTGTGTTCTTGATCCCATGTGTTAGATTACCACTCACCTTTGCACTTCTGTATGTTGTCCCTTCTCTTTGTGCACGGGGTGTCTTAAGTCAGTGTTAGACCTCAGATTATAGACGAGGGCACCATTTTTTTTTTGTCTTGTACCTCAGTCAAAGACCATCCCTAGTCCCCATCGGGACTGTTTATTTGAGGGATATGCCAACATGCCATGATATCATTAAATGCACCATTATGGGCTAAAGTTGATGGATAGAGTCATATAATCTCATTTGGAAGCAACACATGGGTCAACAGTCCAAAGTTCAATTCACTCAACAAAGCCTGCCAAGTGCATCCACATATGCCCAGTAAAGGGAAAAGGGAATGGATGTTAATCAATTAAAATAAAGCCCTTGCAGGTATTGATTAGTTGAAAGATGTGACACTCAGAGTATGTTACACTGAGAAGTTGCTTTAAAGTCACCAATAAGTCAATAATTATCTCATCTCACTCTTCTAAAATAGATAATTTGGACCTTAAAAATTATTCGTGTATGTATGTGTGATGCAAGAGGGAAGTAGAGATAGAAACAGAGAAGGTGGGGGAGAAACACACACACACACACACAGAATCTAAGAATATCCCTCTTTCTTAGCTCATTGAAAATGTTTACAGTTGACTATTCACAGCAATTCAAAAAGGAGCTGACAAAAAAACAGAAGCAGCCATGTAGAAACTTGCTGCTAATGTAGTCAGATAATACAGATAGAGATTTACTTCTCTGGAAATATTAAAATCTTATTGTTCCATTAATCTTGGGCTCAAGTGAAAATTTCCTGATTTCTTCTTTCGGAATGAAATTTTACTTCCTCTAGTCCTAATCTGTCTCCAGTGGTCTTATTCCAAGGAGGTCCAACCGCAAAAGCAAAATGAATTGTAAGCAAGTTTGCTATTTATGCACTTGCTTTATTTCTCTAATATATTACCCATTCCATTCTACTTGAATTATGGTGGCTCATATATTTGTCTTTCCCACTAGACTTGTCTCTTTTGGCCAGAAGTCATTAATTTATTTTGTCTCCTTGATTTAAGGGGAGTAGAACCTCAAAAAATATTATTATATTTATTTGATGTGTAACAGTTTACAAAGTGCTTACATGTACATTAAGTGGTTGACATTCTTCATTTGATAAATAAAGTCAATGGAATATGTGCCATTATTTCCATTTTATTGATGACATAACCATGACTTATGGAAAGCTTTCATAAATATAATGGAAGGACTAAGAATTCAACTCGTTTCCAGAACCAAGTCCAGTGTACATTTTTTTATACCATGGTTATCCCAACACGCATTGTCCCAGCACCATCACATAATATATGTCCTTAAATATATTTAAATGTATATGATAGAAATTTAAAAGAATCCTTAAGGTATTTTTCAGAGAAAAAAAGGTAAATCTAACATTTTTGAAGAAGAGGCCATGTCTTCAGACATAAATCCCTCAAAATGACAAAGAAGATACTGGTAGAGTGTGAAACTGCCCTAGCTTTTCCAGTGCTCACTTTTCCTGGGCCTAATTATACATGAAATATGCAAATCACAACTTTCTGAATGTACACAGATTCCACAAACAAACACAAGTGCATTTTCAAGAGCGACTTTAATTTTCCTTCTTTTCATCCTAATTGACAACATTCATAGAAGGAACACAGTTTGAGCAGTAAAAAAGTCAGGAAAATTAAATACAGAAACAGTCTGAACTGTATAATATGTCTCCTCTTTCATTAAAAGAATGAAATATTGTCAGTGTCCTTTATAGTTTTAATTAAGTATGTCAGTATAATACTTAATTGAGAGAAATATGCAAATGATTGTTGCTTTATAAGGCCAAAGCTAAATAAACACAGCATACTGCAAGCACCCATCTCATTATATGTCTATGCAGAAGTCTTGTGTAGATTAAGTTATTATAGGTGTTTTTTTTTTTTTACCTAAAAAGGTATTCCCAACCTTTTCATGATTAGGGATCTGAATGAGAAAAACTAGCTATTTTGCAATTTTCTTTTCAGTATTATCACACAATACTCTTCTTGGAGTGAATTAACATGAGTGATTCCAGTGGCCGGCATATTCTATCTTTGTGAACTGGCTTCTATGGAAGGTGACTATGAGGAATAGATCAGGCTGCTTTACCATCTCTCCCTGAGTACCAATCTAAACATGATTGATTTAAACTTGCAAAAGTGAATGTATCATGTCTTTCTAGACACTTAAGAACAAGAAGACACACGCGATACCGAAAGACTGAGGACTAGGATGAAACTTGTTAAATTATTTCTAAGAATTACTGTGTCTAAACCATCAGTCAGATGCATGTTGCAAACTCTAATATCTGTCTTCTACTGCTCCCTCTCCAATTCCCTGTAGTTCACCCAAACCATGCTACTAACTCTTCTTCAGTATTCGTATTCCTCTACCTTTACCCTGTGTTGTGCAGTAGTCTTTAACTGAGAATGTCCTGTCCCTTCTCTTCCTCTTGACATTTTATTCTTTTCCATCTAGTTTAAATATCTTGACTTCTATAGTCATCTCTGTTTCCCTCAGAGATAATGTGTGCCTCCTTCTTTATGATTTCTTTAGCCCTATCCACTCATGGGTGGTGTAACAGTTATTATAATACTTTGCCATTAATTTGCTTTGTAATGCTATCTTCAACCCCTCCACATCCACTGCAAAACTGTGATTTTTTTTTTTTTTACCACTCTGAACCTATTGTTATTCATCTTTTTAGGGTCCAATCCCCCTGTCCCATGGAAATTTAATAGGCATTTAATAAATATCAGAAATTTAAAGTTCCTTTGTGTGGCACCTTTATTGCTAAGTGTCTGAGACATATTATTGATAAAGATTATAATAGGTATTGTTTTGGGGAACTATTCAAATATTCATTGGGTAATATATTCAACAGAATTAAAGTGATTTTCTATGCATGCCAAGTGCTAAAGAAATATGCTTTGACCTTGAATTTTTTTAAATCATTGATGACAATTTAAAACATTCCTAACCATTCTCTCCATACTTACCCAACTTTTCCTCAACATAGAACATCCTGAAATGCTATGTCCTAGGTGGATCTGATGAAAGGGGTCTGTTCATAACCTCTTACAAAGATAAACCCCTCTCTTAGTAATTAATGTTAAGTAATTATTTTTTAATTATTTATTTTTTCATGCTTTTATATAATAGGAATACCCATTCCATTACTTTCATGCTGCGAAGGAAGTTCTGATTTCCAGAATGGAACCAATTTCTTGAACCCAGAAGGAGCTCTCTCATCAGTGTGCCTTGGCATATGCATTCCCTCAGCCTCACTTGCTTTTCCCCTACTTCTTCACCTGTGTAGCTGCATCTTGTCTATCAAGGCATAGTAACCATCACTCTTCTTTTACTAGCCTTCTTGGACTGCCCCCAAATACTTTTAAAAAATGTCCCTAATCTGGGGCGCCTGGGTGGCTCAGTCGTTAAGCGTCTGCCTTCAGCTCAGGTCATGATCCCAGGGTCCTGAGATTGAGCCCCGCATCGGGCTCCCTGCTCCGTGGGAAGCCTGCTTCTCCCTCTCCCACTCTCCCTGCTTGTGTTCCCTCTCTCGCTGTGTCTCTCTCTGTCAAATAAATAAATAAAAACTTTTAAAAATTGTCCTTAATCTATACCCCAATAATATGCTCTCCACTCCTCGTTTTCATTCATTTATTAATCTTCCCATTCAACAAATATTTACTGAGAACTGCCTTTATGCTTGGAACTGAGGGTACAGTGGTCGGCGATAGAACCCATGATGTCTTTCCTGCTGGAGTTGAGTCTGGTTCAGGAATTCCTCTCACATAAGACATTTCAGACAGTATTAATTGTGTTTGCCTCCTCTGTTAGGCTCTGAAATCTACTCTGGAACAGAAGCGTCATCTTTTATCGCATGCCAAGCACCTAGGGCTTGGGGAAGGGGGTGCTTAGTAAATCTTTGACTGGATGGGTACCCATTCAGTGTTTGTTTTATCTCATTCTCATTCCATCGACCAGGAAATATTTGGCAAATGCCTCAATTCTCAGAGGTCCAGAAAGAGTTAGAAATACATTTCATATCTTTCTGTAATGCAATATTCTGCATAAAACCTGAGTTTACTAAATGTTCTTTATTTAGTTGAAGGCCACTAAGAATTTGTCTGCATACTGCAATACATATGAATGAATGTAATAACTGGAGTGTCACTGTTCGTGGGTTCTAGGTCTCTCCCATTGAGTATTTAATCACACCTCAGCCCCTATGATTCACCTCCAGGAAAGTAAGGCCTTCTGTTCAATGTCAGGGCATAGATATTAAGATGAACAATATAGATCAGTGAGCATGTATGTAAGTGTAGCTTCCAATAACTTGATTCATGCTGTCAATGCATAATTTCTCTCTTGCCCCAACAATTGATAATAAGATCAAGAACTATACAGTCAATATTTGAACATATTGAAGATGCCTCTCAATAAGTTCTTAATGGGTAAGGGTGACACTATGCTTGTTTTGGAAGTGAGGGGGACGTCCATTCTAATGGTGAATGAGAACCCAGCAAGCAAGTGGTTGACTCCTGTTGGCATGTACGATGAAAGCCTTCTGTAGGGAAATCAGGCTTTGTGGTTCACTAGTCCAGTTACTTCCAGGTGGACACCAAATGCTTGACACCAGAGATAAAAGGCAATAAAGAGAGAAATACCGGACACCCAAAAAGCAATTGTTATAGAACTTAAAATGCAAAAGCTGATGCAATTTTAAGTACATGTATTTTAATTTATTGAGAAATTCAGGAATTATAATTATCTCTTGCTTACCACTTATACTCTATTTTCTTTTCAGAATAGCACCTTGGAATAATCTATATCTGATATTAACAAAAAGACTTTGCAGCTCTTAGTCGCCCTAAAAATAATTAATGTTGTATGACCGAAAATAAGTAAAGGATGCATTTGCCACCATTTTATCCATGAAGAAATCTAACCTTAAACAATCTTAACAGACTCATGCCTGGAAGCAGACAATATAGATGTGGGGACCTAACTCCCATTCCCTAATCCTGTTATTACTTGATACCTTCACTTAAAAGGCTGGAAAAGCTAAATATGCACAGCCCCACCTCTCTGCAGCCAGAGAGTGGTGACACATTTCTCTAGTATTATGATTAATAGTGTGTATTCTGAAAGCAAAGTCTTCAGTTTAAGTCCTATCTCTCCCACTCACTAGCTATACAACCTAGGGCAAGAAATGACCTCAGTTCCTTTTTCTTTCTGTTGAATGGAGAACCAGAGTATCTACCTCATATAGTTATAGCAACGTAGATATTTGAATGAATTCTTACATAAAGCATGCTTAGAATAGTGCCTAGAATATAGTAATGGCTATCCTTATTACTTTCATCGTTGTTGTTAACCTTGGCAAAGGAGGTAGAATTAGAAATCTGCTGTGACATTAAGAAAGCTTTTTTACTTTCCTAATAAAATCAAAAGTTGTAGCTGGTGTTACACTACCTCACGTGAATCTAGTATCAGTAGGGAATCTGGAAATGATATTTGCAGCTGGAATAGATGGGATAGACATTATGAAGATATAGAGATTTGGGAAAAGATCAAGAGATTTGGAGAGAAGCCAAATTTGAACCCAAACCAACAGCCACCTACCTCCCATGAGATGTTTACTCCACTGTAACCAAGTTTCACGTTTGCTGAAATCTAAAGCATTCTTCACTGATATACTGGTGGAATTGTTCTGACAGCTAAGTCTTATTACCGCCAACATTATGTAAAATGTTCTCTGCTTATCAAAGTGATCAAAGAGACAGACCAGATTTTATGAAGTGTTTCAAACATAGCCTCTGGAAAACTTAGATCTTTCTGGGTCACAAGACTCTGTTCCACAGTTAACATTATGTATTACTGCCCATTTTGCTTATGACATTATGTTAATTGTCCAGATCGTGCATATTGAGAGAGCAACTTTATTTCTAAACCACTGAAGACCTTGGCAGCTTGAGACAGACCTTCTTCCTATGGACTATTTTATGTTAGCTATGACATTTAAATTTCGCTGTGAATATGTATGTGCCTGGTCCTCGTGCTAGCCAGCCTTCAGGATGGCCCCCCTCATGTCTGTTTCTCAGGGTGCACATCTTCATATAGTTTTCTCCCACGTGGTACCAGAATTGGACTGTGTGACCAACAGCATGTGTATATCATGTGTGCTACTAGATTATAAATGACTGCAGTTTCCGTCTTGGACTTTCTCTGCTAGCCAGCTCTCTTAGATCCCTCACTCTGGGCAAAGCAAGTTGCCATGTCATGAGAACACTTAGGTTTTCTCAGGAGAGGCCCACATGGCAGGAAACAGAGCTCTCTGTCCAAAAGCCAGCGAAGAACTGAGACTTGACAGTAGCCACATGAATGAACTCGGCAGTTGTTTCTTCAGCCTCTGTTAATCCCTGAGATTCTCTGCCTTCCAGCCAACTGCTTACCTGAAACCTCCTGAGAGACTCCAGACCCGAACCACTCAGCTAACCCACTCCTACACTCTGACTCTCATAAGCCCCCATGTTAAGATAACAGATGTTGGTTGTTTTAAACAACTTCTTCTTTTTTTTCTCATAGAATTTTTTTTATTATGTTACGTTAATCCCCATAAATTACATCATTAGTTTTAGATGTAGTGTTCCATGATTCATTGTTTGTGCATAACACCCAGTACTCCATGCAGAATGTGCCCTCCTCAATACCCACCACCAGGCTAACCCATCCTCCCACCCCCTCCCCTCTAGAACCCTGTTTGTTTTTCAGAGTCCATCCTCTCTCATGGTTCATCTCCCCCTCTGATTTCCCCCCCTTCATTTTAAGCAACTTCTTAGGGTTTTGTTTGGGTTTTGTTTGTTTGTTTTAGCAATACATGGCTAGTGTTTGCTAGAATAAAAGTTTAAAACATCAGTCTTAAATAATATGTCACAAAAATGTGTTCAAGGCCTGTAATACCCCAGGTGTGTTCTGTGAAATCTAAGTAATACTCTGCTCTGAAAAAGAGGTATGGATGTGTATATAAGTAGACACTCATACATCTATATGTGTGTATTCATATATACGCATGTATATGCATAACAGTAGTCCATGGAACTTAAGCAACAAATACTTCAGTATACTATATGAGAAAAGGGAGGCCATGTAACTTGAGTCAGAGAGATGGCATGACTCTCTGAGTCTCCAGCTATGTTACAAAGAGATGTTAAGAGTTTTTCTTTTCCTAACTTTAATTCCAGAGGAGACCAATATATCCTACCTCATAGAGATGTTAGAAAAGAAAATAATGTGATGAATGTAAAATACCCAGGGCATAAGTCGGTGTATTTTCAGCACCCTATAAGTGTGTGTCTCCTTCTTCTTTAAAAAACCAAAAACCAAAATGAAACAAATCTGAATTATAATTTAATAAGACTAAAAAACTACTTTGCTCATATTCTAAAACTATGCATGTCATTGTTTAACCATTGAAAACAATTATTTATTCTATTAAAAAGATAACTTAACAATCATGTATTATATATACTATATAACCATACTATAAAGGCAATTTACTTTCATTCATATATATTGAATGCTAGGGACCTACTCAAGTAAAACATAGTTGTAGTTTAATCTAACAGTGATGAATTACTGGAGTGAATTCATGCAAACAGGGAAACTGAAATTAAATTCATCACACCAAGGAAAACACTTCCTACCCATGTAAATTAGCAGCTTTTCCGTTAAAATCAATTTGTTTTGGTAAATTATGCAAAAATCCTCAAAGGGCTTAGGTAAGTAATTTATTATACTCTTGGCTGTTTCATAATGTTAGGAAATAAAATGTATTCACACAATATTAGATGGCATAAGCTGAGAGCTTTAGTGACAGTTTTTGTTTATTACAATTAATCTAACTTGACTGCACTGTCAGAACACCCACATTGTATGGGACATATAATTTTTGTGCCGGTGCTTAGAAGATGTTGCATTAAGAAAACACTCTCTCTTTTTAGAGTACTGATTATTTCCTGAAACATTTTATGGCAAAGGTCAGTAACTTTGATGAAAAAAATGCCTTGAGTTCTGTACATTCTATAGGTCTGAGAGAGAAAATCTCCTTCCTAATCTGACACCAGAATACAGTTTTTTACAGTGCTGTTTGAAATTTTTGGTGTAATGTAAAGAGAATGTGTTTGTTTAGCAGAAGATTTTTATGTTGGAGTATCACCTGTAGTCACATGCAACATCCTAGAACTCTCTTTTAGCAGAGAGGTAGAAGTGTTTGCTATCTTTAATAATCTATCTTTCACCTTTTATCCAATTATTCAGGTGACCTGAATCATTCTAATTTATATACATTTACTACCCTCTGTCCTACTATATATGAGATCAGCTTTAGAAACATAATTTCTTATCTAAACCACTGAAATAATCAACCTAATGGTTTAATCTCTCTCATTTTATTCCCTCAAATCCCTTTCCCACAGGGTATGCTAAGTGAAATAAGTCAAAGAAAGGCAAATACCATATGATTTCACTTATATGTGGAATCTAAAAAAACCAAAACAAACAGACTCATAAATACCGAGAACAAACTGGTGGTTGCCAGAGGGGAGGGAATGGGAGGATAGACAACATAGATGGAGCAAATTAAGAGTACAAACTTCCAGTTTTAAAATTAATAAGTCATGAGGATGAAAAGTACAGCATAGTGAATATAGTCAATAATATTGTAATAATTTTGTGTGGTGTTGGATGGTAACCATATTTATCACAGTGAGCATTTCATAATGTATATAATAGTCAAATTGTTATGTTGTACACCTGAAACTAATGTAACATTGTATGACAATTATACTTCAATTAATTTTTTTAAATGAGAAGAAAAAAATTAAAATAATAGCAGGAAGTGGTCTAGCACTCCACTGCAGGAGGTCATTTAGTGGTTTACTCTGACCACAGTATGAATACTCACCTTATACAGTATCCCATAAGACCTATTATATGGTTACATTAAGCTACTTGCCAAGTCTTAATCCTTCCTCTAGATTCCTGTCACAAGAAATTCCTTGCCTATTCTAAAACATATCATTATTTTTTTTTTTTTTCAAAATACATCTTTAGCACAACCTCGTCCGCTCAAATATGCTCTTCTGTTCACATGGTACCTCTCTTTTTAGGTCAATAAAATTTAGAAAATTTTACCCTTTCTGTCTTAATATTGTTAAAGCACCTAAAATTATAACCATTTGTTTGTTTTTCTGTTCTCTCTCCCTACTATGCAACCTCCATGAAGCTCAGCATCATACATATTTGGCTCACTAGTAATTCTTTGTGTGCTTATGTGTGTATGCACACACATGCATTTCAAATAATATAAACTCTTTTACACTAGCTGCTTATTTCCTCACATGGGCTTCTGATGTGCTTTGCTTTGTCACCACAAACCTTCAAACCTCCACAAGGTTTATCACATCTGATTATTTGCTCTCTTGCTCACATAATTTAAGAACTGAAAATCTACTTATTAGTTTATCTCTCAGTGAGATTATATATCATATAATCATGATTATATAATGGAAAGGTGGTGAACATCTTGAAAGTTACCACTGGAACCATGTTAGCTTATGTACAGATTAGGATCATTTAAATCCTGTTATCTTGTGCTTTTGATAATAAATGAGGTGTAATATATTTCTGCGTACATCTGAGGAATCAAGTGGGTTTAAAAACAAATGGCGGGCGCCTGGGTGGCTCAGTTGGTTAAGCGACTGCCTTCGGCTCAGGTCATGATCCTGGAGTCCCGGGATTGAGTCCCGCATCGGGCTCCCTGCTTGGCGGGGAGTCTGCTTCTCCCTCTGACCCTCCCCCCTCTCATGTGCTCTCTCTCATTCTCTCTCTCTCAAATAAATAAATAAAATCTTTAAAAAACAAATGGCTACTTTGAATGACCCAATGGTTTCAAATTACCTTGGAATCCATTCTCCATATGATCCTTATAAAGATATAGGGATTGAATTAGGCCAAGAGTCCTTTACCTCTGCCCTACTCAACATCAGGGATCTGACCCTAAGTTATAGGTTCAACCCATGGCTCCAAACATCAGATCCGTGTTCTTCAAACTGCATGAGGAAACCACAGTCTATATGTGAATTTGACTTTATTTCATATATATGCTATTTTATTTTTTTTTAAAGATTTTATTTATTTATTTGACAGAGAGAGACACAGCGAGAGAGGGAACACAAGCAGGTGGACTGGGAGAGGGAGAAGCAGGCTTCCCACAGAGCAGGGAGCCCAAAGTGGGGCTCGATCCCAGGACCCTGGGATCATGACCTGAGCTGAAGACAGACACTAAACGGAAGAGCCACCCAGGCACCCCATATGCTATTTTAAAAGTCAGTGAAATTTCCACAAGTAAAACTGAATCATGCTATAATAAGGGATTATTTTATTTCAAGGAATGTGTTTGTACATTGTTGTGTAATACAAATATCTGTTTCTTGATAATTGGAATAATTGAAATATACATCTAATCGTTTTATATAGTATATGACAATATGTATAACAGATATAATATTATATATATGCCATACTTATTATATATAAGTAAGCCATATATTTAACAAGATTGAAATGTTGAAATGACAATGCTTCACATTCAAGGAACCTGGATTCAAAGTCAAGCACTCAGTGATTTTATTGTTGACTTTGGTGGGGTTTTTGTTGTTGTTGATTTGTTTGTATGTGTTTTTTGGTTGAATTTACTAGGTAGTTAATAATTTTCTTCTTTGCCATGCATTTGTTACTATGGTTATTTTAAGAATGTTTAGGCCCTAAACATTCTTTCTTTCAGAGTCAGTACTTCAGACATGTTAAATGTAATAACTATTATCTTCAGCAAAGGAATTTGTTTCCAAAAAAGGTTTTGTGAAATTGATTATTCCATATAAAATTTCATTTTAAACATTTAAAGAAACATTAGTTTAGATTTTGAGGTGTCTTTTAAAACAACATCATTTTCAGGCTTCATATCTGTAAAGTTCATTGAGACTAAGTAATGTGTCTAAAGTGTGTAATGAAAAAATAAAAGCCCTAGTTATTATCCAAAAGACTACGATATTAAGAGTTAAGTAGTTGTTAAGTGGCATGGGAAGTTTTCTAAAACCCTAACCTATGGTTTTATTTCACAGTTCTGGCTTTCTCAGCTTCTCTCATTAATCTTGCAGTAAATGATGCTAATATAGGAGTTGCAGGGTGCATCAGAGTCTGCTTATTCTCTGTTTGTGGTCCCCAGTGGGTGTGAGGTTGTAGCAATTAAGGCGGTGTGTATGCTGTTTTGAGGCACCACAAAGATAGATTAATTAGGTTGCAAATGGGCCCAATGACATTGCCAACAGAGCCTTTGATGGGCTTGGTCCAAGGTGATTGAGTCTGAGGATATTGATGGATAGAGGATCTCAAAAGAAGGGAATTGGCTATGGGAAGTAAACAGGAAGCATCTGGTGCCCGGTACAAAGAACAAGCCATGGTTATCACTGCCAGAGACTAAAAATGAATGCATTCTCTGAAAACATTATTTACCGAAACTAATATAAGATGAAAGGGATAATATTAGTACTAAGCAACTTGAATTTCTACTTATAATCTTCACAAAGAAAACTCCAGTCCCACATTAGATTTATATGCTATCCATGCCAAATATTTATGGAACCAATAGCACTATTCTTACCCAAACATTTTTCTAATATAGAGAAAGGTGGTAAAATTTATTACTCATATTTTGATAACTCACTGCTGAATTTCACCAAACATTTAAGGGAGAAAAAGAATGAAGGACTTTCCAGTCAACAGGTATAGAAAAAACATTTGAAAAAATTCAATAATCGTGGCAAAACCTTCCACACTCAAGGAATAGAATGTAATGGACTAGAAGAGAGAGAAACTTCATTTAAATGTATAAAGGGAAACTATGAGTGTGACCAACATCATAGTTAACAGTGACTTTTGATCACTTTTCTTTTACTAGCAGGAGAAAGTGCCATCCAATAGGGCAATCAATAACCATATGTGGCTATTGAGTATTTAAAATGTGGCCAGCTCTAGGCACCTGGGTGGCTCAGTCGGTTAAGCTTCTGTCTTGGGCTGGGGTCATGATCTCGGGGACCTGGGATTAAGCTCCGTGTCGGGCTCCCTACTGAGTGTGGAGTGTGCTTCTCCCCCCACCCCAGCCTCTCCCCACTCCCTGCTCATGCGCTTGCTCTCTCTCTCTCTCTCAAATAAATAAATAAAATCTTTAGAAAAAAATAAAAAAATAAAATGTGGCCAGCTTGGGGCTCCTGGGTGACTCAGTTGGTTAAGTGTCCAACTCTTGATTTCATCTCAGGTCATGATCTCAGGGTAGTGAGATCGAGCCCCACGTCAGGTTCCAGACCAGGCATGAAGCCTGCTTAAGATTCTCTCTCTTGCCCTCTGCCCACCCCCCCACCCCCACTTGTGCATGCTCTCTAAAACAAATTTAAAAAATGAAAAAAAAAAATAGGGCCAGCTCAAACCGAGTTGTGCTATTAGTGTAAAATATACAGTGGATCTCAATATCTTACTTAGAAAAAGTAATGTAAAATATTTCATTAATGATCTTATCTCTAAGGTAGAAAAATCATATTTTGATATATTTTATTGATGAAATTCACTGTTAAATTTCATCTTTTTTTACTTATTTAATGAGGCTACTATAGCAATTAAAATTACATATATGATCCACATTATTGTCTCACATATTTTTATTGGACAGCACTGTTCTAAGTTTTACTTGTCCATCTAATTTGATGAAGCTCTGAAATGAGATGTGAACCAAAGGGATTCTCAATATTGAAACTTAAAAATGTAATCTTATGTGATTTCCCCTTTTTCTTATATTGTAACTGGCTCACTTTGGAACCTACATTTATAATCAGTTACACAAGTCTATGGACCACCCTTTAACTAAAGTGTAAAATTTTCTTTAAAATTATTTTAAGGCCAAAACTTTCTCTCTAGCACTACCTTTTATGTAATAACCTTTAGCATTTTTGGCCTCACAGAAGAGATCTCTTTTTTCCTCAAACTTCTTTTCTACCTGCCTGCTTTGTTCCAACTATTTGGTTTATCTGAAATATCTTTTCCCCTTTTATTTATTTATTTTAGTACTACTTCAAATACCAGCTTGACCCATCTTTGAGAACTGAACACTCACCCTTCTGATCCTACCTGTCCTATCCCCAATTTTGAGTCTGTCCTTCTAAAACAAGGTTCATTTTCTCTTTATTTCAATATTACAGTGGAGTGTCCTATATCTGACCCTGTGCTAATGAACTCCATGATTACTAGGACCATGAGATTTCCTGCTTGCCTCATCCTTAACACCTAACCTGGTTTGCACATGGTAGCTGTTCGGGGCTTGTTTTCAAAATTCATTTTCATTTTTGTGGGCATGTGTATGTATTTATTAATTCATAAGAGTAATTTGTGAAGATGCGATGTATTTGTGGGTTTATTTAGAATGCCTCTTTGGAGCTGGAATTGCCTCATTAGCAATTCACCAGGGTACTAATTGCATGTGACACCATAGATGTATTGTGTCCTATTTTCTAAATCCCTGGATGGAAATAGAGACAAGGGTTGCATCTAAAACAAACACAGAATATATAGACATTTCCTTCCTGTGCTATAACTATTAGTCTGGGCAGGTTGAAAATTTTCTTACCTTAAAGGTATTTCCTTTGAGAATCCACCAGATGTGATCTTTTTCCTCTACAGCTTAAAACTTTTAGTCTTAATCTGACTTAAGAAGTGCCCCTGACTTCTACTTTAATATTATTAGCTAAATACACCTTTTGCAGAACAAATTTTGATAAGAAATAAAGGTTGCACAACTGAATGGAGAGATAGGATCACAGAAGACAAAAGTAGCTGCTTCCCAAGTTTGCTTGGTATCCTCTGTCTGGTTTTTAATGACCCAGGACCTGCAAGTACCACATTCTTGATGACTCCCTCCATCCACAGCCCCTCTCAGATATCTTCCCAAAATAGACCTTATTTATTTTAAATAGCCTCTGCATGTGCAATATATACTCATGCAGTGTTTCATGAAGACTGAAAACCCAATCAAGATAAAGTACAGAATCACTTGGGCAAACTATACCCCCATCTCAACCATCCTAGTGTCAACTTTGCTGTCAAACAATTTAAAGATTTTATTTTATTTTTTTAAATTTATTCATTTGAGAGAGAATGAGATACAGAGAGCATGAGAGGGGGGAGGGTCAGAGGGAGAAGCAGGCTCCCCGCCGAGCAGGGAGCCACTGTCAAACAATTTAAAAAAAAGTAAGAGTTAACCACTCAGCCTCTTCATGTCATAAATGGTGTAACTCTCCGATAAAAGTAGTGTTTTTGTAATATTAACCCATATTTTTCCAGAGTCTTAATTATAAACAAGTTATCTAGGCACCAACCCCAGTCCTTTTTCCACCACACTAGGACCTAGAAATTTCTTCTTTTTCATATTGTGAACAAAGTTCTTCAGTCATTTCATATCCTAGCTCTTCTCTTTCCCACTTCATCTCTGATTCCATAATCTTCTCTGTTCCCTGCAACCACAGTTCAAAACTAGTCTTACATTATAAGTGACCAATATCAGTGGAACTGCCTCTTTGTTCAGGGACGCATTGCTCTGTCACCTAACATAAATTAATCTGAGCCTAAATGAAAAATCAGTGGTGACTTTTCAGAGGCAAAGAGGAACAAGATTGAATTGAAATGCTCTTTGACAAGACAAAGCCCTCTAACCAATTTATTTTTTTCATGGACATATCAAATATATTTGAGGGAGAAAACACTGTGTCAAACAGTTATATTAATTAAAAGATTTCTACAGCCCTTAGTATGTTAATGCAAATTGTGAACATCCCTGTTAAGGATATGGTTTATCACTTTTCCATTTTTGAGTATAAAAAATTTTATACACACATGAGTGCAAGCATGTAACATGTACACACAACAAATTTGTGAATATCAAATGGCTAGTACCAGTGCTCCATGGAACACAGTTTGGGAAATGTTATTTTAGAGAAAAACAAGAAAGAGAAAGTCCCTTTCAGCTCATAAGAAAGCTATTGTTTAATAAGAGAGATGAAAAATATTCCAAGAATATATAATCAAAGATTAAGTGTTATAAAAAGAACTACGGGCATTTATGGGTCTACAAGAATTTCAAGTGTTTCTACATTGAAGGTGAGAGAAAAGATGGAAGCAAAAAGGCATGGAGAGGTTGGAAAGATAAAGGGAAATTACAGGATTTGGTAAGAAAACAGCCAGAAGTTCAGTTCTCAAAAGGAGTTCTCAACTGTGGATGGTTGAGCTTCCCTCTCCCCCAAGGCATATGGCAGAACCCAATGACAGTTTTGGCTGTCATGCTGGAGATGAGGATGGACATATTATTGGCATCCAGTGGGGAGAACATTGGGAAGCTGCCACACATCCCACAGAGCACAGGGCAGCCTGTTATTACCACCACTACTACAAAAACTTACCTCACCCAAAATGTCACCAAGGTCACCATTAAGACACCTTGCCCTAGAGTATCATATGCGTGATGGGTATGCCAGCCGCAAGAATGTAGTCAAGGCTATATGAAATATTTTAAATTCCAAAATGTCTGTCAGTTGGCAAAGGGAACCAGGAAATTTTTCCTGTAGGCAAGATACTGACAGTTAAGTCTAAACTCCCGAATTTATACATAGGTTGAAGCAGGGGTAGAATGGAGAGAGAAAATAAAATAGTGGGGATACAGCTAAAGTGAGAGGTGGTGAGGCAGTTTTAAGTATGAAAAACAGCAGTCATCAACAATCTTATTACCCTTATCAAACCATAAGCAATATCTGGGTGTTTAGCTTCCCCAAAGTGTAAAAATAACATGATACTATGTTATATTCTCATATTGTAGGGTTTATGATGAATTTAGTAAACAAGGGACTGTGCTCTTTATGCTATTTTTAAAATCTGTGATAAATACTTCATACTTAATTAAGCAATAAATATATGAACATATATATACACTATATGTATAGTGTATATATATGTGTATGAGCATATATATATGTATGTATGTACATACATACATATATACACTCAAAATGCTCACTCTATAAGTATATATATACTCAAACTGTTGATTTCACTCAGTAGGTCAGCATAAGGGGCCTCCATAATTCCTTTTGACTGTCTATTGGCTTGCAGTTTTTCTCATTCCTGGGAAGATACTTTGTGTCCTTGATTTGGCCAGAAGAAGAACTGCATGATAGCATCCTGCCCACAAGATGGCAGTGGCCAGACAGTGTTTTGATGATACAGGTTATTGGTGCCTAGACTTAAAAAAAAAAAAAAAGCTTGTTTGGTAATTCAATTTGTGTCTGTCTATCAGAAGAGGATAAGGGGATTTCAGAGGCAGACAGCAAGGGGAAAGAGCATTAGTGGTACAATTTCTTTATAAGAAACAAAAAAGAGCTGTTTCTCTATATGCCACAAACCTGCTCATCTTTTTCTCAAAGTGAAAATATTTTCACATAATTGCAGCGCTATATTTAATAGCTACACATCTCTTAGCAAAGCCTTGTCCTTACAGGGCAATTCCCATCACTCTCTCTTCCCATGTATAAATATTTGAAAGTGGTATTTTTATTTGTGTTTTGTTTTCTACTTTGCTGGCAAAATGTTTCAATTTTATTTTAAAATTGTATACACTGTAGTCATTACTGCAAACCAATAAATATGTTTATTCATCTATAGTAACAGGTAAGTGGTGATGACTATTTGGCCAACATATGGATAACTATTGACATCAAAATTCTTTTCTTTTATTTGAGCCCTATGATATATCACATTTTCAATAAATACCTTGCTGTGTGTCAGCCATCCTCATTTAGCCTGAAAGGAATCCAAACTGGTCTCTGTCCTTATTCTCCCCAAATTTGCTCACAGATTGTTTTGTTATTAGCTAAAGTTATCAAAATAGCTGTTAAACATGAGTAGCACATGATAAAGTCTAAAATATTTTTTTATAGAATAGATAAATGAATGAAAAGAGAAAACGATTGTTATGGTGAAGTGATCACCATAAATAAAGGGTCAAATCAATGTAAAAAATTCAGAACTATTTGAAGTTCATAATGGATAGAAATAAAACTCTGCATTATTGAAATGTCCCAAAGTGTGGAGATTTATATAGCTACACTATTGCCTTCCCAAAATAAAGCATTATTTTGTTGCTTTTGTGTTTTATAAAGATATTTTGGATTTCTTGTGTTGAGGTAGGGAACTTTATTCCATTCCTATGCTTGCCTTCTTCCTTCCTTCCTTCCTTCCCTCCTCCCTCCCTCCCTCCCTCCCTCCCTCCCTTCCTTCCTTCCTTCCTTCCTTCCTTCCTTCCTTCCTTCCTTCCTTCCTTC
>NW_023270469.1:21737770-21846372 GCF_011800145.1 Mirounga leonina | reverse complement strand
TTCCTTCCTTCCTTCCTTCCTTCCTTCCTTCCTTCCTTCCTTCCTTCTTCTTTCCTTCTTTCTGTTTTTCTCTCCCTGCTTCCTGCCTTCTGTGTGTGTGTGTTTGGAGAAGATAGAATGCTATAATGGCTCAAGCCTCTGGGACAGCATGAACAAAGTCTTTAAAACTATATGCAGCTTTTTTTCCCCCCACAAAATGAAATAATACTAAGTATTTGGAGCCTAAGAAGGCAAGAAGAAATAATATAAATTGAGATTGGAGGAGCAGATCTCAAAAGATCATTGAGTTTTGAAAATAAGAGAGGACACTGTTGTATCTGTATATATATATTACATAGTTTCTGGAGCCCTTCCTTGGGAATCTAGAAGAACACTAAAATACAGCTTCATACATTGTCCTCAAGTGACAACATGGAAAATTTAAGAAACCAAATAAATAAATAAATAGATCCATAATAAATAATAATGCAGACACACTAATCCAAAAGCACAGTAGGTATAAAACCTTTATGCATTTAAATGCATACCAAAATGCACGTAAGGTCAAGCATCTCTGCTCCAAAGGAGAGGCAAGTACCTTGCTAAATGTGAGATTGTCCCCTTCCTTAAAATGAGCCCAGCCTGCATGTCCTCAGGAGGAATGTTTACTTGAATAAATTCAATAATTAGAGTAACTGGCAAGCCTACAGTTCAGTTTGGTGGGAAGTTTGAAAGGAAATAGAGATGCGAGCTGACACATCTACCATCGTAAGTGGGATGAGGCCCCCACTGTTCCTGTCCACCTTGCTCCCTGCAATCTGAGACAACATCAGTCCTGCACCTCCCGCCAAAGCCTGCAAACTATCTGAGCACCACTTACAGTGCGGACTGGCTTCCAGGGGAGTAAAGGGGGAAGGATTTAGGGAGTCTGATCTTTCCTTGGGGAGTGGTTGGGGGGAAAGTGAGGATGTACACCTGTCTTTTTGAAATTAACAAGAGATATTTCAATTGTTAATTGTTTATATAAGAGGGAGATAGCCTTGGAGTCTGGACAAGTCGCAAAGGCAAAAACAGAGAAGAGAAAGGGGAGAAGTGGGGAGGGGAGATAAAACCCACACAAAGTAAAGAGAACCCACAGACAGTGTGGAAATGGTCAATACTGTAAACTGATTGGCTGCAGCCAGAAGCAGTTTGAGAAAGCTGGCTAGGGCTCTCCAAGTAGAAAACTATCATTATTTATGCATTCTCCAAAAAGCTTTGGGAATATAAATGTGATGGGTATGTGACACATGCCTTTCTGTGTGGTGTCTGACACTGCCCTTCCCTGAAGACCTTTGTGTTTCTTATGCCACCATTTTCTTTCAGGATTTGGTGACTGATTTATTGGAGTCCCTTTTCTCATAAGGACATCTGCTGGAGACTCTCCTTCTCATGGGGGCCTATTTCATTAAATGCCTTCAGTTGAGCCTGCAGAAAGTAGCCGACTTAGCTAGAAACATGACTTCTCATTTCCTGTGTTCGAATATTCCCTGGAATTTCTCAAACGCAACTGTGAAGCAATTTGCATATACCTGACTCATCTAGTGGGCTACTTTTGGGAACTCTGGAAGCATAAGGAAGTCAGTGGAGTAGATATACAATATCTCATTTTGTTACAGGCTCCTCATGAAAGATGGATCCACCTAACCAGGGAGTTAAATGTAGAAGTTAAAAGTAGAAGCCACCAACCTTTAATAGTGAGGTGTGGTCATAGCCCAACTGAAAGCAGCAGAAAGACCAAGACATGAATTTGGTATGTTTGCAGATGCAAGAAAGGAAGACTAAATCCTGTGATTCTTATTGCATGTTAATTCACAGATTCTTGAGGTGTGGGACATTTACCCCTGGTATTAAGAAAGATGATTTTATATTTTAAGAGGCCAGGCATTTTTTTTTTTAAGTGTGCCCTTTACACTTCTCTGTCAGTCTATCCACATACATCAGAGACGAGATCTTGTGGTCACATGACTGTCTTAAACAACTCCCTTTTATGTGCTATCTAGAAGTTTAGTAAAGAAATAACAAGCTCTAGGCTCAAAAGCTCAGGCAAGCAAGGGCATCTACCTAATATTTAATAATATTGGTACATCATGTTTATTTCATTTTTATTTTATTTTATTTTTATTTACTCATTTATTTTTAGAGGTGGGGGAAGGGCAAAGGGAGCGGGAGAGAGAGAATCTTAAGCAGGCTCCACAGCCAGCATGTGAGCCCCACAGGGCTCAATCTCACAACCCTGAGATCATGACCTGAGCCGAAATCAAGTCACTCAACGAACTGAGCCACCCAGGTGCCCCATATTTTATTTTTAAAAGGCGGTTAATTGTTAATCATTTGTCATAGCACTATAAAATGTATTTTTGTAAAATTACTTAGGTTAAATATTAGTCAATGTGAGGAAAATATTAAATAATTAACAGTACATATAGCACATGAATCTGGGAAGTTTTATGAACAACTGAATATTCATTTTGATGCTGGGTCAGGGAAGCTGTGCTCTGTACTGACTTTGTATTAGAATCCCATAGGGAAGGAACTTTAAATATATAGTTGTTAGGATACCATCCCAGACCATTTAAATTAGAATCTCCAGGGAGTAGAGCCTGGGCATTGATTTTTTTAAAGCCCTTCAAGTGTTTTTAATGTGCAGACAGTGTTGAGAACCACTGGTGGAAGATGCAGATTCTAAGGAATGAAGAGTATATGCTCCCCACCCCAACAAAGACACAGATAGCCAGAAATAGATACCATGGAGCAGTCACATAAATGCTTTTATTTCAATAAAAAGCTTTCTTTTTAAAGGAATAACAAAATGTAATTTGAAATAAACTATTCTCCCTCACACTGCAGATTCAAATGCCTGGGCTTCTTTACACATTCTACTGGGACCAAACTCAGGTTCAGCCACTAGCTCAATTCGTCACCTTGGGCAAGCCACTTGACTTCTCTGTGCACCAATTTCCATTTTTATAGAATAAAGGGAAAAATGGTGTTTGACCTGGATGATCCCTAAAGACCCTTCCATCATGAAATCTTTATGGTTCTTTATTTTAAATGGAAATGACCATTTAGTGTGTCCTCCTTGGTTCTGCATTAATGATGTTAATGAAAGATAGAATCATAATGTGGTATATGAGGTTTACTTTACTTTTTTTATGTAGATAGATTTTGAAAACCAATTTTTTCTCTCCCTGAGCTGACAGTTCAGCCAGCAAGCAACCTTTTAAAAGCCTTACTCAGAGCAAGGAAACCAGCCTGAGTATGCACGGAGAAGACATGTTTGACCTAATAATGAGGACTGTGTAAAATCACATTGATTTTCTTTTTTGGCCTCTCTTTCCATTTAACCATTTGTCAATACTGGAGAAAGAAAGCTGTAGCATGTAATTTTTCAGCAACTGGAGAAAAGACAACTTTCTAGGAGAAGGGAGTTGGAATACAATTTTGACATGGGCTCAGAGCTTTAAACAGAGAGACTTTTTCCAAGTTTTATGCTGAATATAAATCTGTGGCATCAGACAAGTATTCCTCATTCAGGTCTTTCTGAATATTTGACTGGTCCTCCTCCTCTTTTGCCTCCAGGACCAGCCTAAACTCCCTTTTCTTTTTTCCTCTTACCTAACCCCCAAATGTCTGATATCAGGAATTCTTAATCTCAAGAAACAAACTGAGGGTTCCTGGAGTGGTGGGGGGTGGGAGGGATGGGGTGGCTGGGTGATAGACATTGGGGAGGGTATGTGCTATGGTGAGCTCTGTGAATTGTGTAAGACTGTTGAATCATAGACCTGTACCTCTGAAACAAATAATACATTATATGTCAAAAAAAAAAAAGAAGAAGAAGAAGAAGACGATAGCAGGAGGGGAAGAATGAAGGGGGGGGAATCAGAGGGGGAGACAAACCATGAGAGACTATGGACTCTGAAAAACAAACTGAGGGTTCTAGAGAGGAGGGGGGTGGGGGGGATGGGTTACCCTGGTGATGGGTATTAAAGAGGGCACATTTTGCATGGAGAACTGGGTGTTATACGTAAACAATGAATCATGGAACACTACATCAAAAACTAATGATGTAATGTATGGTGATTAACATAACATAATTAAAAAAAAAAAGACAGTTTAGGGTTTACTTCTGTAAAGTCTGCCATAATGGTTCCAAAAAATCTTCATCCCCTTGACAGGATTAAGTGCCTTATCATCAGTGCTTACCAACACATATCTACCAATATCCTAGTACCTACATCACTGTCTCATGATTACTGAGTTTATTTGCCTCACTTGTGAAATTGCAAGGTCTTCAAGATCATGGGCATGCTATTATTCACTTCCTCTCTTCAGGGGCTGACACAGAGTACAGGTTTGGGAAATGGCAAAGGACACTTAGTGCTTACAAACTATATTACTCCAAGATGAAAATGTCCTCAAACATCCTGAGCTCAAAAAATATTTTATTTATAGAATTGAAAGAATATGCTTACATGATAATTCAATTATAATTTCTTCTCAACTCCATACTCAATTCCTGAAGGTGAGATTTGCTTTCCCTAAACCCAGAATTGGAAGCAATGGCCAAAAGGTGGCATATTATGGGCCAACACAGATCAGTTGGTTGTACCTGGCTAGAGTACTGAATTGAAGGGGATTTTGAAAGTATATTAATACTAATCAAGAGTTTCTTGATCATTAGCAATATTTACCAGGGTACTGTTAAGAAGCACGCCAATAAACAGGCTTTGCGTTTCAAGAGTTGACTGAATTAATGAAATATAAAAAGGATTTAGATAGCTGAGATGTATGAAGAGCAGCATGGGCAAGCATTTTAGAAGTAGGCCAGCTACATATAAAACATTCCAATAGTCTGAGTTACCTTTTGGGCCAACTGTGATTTATGTACAGCAATATTCTGCTATTTGAACTGATTTTTCCCAAATCTATTTTGTCATTATGTGATGTGTGTGTGTGTGTGTGTGCATGTGTGTTCATTCAGCTAAGAAGGTTAGAAGACAAGGCAAAGAATGCCCTAGATAGATGATGTGCCATCAGTATGGCATGACCTCTTAGAAAGCTAATATAATATTTTGATATAAACACAGATGTTAGCTACAGTCTCCCTTTCTACTTAAGGGTCAGAAAACTTCAGATCAAGATTCTCAGTGATTTGATAATTATCTCTTTACCTATTTGTCTCTTCTTTGGAGTAAGAGCTATTCAAGAGCAGAAACTATAAACCAAATATGTCTTTGTCTATTTATATACAGACTATATATGTGTGTTTGTGAGTGTGTGTGTGTGAGTATGTGTGTAAAGTTAGGCATGTATATTATGATTTCCTGAATCCATGTAAGTGAATATGGAATATTACTTATATTCCTCTAACATAAAAAGTCTCTCTATTACATATTTACTCCTAGATGGGACTTTAGTGTTGAATGTGCTTCAGAATTTTGGAGATGATCTTTTCAATTTGAACTGCAACTTATTTATATCCTCCATAATTTTTCTCAGTTGTGATATTGCCTTATGTTAGGCTAAAACAGTGTGCAGGACAGAAAAGCCTGATTTGGCTGCATCTAGGAATGAAAAATGCATTGCAAACAGTGGTTTTTAAAAATATATCAATAAAGAGTAGAAATAGTATACTCCCCCAATACATGTATGCACACATTGTAGATATATGATAGATCAATAAATAGATTTTTTAAAAAGGCAGACTCTCCTACTCCCCTGCCTCCTTATAGAAAGTATCCACAACCTCATTTTGTTAGATATATATGGAAAGATTCACTAATCCTAAATATACAGCTCAAATGATGCTTAGATACTGAGTGTATACACCCATCTACCTAGCACCCATACCAAGAAAGGGAACATTAAACTTCAGCATTTACCACCATACACAGTTCTAACAGTATTCAATTTACCTATTTATGTATTTCATATAAATGGCATCATATAGTATTACTAATTTGCACCCAGGGTCTTTCATTTAGAATTTTGTTTAATAATGCCAGCAGACAGCCCTCAGCTGTCAGTTCCCTTTTAAAACTGATTTAACTGCAGGGTGCCTGGGTGGCTCAGTGGGTTGAGCGTCTGCCTTCAGCAGAATCGAGCCCCATGTCAGGCTCCCCGCTCAGCGAGGAGTCTGCTTCTCCCTCTCCCTTTGCCCCTCTTCCTGCTCTCTCTCTCTCTCTCAAAGGAAAATAAAATAAAATAAAATTGATTTAACTGGGGTGCCTGAGTGGCTCAGTTAGTTAAGTGTCTGACTCTTGATTCCAGCACAGGTCCTGGTCTCAGGGTAGTGAGATCACCCCTTTTGGGCTCCCTGCTCAGAGGGGAGTCTGCTCTCTCCCTCTCCTTCTCCCTCTGCCCCTGCCCCGGCTCATGCTCACTCACTCTTTCTCTAAAATAAACAAATCTTTTAAAAAATAAAATAAAATTGATTTAAGAGAAGAAAGGAATCTCACCTACTTAGCCACTCTCCAGGGTGACCAATATCCAATCACTGATCCATATAGGGGTACATAAGGTCAGCCCTCTTGTCCTAATTCCAGAAATCTCTGATGGACCATTCTTTCTTTAAAACTCTTTGCAGTGTTGGTCAAACAATTTTGGGGGGACTGGCTCAAAGCTTGACTTCTCCTTCTGTCCAATCCTTATTTCTCCTTTTACTTTCCTGCAGTGCTGATCCAAGCAAAACATCTAACACCAATCTGTAAATACGGAATTGTCTTTTGTTCATTCTCATTGCTCTAGAGTATTCACTGTGTGCATAAAACATGATTCATATATTTATTCTACTGTTGATGAGTATATGAACAGTTTCCAATTTGGTAAGTATAAATAGTGCTACTGTGAACATTCAAGTATATATGTTCAGGTAAACATATTCATGAATTTTTTAGAAGTGGGATCGCTGGGCTTTTGACTCTATTTTTTCAGTTCTTTAATATACCTATGTTAAATACTGGTCTTATACTTTTAAATGACAGGCCTTTCTCTACCCAAAAGAATGAGGAAGGCAACTTTTAAATCGGATATGAGTTGTATCTGGTTTAAATATATATGTGTATATATATACATATATATACTTTAGATATATATATATTTTATAATTTGTATTATGTCTTCACCTGTCTCTTCTTTAAAGAGCTGTTTAATATTTCATATTTATATGTAATAAATATGTATTATATTATAGATATATAATTTATATGCTTTTATTTACTATTATAAAAAAGTATTTATTTCTATATTTAAAGAAAGACTTTCCCTATGTACCTCAGATAATATTTATCCAGAGTGTAGGGTGGGAAAGAAAGAATGTCTTTTAATTTGGAGATAAAAATGAATGCAAGCTAGGGGAGAATGGGGTTAAAAAGACACACATAGATGTGTAGAGCTAAATTTTACAGTATATCTAAAATATGACCTATCTCTTTAAAACTGTGAGGAAAAGGGACTGAAAGAAGGAATATATGGAAGATAATGAATACACAGGAACTTCTGTGACTTCAGGATATCTTAAGCCATGGTGACTTGGGAAAGTGATAGAAGGAACATCTTTGCATTATATTTAATTCATAATGAGCATCTTGAAGTAGGAGAGTAGTGAAAACATATCCCTGTTATATACCCCATGAAAGGAGCACAGCATATTTACTAGTGTGGTTAAACAAACAAAGAAACAAAAGGAAATGCAAAAACTAAATCTCACAAAAATTCTGTTGTATCATTGATTTTTTAAAATGTTTTATTTATTTATTTATTTATTTATTTATTTATTTGAGGGGGTATGGGGCAGTGGGAGAGAATCTCAAGCCGATTCTCCACTGAACACTGAGAAGCACAGACTTGGGGTTCAACCCCAAGACCCTGAGATCTCGACCTGAGCCAAAATCAAGAGTCGGACACTTAACCAACTGAGCCACCCAGGCACCCTTATGTTGTTGATTTATAAAAAATATGTTTCTACAGTTGAAATATCAATTTTATATTGTGACTTATATTGCATTATACTTTTGTTTTACTATAGATGTCCTTCGGAATAGCAGAAAAAAATTAACATTGTTCCCATCATTAAAATACCAGGTATCTGGTGCATTTTTCTAAAAATTAATTAATAAAGATTAGTCTATACAATAACTTTTTTAAAAACTCCCACCTAGATTAGCTTGTTCTACCAAAGATATAACTTATACCTTCTATAGAGAGTTTAAGTTACTTAATATTAACTTAATTGTCAAAGTCCCCTTGGCTACATTCTTCTGTATTTATCTCTGTGCTCTCCTGGAGATCCTTGTTTGTTTGATTGATTTTAATGCTTAAAGAAAAAAGAATAGGCACTTTATCCTTTTAAAATAAGAATAGACCCCTAAATGAAAAATAATCATTAAAAAACACTGGCAATTTTGGTGTTTCAAATAAAACGGTGCCATGTATTTTTGAGGTAAAATGGTTCTAGATTCTTTCTACTTTGATTTTTCATTGTAAATTTACAGGAATCAACCAGGAAACGTAAGTATGATCTAGACAACCAGTACTGGAAGGACTTGAGTAGGCACGCTAGAAAAAAGAACAGATTTCCCTTATCTATCCCTCAGAAAGAACCTCTGGATTTATTTTTTTTTATTTTTTTTAAAGATTTTATTTATTTATTTGAGAGAGAGAATGAGATAGAGAGAGCATGAGAGGGGGGAGGGTCAGAGGGAGAAGCAGACTCCCCGCCGAGCAGGGAGCCCGATGCAGGACTCGATCCAGGGACTCCAGGATCATGACCTGAGCCGAAGGCAGTCGCTTAACTGACTGAGCCACCCAGGCGCCCACCTCTGGATTTATTTTAATGATGGAAAACAATATAATGTTAAATATTCAACCTCTTTTTTTCTATCCATACAGAGTATAACTGTTTGGGACACAGTCCATGATGAATAACATTTAAGTATTTATGAAGATGTATTTTGGGATATCTCAATAGAGTGTAAGTTCTTAATTCTGTCAGGAGTGAATTGTGCACTCCAAAAGGTATTATATGTTGACATCCTAACCCCCAGGACCTCATACTGTGATCTTATATACAGATAGAGTCTTTATAGAGGTAATTAACTTAAAGATCATTAGGATGGGCCCTAATCCAATATGACTGGCTTCCTTATAAAATGGGGGTAATTTGGAGACAGACATATAGACAAGGAGAATGTCATATGACCATAAAGATAAGCCCCAAAGAGAGGCCTGGGACACAATCTCTCCTCACAGGCCTCAAAAGGAATCAACTCTGCCAGCACTTTGATTTCAAACTTCTACCTTCGAACTGTGAGACAAATCTCTGTTGTACTCAACGTGTGGTACTTTGTCGTGATAGCTATAGCAAACTAATACACTATATTTTTTTTTCTAAAGATTTTATTTATTTGACAGAGAGAGAAACAGCGAGAGAGCACAAGTAGGCAGAGTGACAAGCAGATGGAGAGGGAGAAGCAGGCTTCCCGCCGAGCAGGGAGCTGGATGTGGGGCTCGATACCAAGACCCCAGGATCATGACCTGAGCCGAAAGCAGCCGCTTAACAGACTGAGCCACCCAGGTGCCCCACTAATACACTATCTTATTCAAATTTTTTACCCCGTGGTCACAGATCGTAATAGGCAGTTTATATGTGTTTATTAAGTGAATAGGTGAATATAAATGAGCACACAAATGAATGAACTAATTTTTAAAAATATTATCATAAAGTTGATACACAAGTGGAACTAGCAAGCTTGAAATATTAGAAATAATTTCTAAAAAATTAACATTTGGTCCTTTCCTGAGATTAATGTATTTTATAAAAGAGGAGGGGAGATAATCTTTGTTGAATTTAGAATATGTTCCATGTAATATTCTCAGCTCTATAGATATATTTTTCAATTAATTCGAATGTCAACTATTCAAAGAAGGTATTATTTTTCCCCTTTGGCAGAAGATATAAGAAAAGTTATAGGTAATTTAAAATGTCACCAAGATCAAGTAAATTAAAGAGTCTGCATTGAATGAATAAAAGAAAATAAATGAGAAGTCTGGTCCAGCCCCATATCTCCTTTTTTCTATCTTTCCAACTTTTTTTTAGAGTACAGAAGATAGTTAACTATAAGGACAGTAAAAGAGAAAATTGCAATTTTAAAATGACAACCACAGTGGAAATCTCAGAGAAAGACTCCAACAGAAAATTGACAGCTCCCTTTCACTATTTAAAACGTAAATAAAAGTACAAAGAAAACATGGGTTAATGATGAGCATGCCATATTCTGTTGGCCACATTTGGCCATTTTATTAAGAAGAATTATTTCTAGCTCTTCTTGAAAGTTCAACAGAACACAAAAATATCCTTCTCATTTATTCATGATGCCTACAATAAGCTATTCATTTTTTTTAAAGTATTTTCAAGGAAAAGCTTACATCTTAAGCAAAAGAGCATCATTTTAAAGAACAAGATTTCATATTCTGGTTCTAACATTAATATCGTTATGACTTTGAGAATATGCTTTACTTAAAACATAAATGGAAGAGCCTTACTTGCCTAAAAATATCCATGATTCCTTTTGAAAACATTGGAAAATACAATTGACTTTTTTTTTTTAAAGATTTTATTTATTTATTTATTTGAGACAGAGAGAATGAGAGACAGAGAGCATGAAAGAGAGGAGGGTCAGAGGGAGAAGCAGACTCCCTGCCGAGCAGGGAGCCCGATGCGGGACTCGATCCCGGGACTCCAGGATCATGACCTGAGCCGAAGGCAGTCGCTTAACCAACTGAGCCACCCAGGCGCCCACAATTGACTTTTAAAACACCCTATGTGAAGGAGGAATTAAGCTTTTTGGAGACAGTGGATACCAAGATGTTCCAGATGCATAACATGTAAAGAAACATTGTTAGTTTATTAAAGATCCCTTGAAAAGTTTAGTCTATTCAGCTATGTGATCAGGAAAATAGATAAATGATAGATACATTTTCGGACTCTTGCAAAACTAATTTAGACCTTGAATATAATGGAGGTAGGATGAAGGCCCCAGATATTGAGGCAAACTGGAAAGAAAAGAATGTTCAGATAACAATATTATCCACTCTTAAAAACATCGCAGACAATGGCATCCTTGAATCTAGGAGGGGAAAGCTCAGGGATCATAAATCTTCATGTGTTAAGGGGATGTTGTATAAACAAACCCTTTTTTTTCCTGTAATAAGGTAATTTGATAATACTGATGAAAATTGAAACACTAATGAACTGAGTTCTGAAATTTCTGAATTTTTTAAATGTTGGAAGAACCACATTCTAAAGGATTCAATACGGACACAATATTCCACTTAAATGGGGTTATAGAGATACCTCAAAGCAATCAAATAAAACACTGTGGAAATCATCGTCTGTCACATTGGGGAAAAAAAGGTGAACATTAATTTGACCTTTTTTGCTCCAATCTCATTTAACTTACTTAGCAATTTAGAATTACCTGAAAGAAAATGAGCCATTATCAATTCCCATTGTCTTATTTTCTGTGCAGTATTCCCAATAAAACATCTAGCCCTGAGTATTCAATCATTTTGTTTATTTGTCCTTTGTGTGCTTGTTTCCTCCCAGACTATGTATTTTGCTTGAGCATTACTTCGTTTTGTGATTTACAGATAAGCATTCATTTAAATCAAAAGGGAGACCGTTCACTGAGTGAAGAAACACACGAGAGCAGACATTTTAATGGAAACATATAAATGAGCCTGCATAGACCAAGGAAGTGAGGTATGTGTGACCCTTTTCCTGAATAAAATTAGTAGAATGTGAAACTTCGGAGATTTCAGTTTTGTTTATTTGTTTGTTTAAAAATTCAATTTCACTATTATTATTTTATTATCAATTTGGTGGCGGTGGTGGTAGTGGTGTTGATGCTTTCTTGAGCTCTTATGAAAGATGTTGGAAAGAACATCCCAAAAGTTAATATCATTTGGTATTTGAAGAAACTGCAGCCCACGAAGGAAGGGACTATAAACAGTCCTCTTAGGTAACAACAGAGCTATGAAGAATTCTGTGCTCTTCCCCTTCAGCAGAGACAGCATGTAGGTCCATCACAATTGCCAGTGGTGATTGACTGATCGTGGCTGAATGGCATGCTCTTCCAGGGAAGATTCTGTTATTATCTAGGCAAAGCAGGGAAATGCCATGACATATTAGTAATGTCTCCCATTTGTGCAGAAGAGGAGTAAGAGACATATGTACTATATTTTCATTCCAAATGCCACGATTTTGCATCTCTTTCTGGGGAAAATACATTTATCCAAAGATTTTTAACTGTTTGGCTAAATTATCTTCTATTAAGTTTTACATTTTCTCTTTGTGATGTGTACAGGCTGATAAAGCATTGGTTAAATCAGCTAATTATATTAAGGTGAGATAAAATTCATAGAATTTTGCTCTAAGCTAAAACTCAATATTAAGGTTTATTTGCTATTTGCTGTCTGGATTACAAATGCAGTAAAATAAGGAACTTCCAAACTTTGAGAGTTTGGATTTTAGTTATTTGGACTTAGAATTAAATATTATATCTGTCCAACAACAGATCTTAGGAAAGTAATGGGCATCCCATCATTTCCAATAGCTGTTCCATTCAGAAGGGTTAAGGCAGGTACGTTTTTGTTTATAACAGACATAGTAGAGAAATATCAAACTTCTGCTGGGGAACTGGACTCAATATCTCTAATGTCCCTTTCAACTGTGAGGTTCTGTGAGGTAAGCATATCTATCTGGGTGAAGAGACACTATTTGTATACTACTAGATTCCTAGACAATGATTTCTTTCTAGATCAATAATCTTCACATGCTAAGGATTCATAAAATTTAATACTTTATTTTCTCCAATTCCATATATGTTGTAGGCTTCCCATATCAAAGCAACAACTGATCCATTCCTTCTTTAAATAACTAATTATTAAGTGCCATTTATGGTGGTATGTGCCCGCTGGAATGCCATGGCACATAAAAGCAGACATCATCTTTGCTTTCACAGAGCTTGCAGTCTGCAGATTTAGAAGGGCATTCATGACCAAAAGGAATAAAAGGAAGAGCTAGATATACATGTAATGAATGTTGCTGGTGCCCTGATGAGATCACCTTTACCAGCTGGTGTAATCATCCCTCCTCCCTCTCTGTGCTTTGTTTATTGGTAGCAACCTATAGCTGTCCTGATCTCAGAGCATTGCTACTGGCCATTCTGGAGCCAATTAGCTGAAGTTCTACCATAACACCTCTCTGCATAACTTGGTTAACAACTAAGGCTGACTGAAGGGGTGTTACAAAAAGGCTGCCCCTTGCTACAGGCAGGATTAACTCTGTGGTAGAATTTGTACTCCAGACTTTAGAAGAAATTGATGCTTGTCTGTAGCTGGGTCTACATTTTGTTCTTTCTTTCTTTCTTTTCTTCTTCCTTTTATATGCTGCCTCCCTTACTCCCATTGTCTCCCAAAAAACTACTTAAGCAAAAAGTCCATACTGACTTCAGACTTCACTTCTAGGGTATGAAAGCTATGATAATACCTAATTGCAATTTTGATAATTTCTGATGTGTGTGTGGACGTCCTTTTAGAACCTATCAGAGGTGGAGTTTAACTTGTAAAGTGCAAGAAAGTCTCTCTTTGGGAATTGAAAATGTATCTGAAATGTAAAGGATGCTTAGGACTCTGCAGATAATGGGATGGGAAGAGTTTCCCAGACAGAGAGAAATGTGTGTCATAGAACACAGGAAAGAAACATCATGGAACATTTGAGGAAGCGATAAGGTTGGTGAGGTTGAGTCAGAGAGGATGGTAAAAGGTGAGGTGAAAGATAAGAGAAGATGGAAGAGCAGTTAGGGGCTGGACTCTTTGGGCCACAGTAAAGAGTTTGAATTTAATTTAAGTGTAATGAGACGGCATTGAGATTTTAAAGTAGGATAACAGGATCAGATGAAATTAAAAGTACATTTAAGAGCCTTAGCAACATTTTTCTAGATATGTTTCCTCACCACACAAAAAAATCAAATTTAATTAAAATCAAATTTTTAAAAAAATGACGAGAGGACCTAAACAGATATTTCTCCAAAGAAGATATACAGATGGCCAATAGACACATGGAAAAATGCTCAACCTCACTCATCATCAGAGAAATGCAAATCAAAACCACCATGAGAGGTCGCCTCAGTGGCTCAGTCGGTTAAGCGTTTGCCTTCCGCTCAGGTCAGGATCCCAGGGTCCTTGGATCAAGTCCTGCATCGGGCTCCCTGCTCGGCCGGGAGCCTGCTTCTCCCTCTCCCTCACCACCCCCTCCCACCCTGCTTGTGATCTCTCTCTTTCTCTCTCTCTGTCAAATAAATAAATAAAATCTTTAAAAAAATAAAAAATAAACAAAACAAAACAAAACAAGCCACTATGAGATATCACCTTATACCTGTCAGAATGGTTAGAATAAAAAGGACAAGAAATAGCGAGGATGTGGAGAAACGGGAACTGTCATGGACTGTTAGAATATAAATTGGTGCACTCACTGTGGAAAATAGTATCGAGGTTCCTAAAAAAATTAAAAATAGAATTACCATATGATCCTGTAATTCCATTACTGGGTATTTACCCAAAGAAAATGAAAACACTAATTTGAAAATATGTATGCACCCCGATGTTTATTGCAGCATTATTTACAATAGCCAAGATATGGAAGCAACTTAAGCAACCATCAATAGGAATGGATAAAGAAGATGTGGCATATATATACAATCAAATATTACCAGGTATAAACAAGAATGAGATCTTGCTATTTGTGACAACACGGATGGACCTAGAGGGTATTATGCTAAGTGAAACAAGTCAGACAGAGAAAGACAAATACCATATGATTTTATTTACATGTAAAATCTAAACAGAAAACCGCAAACAAAAATGAACAAACAAATAAAGCAGAAACAGACCCCTCTCCCCTCTGGTAGGTGCCAGAGGGGAGAGGAGTGGGGAGATGGGAAAAAGGGGTAAAGGGATGTATGAGGTACAGGCTTCGAGTTATAGAATTAATAAGTCACAGGAATGAAAGGTACAGCATAGGGAATATAGTCAATGATATTGTAATAGCGTTCTGTTTGGTGATGGAGGGTAACTATGCTATGGTAAAAACAGCATAACACATAGTCTTGTCACTATGTTTTGCACATGAAACTATAACATTGTGTGTCAACTGTACTTCAATTTTTTTTTAAAAGGTATATTTATTGGGGTGCCTGGGTGGCTCAGTCGTTAGCTGTCCGACTCTTGATTTCAGCCCAGGTCATGGTCTCAGGGTCATGAGATCAAGCCCCACGTCGGGCTCCATGTTCAGCAGGAAGTCAGCTCGTCACTCTCCCTCTGCTTCTGCCTCTGCCCCCTGCCCCTTGCTCATTGCTCATGCTCTCTCTTTCTCTCAAATAAATAAATAAATAAATAAAATCTTAAAAAGAAAAAAAAGGTATATTTATCAATGTGGGCTGAAATGTACAACACATATGTGTCTCTCCCTGGTTATTCTTTAGTCCATCAGACATTCAACAGACCTAACATTGAACCTAGTATAACCACCTGTTCTTTAGGCCTACTTATGCACAAGAGTGATATTTTTTTCTATGCTTATTCTATCTTAGGGCTGTGCTATGCTTCCTTTTTCCCAGCAAACCCACACATACTGCCTAATATCTCCCTTCTATATTTATTCTCCAGAATAAAAATGAAACATTCTTCAAAACCACTTGTTTTGGAATATTTTTGGTTCCAGGAAGTAGATAACAATTCAAAGAAGTGAAACTTGTTCATGAATTCTTGAGCAAATGACTGGAGAAAATCAATGGGAGGATAAAAGTTTCATCAAGATATAGGTCATTTCACCAACACACAAATGGAATCTGGAAATTATCATAGGTTATCTTAGTCATCATTAGTTAAATTGATGACTTATGCAGAGGACACTGTTATATTCTTTTCATCATTTTCTTATTAACTACACATCTGTAAATGAAGATCTATAGAAAAGAAAAGTCAAGGGGCACCGGGATGCCTCAGTCGGTTAAGTGTTCAACTCTTGATTTTGGCTCAGGTCATGATCTCAGGGTTGTGGGATCAAGCCCTGCATCAGGCTCCATGATCAGTGGGGAGTCTGCTTGAGATTCTCTCCCTCTCCGCTCTGCCCCTCCACCAACACCCCCCTCTAAAATAAATAAATAAATATTAAAAAAAAAAAAGAAAAGTCAAGAAGTCAATCTTTGAGTGATATCTAAAATGACTAATGCTGTTGGTGGAACTAATATTCCAGTGTTGAATAGAAGCTCAAAGCAAAACAGTTTTATAATATAGTTGCCTTCATAATTAAATGGCCTACCAGACTAGTTTGTGATGGTGTGCAGCCCAAGAGCAGATCCAAAATGACCTATAGACTTTGTCCATTGGCCAAAGAGTTGTACAATAGATCATAAATTGATTATTTACTGAGTAAGGCCTATTCTTTTAATGAGGGTACTTATTGTGATGAGCACTGGGTGTTTTATGTAAGTGATGAATCACTGAATTCTACTCTTAAAACTAGTATTACACTGTATGTTACCTAAGCAAAATTTAAATAAAACCTTGAAACTTAAAAAAAAAAAAAAGGCCTACTGTAGGGATGTTTTTTATTTTGTTTTGTTTTGTTTTGCTATGTCCTGGGGATATAAATATGAATTACTTGCTCCAATAACTCAGTCTAATGTAACATGTCGCATAAAATCTGCTGAATATATCAGAGGACATTTATCGTTAAAAGTGAGATTCTCTTACTTCTAAAATATAATGAACTTAAAGATATGTTGTTTTTAAAATACATAGGTAGCTGATCATACTTGGAATATGCCACCCCATGTCACATCCAGAATTATTACCACAAATATAATGTCATCTTTCTGACCTCAGTACGCAAACTAGGATTTACAAAGATTAAAAACAAATAAACAAGCAAACACTTAGATATATTCTACTTCAACTCCCCATAGGAACAGAGTGTGTCTCAACTTCTCTGGAGCTTGCATATAATTATTGTTAAATTGTTCTTATCAATAGTAACCACCAGAATTATATGCCACGGATACATATAACTAAAACTCTGTCTATCACCTATCCATCTATCATCTATCGTCTATCTCTCTCTCTGCATTTTTCTAGCTAAATAGTGATACACACACACAAGCATATGTATTTGTATCTTTTCTATCTAATTAACATTATGGAAATCTGCCCATGCAATTAAATTTTTTTTCATAATTATATTTAATTGACTATGTTATCTACTAATAACCACTATTGTTTATTTCTAAATCTGAAATGTCTGTTATTTTTTAATAGAAATAATATACCAGAAATGTTTTTATGTACTTAAAAGAATTTCTATATTAAAAATTATAACACTGGTATTATTGAGACAAAATGTAAGACTGTTTTTAAGATGCTTGTTATCCTGCAAACTCACTTTATAAAGGAGTAGGACTAATGAGCCTGTGCACTGTTAGTTAATGTGAATGGCCATACTTGAACATGCATTAAGTGTTACTATATTGAAATAATTTAATAAATGTGGTATTTCATTTTTTACATTTTATTATTTTTTGTTTCTAAAAGTTGTTGCAATCCCTTTTACCAATAAATAACCATATTTTAACTCTCCGGCATTTATCCTTCTAATAGTTTTCATTATAAGCATAAATGATTTTATTTTGCATTGCTGGTATTAGAATGTCTAAAGTAGAATGTCAAATTTCTTCAATAGCAAATAAGATGTATGTGTCTGTGAAGGTTTCAGAAAACCTAAACAAACCCCTTTTTTAAAAAAGATTTTATTTATTTATTTATTTGAGAGAGAGAATGAGAGAGAGAGCACATGAGAGGGGGGAGGGTCAGAGGGAGAAGCAGACTCCCTGCCGAGCAGGGAGCCCGATGCGGGACTTGATCCCGGGACTCCAGGATCATGACCTGAGCCGAAGGCAGTCGCTTAACCAACTGAGCCACCCAGGCGCCCCCTAAACAAACCCTTTAACATTCTTCAATTGAGGGATGGAGTGTGTGTCCCATTTCCTTGAATGTGGGTGGGCCTATCACCACCTCAGCCCATAAATACATCTAGACGAATTCCAAACCTAGCTCATAAAAAGTCATACAGGTTTTACCTTGTTTACTGTAATACTTACTCTGAAATTTAACAAGCTGACAAGTAGAAGTCCTACTACTCTGACACTGCCATGCCAGAGGCAACATACAGGTGACTTGCTTAAGAGTGTCACCTGAGTCCATCCTTCAGGAATCACAACTCAGGCAACAGATGTTGTGAGTGAAGAAGCTAACATGGAAATGGATCCGCAGTCCCTGCTGTTCCGACACCCTTAAGATTAAGTCACCCCAGTCATTTAAGGACATTGAAACAGAGAAAAGTTGACTCACTCTGTCCTTGCCAAATTTCTGACAGGATCAGTGAGTATAATCAAATTGTTGCTGGGGTCATTTGTTTGTGGAACAATGTCTTAGTTCCATTTTTACACTGAGACATTCAAACAATTTTCAAGTCAATGCTATTGTAGGCATCTTCCTTGGAAGAAATATTCCCATTAATACACATAATTAACAAATCCTTGACACAACCCCTAAACCACAAACCAGCACCAAAGCTCTTCTAATAATATCCAAATATAAAAAATGAATCCTAGAACATTTGATTGGCAGGAGAGGCAGTTGCAAGGAGATGGTATCTATGTATTGATCCATTAGCAAATATGTCCTAATAAGTAATGTGCAATCTAATTAGATTCTTTTCCTTTTGTAATCCTCTTCCTCAGGGAGGAGCTAATAGGAACTGAAGATTTTAAGGGAATCTAGTTACAACAGACAGAAATGAAAAGTCCACAACAATGCAAAATATACACCGGGGAACTGACAAGGGAGTCCTGCCAACTACTTAAAAAACAATAAATTTAGGATTGAGTTCTAGAGCTGCCATGCACTCCCATAAATTCAGGATGGTTAAAAAATGGGGCTGCAGGGAAGGGTCTTTTATCAAATGCCAAAATTGAAGGAGAATATCCTTAAATTTCACTCTGATTCCATATATCCATGAATTCAGTTTTGTGTCCTGAAGTTCATAGGGCAAGACGTATTCAAGACATTGGTTCCAACAAGTATGTGAAGTGCCATGTTTTAGATAAAAATGGAAACACAGGTGATAATATTTTATCAAGAGTTCTTCCAGTTCAGTTCCCTCAGCACTCAGACACTGTACAGACATTTTGAGCATTAGTGCTATTTCTTACTTTCCCTTGATGTGTGTCACTCTCTGTGTTCACACTCTGAGAAGCCAGAGTGACAGTGATACATCTCATCCTTGGAGGTAATTGTATATCTCATCCCAGCCAGTCTAATATGAGACTTCTGAATCATTTTTTCCTGGTGGCCTATTATAATGATATCAGTAACTTTCGCTAATCCATTAGCATACAAGCACTTGAGTTAAAGCAATAATTACCTGTCATTCTCACACCAACACTGAATGTGATTAGTATCTTTATTTGATGACATTTCCGTCTGGTAAAGGTAGAAAGAAAATAAAATGGAGTCAGATAATAAACTGAAATCCTTCTTATTATTTGGGATGCAGATACATCAAAGAGATTAAGTGTGAAGGGAACACTTCTTAAATTTAAAACCTACTTTGTTTTTTAAAGGAATAAGTTTAGTTTCAAAATGTATTATAGGTTAATCTTATAACACAGGTGAGTTGCAGACCTCTGCTGAATCTGAACATGACTTCTCACATGAGTCATGTGATAAAGTAATGTTTATTGAAGCAAAAATAAAGCTCACACCATAAAATCTAAATAAATACTTCCACATATGTAATATGCATTCCAGCAATTGCATTGTTTTATTATCAACTTTTAATCTTGAATTAACAATGAAGTCTGAATGATATATTTGGGGGGAAAATGAATGTGCAACTACTAGAGGTGGGGCAGATTTCAGGTCCCACCACCCATGTGTCTCAGAAAAGTCACTTAATCCTTTTGAACTGACTCTTCCATATAATGAGGAAACTGATATGTATCAATTTCACAATTATAAATTTCAAATAAAAACAGTTGTAAAATCTTCTCCCACATAATCTGCAATAAAACTGTTAAGTCTGGAAACCACAGTGAAACAGAGGGGATCAGAGCTTTACCCTCTACTCTGAGAAATGTTTGAAAATGAATAGAACTAGAGCCGTTGTCTATTAGCAACAGGGCAGTCTTCCTAGGTAGAATTCAATGCAGACATTTTGCATTTTTCCATCTAAGGGAATATATTAATCCAGTGTCTGCATTACTACAGAAAGAAGAAATATGTTGAAACTGCATCAGAATAAGATGATTTCAGATAATATTAAGTTTGTGAAATTACACATTTACAAGACATACTTTCAGCTGAAAAAAAAGTGCTCAAGTAAAAGATGAACCTAGGTATATTTTTAAATGATCTAGTAAGATTCTTATAAGTGCACCGCTGGATAGTTGTAGACAACTGGGGAATTGAGCCACTTGGTGAAATGGCCTAAAAGGAAGCAGACTTCCCCAGGTTAAAGGTTCATGGCAGGGGACAGAAATATGAAATAGCAAAGAGCAGGAGCTTTGGAATCACTCATATCTGGCATCGATTCTAGTGCTGTAATTTAATACATGAGTGAAGTGGACAATTTACTGATCACTCTGAACCTGTTTCTTCATCAATAAATTGAGTGTCTAGTTTTCATCAAACACAACAGTTCCTCTAGATCTCATCATTACCCTCTGTCCTAACAGTTATGGAAATGTTCACCCAACAGAATCTCACATTTTAGGGAAACTTATACTAACAAAAAATTGTGATGATAAGAAATACAAATTCTCTTTACCACTCATTAATATGCAATGGTTTATCCTTTTAATATGTTTTTAATATGTTAAAAAGCAATCTTAATTTATGAATACAGTTTGAAAAAATCCAAAGAGCATAAAAAATAAACAGAATAGAAGAGAAATGCTCCCTCTCACCCAAAACAAACATTAAACAGTTTCATGGGAAATTTTTCTAGGAGAAAAAGTGAGTCATAGTCCAGTATGTATGCATATATATTTTTATTTATATTACTAATATATGACATACACTATTATGCAACTTGCTTTTTGATATAAAATACCTAGGAAAATACATTTCTTCATCATGACAAACTACATACATATATTCTCTTCATCTATCTTTATTAAAAGGCCTTCTGCATAAGAAAATGTTGTGAGGTGGAAAAAAAAAAACAATGAACTGAATTCAAACCACATCTCAGACACTTGTTTTTCATGTGCACTAAAAAGACATCTTACCTCCCCAAATCTCAGTTTTCTCATATTAAAAAAAGGTAGAAAGCAAAACTTACTTGCCTTTCTTTTTGAAGAAAGCTACAGAGTTGGAGAATATATTTGCAAATCACATACACAAAGGACTAATATCTAGAATATATAAGACTTGTCCAAACTGAACAGAAACTAAACAAATAGTCCAATTAGAAAATGGGCAAAATACATAAAAATATATTACAAATAATCAAATGAAATGATCCTGAGCACCATCCTCCTTTAGGGAAATGCAACTCAAAACCATTTTGAATTATCACTCTAACGTATCAGAATGTCTTAAAAAAATTGACAACCCAGAATGCTGGTGAAGGTGCAGAGGAGTTGAATCACTCATGTGCGCTCATGGAAAGTAAAATGGTATTCCCACTCTGGTAATTGTAAGTTTCTTTTGAAAAGCAGACCATATGACCCAGCAATTGCACTAATGGGCATTTATCCCAGAGAAAAGAAAACTATCATCACACGAAAGCCTTTATTTGGATGTTTATAGAAGCTTTATTCATAATAGCCCCAAACTGGAAACAAACAAACAAACAAAAGAACGTACTCTTCATACACACAGCAATCTGGATGATCTCAAAGAATTATCCTGAGTGAAAAAAACAACATCAAAAGTAATCTACTCCACGATTCCAAATATATGGCATTCTTTAAACGACAAAATGATGAAAATAAAGAGCCATGGTTGTCAGAGTTTAATGGAGGGGTGAAGGCTGGAGGAAAGTGGGTGTGGCAGGAAAAGGACAACATGAACAATCCTCTGGGTGATGGAACTTTCAGCATCTTGACTGTATCAGTGTCAATGTGCTGGTGATGCTATTGTGCTCTGCTTCTGCAATATGTCACCACTGAGAAAAATAGGGTAAAGGGCACATGGGATCTTGTCTATTATATTTTGCAACTGCAGGTGATGAAATTTTCTCAAAATAAAAAGTTCAATAAAAAAAAATCCTATTCCACTGCCATTTGCTCTTCTGACCTGTATAGTATGATGAGAAATCTGTAGTATTCAAATCACTGTTCTCTTGTATATCATGTGTTGGTTTTCTCTGGATAATTTCAATATTTTTTCTCTTTATCTTTGGTTTTCAGTAATTTTGGTATGGTGTGTCTAAGCGTGGTTTGCTTTGAATTTATCACCTCCATGCTAGTCACCCTTCTAGTCATGCTCCCCCCCCACACACACACATACATACACACACACCCTACATACAGCTCACAATTTGCCTGCTTGTGTGTTTTCCTCAGAATCCTCAGGTATTTTATTGTATATTTTGTCTAGTGTTTGTGGTAGCATCAGAATTGTTTTAGGGGCGCCTGGGTGGCTCAGTCGGTTAAGCATCTGCCTTCGGCCCGGGTCATGATCCCAGGGTCCTGGGATCAAGCCCCATGTCAGGCTCCCTGCTCCACGGGAAGCCTGCTTCTCCCTCTCCCACTCCCCCTGCTTGTGTTCTCTCACTGTCTCTCTGTCAAATAAATAAATTAATTAATTAAAAGAATTGTTTTAATGATGAATTGCATAGAAGTTCTGAACTATAAATTCTGAAGTTTGTCATTTTAATCTTTTTATACCTCTAGCCATGTCATTAGAATATTCTAATTAATCTATATAAATTATAAAGCTGTATAATATACAACTAATATGTATAATTAAATATGTTGTTTTATATGCCAATATATTTTAAAATATTTATATAAATATATATAATGCTATGTATATAACTACCTAACTAATCCATCACTCCTCTTCCTGTACCTATAAGGTACAAATAAGAGCCTGTCACAAGACTATGTGGAACTGAATTGAATTAGAAACTCTTACAGTAATCCCTTTTAGTCAATTATGGCACAGTGATAGAAAAGTATTTCAGATCCATTTGCCCTGGAAAATCTTATTTATTTATACCTATTTTTTGAGACCTTCGCAAAACTAAAGATTCTAAAAATCTTTCAAAATCCTTATTAGAATTGCAGAGGAGAACTCTATTTGTTGCTTTTTGTCTCTGAGGCATAGAAGCTTCACAGATTTTTTTAATTCCCTTTCTAGAAATAAGGAGCATTATCAGATGGCGTTTAGATGATCCCAAGCACCCAGCAAGCAGTAACATTATGGCTCTACTCAAGGTCCTTGAAAGCCCTGCTTCCTATCATTTGCAACCTGATATTCCCTAGGTGCTCTCTGCAGCTCTGCTCCACAGAGTGAGCACACCCATGTGAGCTGTAGTCCATGCACAGGGCGCAGAGGCTGATTTTGCTTATCAGAGAGGAAGAGCACAGATCACAGACAGCCAACTCTCTGCTCAAAGCATAAACGAATCCCCCTAATTGATTGATGAAAATCTGTTACAGATCCATGTTTTTTTGCAGCCTGAAGTGCAGACTTGTTAGGATGGCACAGAAGCCCTTTCACATCCTCACTGCCTCTGAATTCCCCGCTGTTTTCTAGTAACTATATCTTCATCTTGCTTCATTTGCAATAGGTCGCCAGTCACACTGTGCTCTTTACCTATGCGCCTTTACAGCAGGTTATTCTTTCTATATGAACTTTCTTTATCATCTTCACCATTTATTTTTTAAAATCAATTAATTAACATATAGTGTATTATTAGTTTCAGAGGTAGAGTTTAGTGATTCATCAGTTGCTTATAACACCCAGCGCTCATCACAACACATACCCTCCTCAGTGCCCATCACCCCAATCCTCCAGTGCCCATCACCCCATCCTCCCAAACCCCTCCCCTCCAGCAACCCTCAGTTCCTTTCCTATAGTTAAGAGTCTCTTATGGTTTGTCTCCCTCTCTGATTTCATCTTATTTTATTTTTCCTTCCCTTCCCCTATGTTCATCTGTCTTGTTTCTTAAATTCCATATATGAATGAAATCATATGATATTGGTCTTACTCTGACTTATTTTGCTTAGCATAATACCCTCTAGTTCCATTCACATCATTGCAAATGGCAAGGTTTCATTCGTATTTGATGAAATCACATATTTCATTCATATGTGATGGTGAAGTAATATTATACCACGTCTTCCATTTCTAAGCGATGCCTCTGTATGATCCCTTTGATTGATAACCAATATCACATATCAGTGCAAACTGCATGGCTCTAAATGATGCCTAATATTTTTGCATCCCTGTTTACTTTGATAGTTAAATCCAACCCAACTTTTCTGTGTAGCTAACACAACCAGGCACTATACTAATTTCTGTAAATATGATCCCTTCATTCATTTATTCCACAAATATGTATTGAGTCCTTACTACGTGCTGACAAATTTCTACATTCTGAGGATTTGGTAGAAAAAACAAAGACCTTATCATCATGAAGCAAACCTTCTCATGAGGAAAATTAATAGCATATAAGCAAATATAAAGTGTAATAGTAGATAGTAATACATGCAATGGAGAAATAAAAAGCTAAGTAGGGAGATAGTTTTTATTTCTCCCTGAAAATCTCACAGTTTGATGGGGGAAAATAGGTTTATAAAAATTAAACTAGGGGCACCGGGGTGGCTCAGTCAGTTAAGCACCTGACTCTTGGTTTCAGCTCAGGTCATGATCTCAGGGTCTTAGGATCGAGCCCTGTGTGGGGCTCTGTGCTCAGCAGTGAGTCTGATTCTCTCCTTCTCTCTCCTTCTGCCTCTCCCCCCACCCCAACTTGCACTCTCTGTCTCTCTCTCTCTAAGTAAATAATAACTAATATAAGTAAATAATATTTTATTTATATTTTAAAAATAAACTAAATCAAATATAGTTTTATTAGAAAGCAACTATGGGATGATATAGAAAAGCAGATTATAAGAACATAGATTCGTTATTAGGTGACGGGAGTATGAGTGAGATCCCTGCAGAAGCTGACTAACTGTAAATGAGAGAGGATGGCAATGTTTATAGCAGCAATGTCCACAATAGCCAAACCCTGGAAAGAGCCAAGATGTCCATCGACAGATGAATGGATAAAGAAGATGTGGTATACACACACACACACACACACACACACACACACACACACTGGAATATTATGTAGCCATCAAAAGGAATGAAATCTTGCCATTTGCAACGACGTGGATGGAACTGGAGGGTATTATGCTGAGTGAAATAAATCAATCATAGAAAGACATGTATCACATGATCTCACTGATATGAGGAATTCTTAATCTCAGGAAACAAACTGAGGGTTGCTGGAGTGGTGGGGGGTGGGAGGGATGGGGTGGCTGGGTGATAGACACTGGGGAGGGTATGTGCTATGGTGAGTGCTGTGAATTGTGTAAGACTGTTGAATCACACCTGTACCTCTGAAACAAATAATACATTATATGTTAAAAAAAAAAGAAGATAGTAGGAAGGGAAAAATGAAGGGGGGGAAATTGGAGGGGGAGACGAACCATGAGAGACTATGGACTCTGAGAAACAAACTGAGGGTTCTAGAGGGGAGGGGGGTGGGGGGATAGGTTAGCCTGGTGATGGGTATTAAAGAGGGCATGTACTGAATGGAGCACTGGGTGTTATACGCAAACAATGAATCATGGAACACTACAACAAAAACAAATGATGTAATGTATGGTGATTAACATAACAATAAAATTTAAAAAAATGAGAAAGGATGGCATCCAGGTCGGAAGACCAGCATTAAGAAAGGGCATAGCATCTGCACAGCAAAGGAAACAATCAACGAAATAAAAGACAACCTATTGAATGGGAGGCAATATTTGCAAATGATATATCCAATAAGGGTTAATATCCAAAATATATAAAGAACTTATAAAACTCAGCAGCAAAAAAACTCACAAATAATGCAATTAAAAATGGGCAGAGGACATCAACAGGTATTTCTCCAAAAAAGATGTACAGATGGCCAACAGACACATGAAAAGATACTTAAGATCACTTATCATCAGGGAAATGCATGCCACAATGAACTATCACCTCACACCTGTCAGAATGGCTAAAATAAAAAACAGAAGAGACAACAAGTGTTGGTGAGGAAGTAGATAAAAACTGAAGCCTCACGCACTGTTGGTGGGAATACAAACTGGTGCAGCCACAGTGGAAGACAGTATGGAGTTGCTCAAAAATTAAAGACAGAATTACTGTGATCCAGTAATTCCAGTATTGGTTATTTACCCAAAGAATATGAAAATATTAATTTGAAAAGATAGATGCACCCCTATGTTTATTGCAGAATTATTTACACTAGACAAAATATGAAAGCAACCCAAGTGTTCATCGAAGACAAATGGGTAAAGAAGATGTGGTATATGTATGTATGTATGTATGTATATATACGTGTAGGTATATGCATAAATATGTATATATGTGTATATATATGCATATGGATATGTATACATTTGTATAGGTATATGTATATATATATGTATATGTGTGTGTGTTACACACGCACAATAGAATATTAGTCACAAAAAAACCCGAAATATTGCTATTTATAACAACACGAATGAATGTAGAGAGTATAATGCTAAGTGAAATAAGTCAGTCAGAGAAAGAAAAATACCATATGATTTCACTCATATGTGCAATTTAAGAAACAAAACAAATTAAAAAAGAGAAACCAAAAAACAGACTCTTAATTATAGAGAACAAACTGATGGTTACCAGAGGTCAGGGGAGCAGGAGAATGGCTGAAATAGGTGAAGGGGATTAAGAGTACGCTTATCATGATGAACCCTGAGTAATGTAAAGAATTGTTGAATCACTATATTGTAATCTGAAACTAACATAATACTGTATGTTAATTATACTGGAATTTAAAAAAATAAATAAACAAACAAAAGGGGAAAAAAGGGTATAGCACTATAGCACCAGTTTAAAATGTGGGACCCTATGCACAACTGTATTAAGAGAGAACATCATTCACCAGATGAATATAGCACCTTTGCAAATGTACAATGTGAACATTTTGTGGGAGGGTATGGCTTAATTTTCATGATAGTTTCTGTAACCAGTCCTAAATGAACATTTCAGTTACTGGACATCTAAACTTGTATTTGAAAAATTGCTGCTATTTTTTTTTCTCTCTATAAAGCCTCACTTCAACCTGAAGGATATTGATCCTATTTCATTTTTACATGCCAGAATCTAGCTCAGAACTTCATTTGGGACTTTCTTTCACCATAAGAATGTAATTGAATGTCCATTGCTCTTTGACTATATGCTACTATAGAAACATATCTAGATAAGAAATGCATCTCCATCTTTATCTCTTTGAAGCTGGATTGAATGCTGTTATCATTTAGAATGCATAAAATGCACACTGTTTATTGTTCATTCCAACCTTAGGTATCATTATTCAAATTTAACTAAAGAGGAAACAGGCTTAGGGAAAAGAATAACAGTCATGATTATAGGAATAATAGCTACTGTTTATTGAATAATTAGTATGTATTATCCACTCTTCCAAATACTTCATACATACTATCTCATTAAATGCTTACCACAATCATATTAGCCAAAAACATTATTATATTGATTTTATAGATAAGGATGCTGAACATGTAACTTGTCCAGGGACAGCGAGCTAGCTAACAGTGATGTGCAGAGTCAAACCCAAGCCTATTTTACTCCAAGGGCCATTCCTCTTCCAGTATAACATGGTACCTTCCTGATGCTGGGGAGAAGAAAAAGATGAGGAACAGGATTGCATCTGTCTTTCCTATGTAAAGCGCAGGAAAATTTCTGCATCTTTAATGAACAATAATGTTAAATCTTTAAAGTCATCAGTAAAAAGTGTGGAGAGCTAACTGGCCCACACAGTCATGCCCCAATTTCATGGATTTATCATTTTCTTATAATGTTTCTCTGAGTTTTGCTATCATGACCTATTGTCTAGGAGATTCTGTTCTCTGAAATTCTCTCTCTCACTTTCTTTCTCATTTTTCATCTCTGACCTAAACCTTTTGATTAAGAGAGCATACACATGAGAGATTAAAGGATAAAATTAAAATTTATTCAAGAGTAGAGGATAACAAGAGACCAGTAGTTACACAGAGAGCTTTATCCACCTTGTATGGTATGTTAACCCATGAACAACTTTTAACCTAGTTTCCATTTGTCTTCCACATGGTATATAATCACCTGAGAAAAAAGACTAAGTGGTCCTCTCTTAGATGAATTCCAGAAAATAAAAAAAAAAAAAAAGGAGGGTGAATAATCTATGTATCTACACCCACAACCAAATTATAGCCAGTGGATAGCTTGTATCCAGTGTAATTTTAACCAAAGATGATTTTATCCTTCAATTATTTTCTTTTCTCCTTCAATCCATTTTGTTATATTCATCTATATCTCATCATATTTAAACTCAATAAATGTTAATCTACCATTTATTCTTCTATCCTTTATACCTCATAAGAAAACCACTCTAGATTATAACTGCAATATTCATTAAAGCAGCCAGCATTTTAAAAAAGTCTTCTTAGGAGTATATGATAAATATTTGAATAAGTGAAACAATGAATGGATGAAGGACAGAAGGACTGCATTAAGGGCTGAATGCATTAATAGCAGCTTGGCACAGTCTGGAGTGGTGAGGAAGCCATCGCTACTGAACTGAATCTCATTCCTGACACGTATCCACCCCATCCAACCACCTGGGTCACTGCTCTGTGCCAGGAGCCAGCCACAGGTGGTGCAGGCTTTCTGTGTAATCTTTGTAAATGCTTCCTCATCTGCCATCACGTGAGCTTGCTCCTGGTGTGAGCAGCCTCACCCTCTGACCGCGACCATTTGCTTTCAGACATGCTGTTTTCCTACTTGTCAAGGAGACCAACATTACTACACTTGCATAAAATGAATAATCAGCACTTTGAGGAGCCATTTTTGGCTCCTAAAATGAGTTTATTACAGGTTTATTTTTCATTGCCTATCAAACAGATGTTGCCTGCTCTCGGAGGAATTTTCTGCATTTCCCAGTCACTTTTGCTGGGTGGATTGCCAGATGCTCGAGCACTCTGCAGAGCTGCTCATGAATGCCGGGGAGGTGAGTGGATCTGCCTCAGCAACAGGAAAGGGAATCAAAATGTTGCTGAGCATGGTGGGACAGGGGGTGGTTGTTGCTTCAAAATGGAAAAATGCAAACAATTATAGAACAGATGCAGGCAAGTTCCAACTGCTGTGGAGGCAGCTTGGTGCAGTAGAAAGAGCATCAGGTTTGGAACCACACCCACCTGGGTTGAAATCCCAAATGCGCCACTTTCAGTCTCTGTGAGTTGAACTCTGCTTCTTCTTCTTCTTCTTCTTTTTTTTTTTTTTAAAGATTTTATTTATTTATTTGAGAGAGAATGAGCTAGAGAGAGCATGAGAGGGGGGAGGGTCAGAGGGAGAAGCAGACTCCCTGCCGAGCAGGGAGCCTGATGCGGGACTCAATCCAGGGATTCCAGGATCATGACCTGAGCCGAAGGCAGTCGCTTAACCAACTGAGCCACCCAGGCGCCCCTCTGTTTCTTCTTTATAGATTTTAACACCCATATCAGGATCTAAGAATATATGGGCTAAGAATATCACTGGTGTATAATAGATTATCATTAAATATTAGCTAATCCGCTATTTTCTTGTCCAATGTTAATCTGAATGATTATACCAAGCCCTTTTTAATTACCTTGCTTTCTAACAATATATCCCAGACATATCTATTCTCTCTCTCTATATATATCCATCAATCTATCCATCGATCTATCTACAAAATTGCCTTATTATTTTTAATGACTACAATTTATGAATCACCAAAATGAATACTAATTAATGAACATATAAGTTACTTCATTTTTTTGTGTAAACATTGTCACAGAAAACATTTTCACACACACACACACACACACACACACACACACACTTACACATCTTGGTGCCCTGGTCTGATAATTTAGAAGCAATGTCTACAACAGGGTTTGCTGAGTCCAAAGTTTACACATTTATAATTTATTTCATATTACCGGACTTTTTTTTTCTAAAAGAGGTATCAGTTTGAATTTCCACCAATTCTGAGAACTATTTTCCCACAGCTGAATAAACATAAGGCCTTAACGAAACTTTTTGTGTGTTTCCCTTTGCATTATTTTTTTAGGTGCAAGAATGACTATCTTCCATATATTTGTTGGCGATTTGTCTTCTCTCCTTTGTAAACAGGGTTGTGAGCACAGCATTTTTTTTCTGTTTTTGTTTTGTTTTGTTTTGTTTGATGAGGGGTGAGGTAGTTCCAAAACTAGGTTGGAAAGACAACCTTACAACTGTGGCAGAGAAAGTTAGTGTTCACCAAAAATCCTTGTGAAACTACATTTCTCTACTTCCCTTGCAACTGCATAGACTTAAAGCTTTTGTTTTGTTTTTATTATAAAAAGAAGCACACAGAGTAGAGAAAATATATTGGTGTAATTAAAAGATTAATAAAATAAATACCCTCATATAAAACATTCAGATTAAAAGGATTTTGCTGAAATAATGGCAAGAAAAATTACATCAAAATATGTAATTGATGCATTTTCCAGCCTTGCTGAGGTATACCTGACAAGTAAAATTGTACATATTAAGGGTATCAAGGTGATGATTTGACTTCCAGTGAGAAATAAACACAGTGTATTCAGCCACTGAGATATGTGACAGCTAGAATTAATGAACTATTAAAAACAGCGTCATTGTGAAGCTGCTGAAATAATGACCAGTGATGATAATGAGAGATAATTTTGGCTTAGCCAAAGGCAGAATGATGGTGTGCAGCCATGTATTTATTTATATATATATATATATGATGGATATATATATAAATCCATATATTTATATGTGTCACAGTGCCAAAGTCAACCCAGATTTATAACATTTATAACATCCTATTTATAGATATTTCCATGACATTAAATAATCTTTCATCTCCCCTTCCTAATCACTAAATTATTTATAAACTCAAGAACCTTCCCTAGATGCTTGCTCTAAAAGTTGAGCTATTTAAAAATACTTTATAGACAAAACCAAGCCCAAACAAACAAAACAGAAGGACTTTGGAATCACTAAGGACCAGCGTCAAATCCCAAAGCTGTTCTTATCTCTGATGAGCTATTCAACTTTTTCAAGGTCCCCTCTGGCTCATCTGTAAATGGAGAACAGGGATGGCTCTGTAAGGTCTTTCTAAGAGTTAATTGAGCTAGTGGATATAAAGCCTAAGACTATGTCCTGTATCATGGTTAGTGTTCAGCACGAGAAGGGCCCTTGCTTCAGCCTACCTCATTTTACTACAGTGCCTGTTTCAATTCTATGTGATTTGGGCAATTTTGATAGAAAAATAAAGGCATATATCTTGTTATAAAACTCAATACATTGTATAGTGATTCCTCTATCCTTTTTAGGGATCTAAGTTCAGACCACAAATACAGAGTGCCCAATTTTTTTTTGTTGTTGTTGTTTTGTTTTTTTTTTTAGGTTGCTTGGCATCTATCTAGTCAAGGAGACCTGAGTATGAGCTCTAGTTCACATTTACCAGCTGAATTACTTAGTAAAGGTTGCTTAACTCTGCAAAATGGAACAATAATAACTAATGATAACATTGTTGAGAACATCACATGACAGTATGTGTACTGATTTTACTGGTAAGCTCAAAATGCCACTTACACAAATGTATTTCCTTTCACAGCCTAGTTTATCTTACTATCATTTTCTATGTTAAACTCTATAGAGAAACAAAGGCCTCATAGTGTTTTTTCCCCCCTTATAATTCCTCTTTCTTTATAATTTATTTTGAAGAATATATTTCTCCAGAGTAGATCATTAGTTTTTCACTGTTTGCAAATACCAAACTATCCTCCAAACAGAATTAATGTTCAATTTTAGATATTTACTATTAACTCTGAAGGTTTTATTGTACATAATGTTTTTGTTCATACTGTTTTTTATTATAAATACAATTATGTTCATTGGAGAATGAAAGAGATTATGCAATATAAGGGAGAAAAAATAAAGCCCATAATCTAGTGTCGTTGTCATGTTTTTGCTTCCAATATTTATTTGATATAGAAATACACACACGTACACACTCATGTGTGTCATACATTCTGAAATACTATTAACATTGTTCTGCATTTTGTATTGTATTACTACAAATACTGCCGTGTGTACGCATATCTTTCTCAAGTTTAGTAGCTGTCAGAGTAATGGCCAGAGTTTCCTCACTAACACCCAGGAGCACAGTGGAAGCTAGGTTTCTTGGAAACTTGGAGAAATTTAAGAGTGTAACGTTAAGAGGTCTGAGACTAATACATCATTTTCTCCTCCTACAAGTGTTCTGTTGGAAGTCAGCTCTTCAGAATGCTTATCCCACCTAGAGACAATCTCCCTCCAACTCCTAAGTCACTGGGCCTCCCTGCAGTAGAGCCCAAGGTGCTGACTTGACTGTCGCCCTGACATCAATTCACTCTTCGATCAAGGAAAAACCACCTAGAGTGCCATCATTACCCTACGGGAAAAAAAGAAGTTTCTCCATGGAACAAAGTTTAGAAAATCCTCAAGACAAGAGAGATTAAGCCACTGTACTTAAGAAAGTGATTAGTGTCTTCATTCTTCTTGAAGTTCATCTAATTTAATGCAAACACTGAATGTAAAAGACCGAGTATTATAAAAAGAGCAGAGGAATGGTAATATATACAATTGTTCAGGTTTCACTTTACTCTAGGATTTGAGATGAAAAGTAACAGAAATCCTCATCCTGTACAGCTCACAGCATGCTTCAGCTTATCACTTTTTTTCAAAAAAAATTTTTTTAAGATTTTATTTATTTATTTGACAGAGACACAGCGAGAGAGGAAACACAAGCAGGAGGAGTGGGAGAGGGAGAAGCAGGCTTCCCGCTGAGCAGGGAGCCCGATGCGGGGCTCGATCCCAGGACCTTGGGATCATGACCTGAGCTGAAGGCAGACACTTAACGACTGAGCCACCCAGGTGCCCCCAGCTTATCAGTTTTTGAAAACAAAGAAGAATCTTGGCTATCATCACTAATTATGATATTAATAATAATAATTAATACACTTAGCACTTACTATTCACCTAGCCACACAATCAGCACTTTACACCTGTTTACTTGATCCTCATAGGTACTCTATGAGGTAAGGACTGCTATAATCAATTTTATTTTAAAAATATGGCAAGAGGTAACATTTTGGAATCAGAATTTGAACACAGGTAATCTGGTTTCAGGATCTGAATCAGTTTTCCTAGAACAACTTCTATGTCATTTTTCTCTTAAATACTATTTAGTCTTTTTCTAGATATGTGACTGATTAACATAATCACTTTTTTCCTTATTTCCTCATCCTTCAATACTACAGCAGTTAGCGTTAAAGCAAATAACATAGGTAAAGCACTCAGCACATTTCCCTGACCAAACAAAATATTTGATAAATGGTAATTTTGGTAGTGTTATTTTTTATTGTTGCTATTGTGATAAGATACTTTGAAAAAGATATGACCAATGAGTCACACGTCTGACTTCATTAGAAGGATTTTGGAACTGGTAAGTAGTCTTCACAATTATGAAACTGGGAAATAATGAATTTAAAGAATTCCTCTTTCATTCTAGATAAAGTTACCAGCAGTTGCAGAATGTATACATAGAGAGGTCACGTACTATTGGGACAGATTTTTATGTGTGTTGGCTTTGGACGGAGTAACCTCTACAAGAGGAGGTCATGTCTCAGTCTGAGAAATCCTTGTGGTTTAGAGATCCAGCTGGTGTTTTGAAGGAGGCCAGCATTTTGCTGGCATTCCTATATTGGTGAAAATGAATACCCAGAGTACAGTAAGTGTGATGTAGCATGTGGATATAGCAAAGAAAGAAAGAATGAATAAGTGCTCTTGTCTCCTCCAGGTGTACACAGATTTGAAACATTACTAAGCAGTAAAAATCACAACATTAGAGATAACACAGAATTTCTATCCTCACCAACTTCCTGCTACCCCATTAAGTAAAAGTGATAACATCTGTTTTCCATGCAGGTAGCTAGCACTTCTCATGTAGGGCAATTGGATCCCCACCAGGTGAACAATTCAGCTGCTTGGTATCTCTTTTTAAGTGCATCTTTATTCAAATCTTGGTGATATGTAGAAATAAATTTGCTTTCTTTCCACCCCCTATAAGTAAGATTTATTTCTTCTCTCTTTTTCTTTTTTTCTGGGATCCACTATGAATTAACAAGTATGTAGTATTTTTCCCAAATCACTTTTTTATTGATTTTTTTCCTCTTATACATAGGAAAAAAAAATCTTACTGAAAATTTTCTGGTCAAGAGAAATTCATAAAACATCTTTAATACTATAATTATAGATTACATTTTATGTCACAAATGCATAATCCTATTGAAAATGTACTAGGGGCACTTGGGTGGCTCAGTCAGTTAAGTATCTGACTCTTGATTTTGGCTCAGGTCATGATTTCAGGGTCATGAAATCGAGCCCCCCATCAGACTTCGTGCTGGGCATTGAGTCTGCTTAAAATCCTCTCTCTCCCTCTACCTCTGCCCTTTCCCCACTCCCCATGCTCTCTCTCTCAAAAAAAAAAAAGTACTATGTGCCTAGTGTTATGCTCAAAACTTCATATATATAATGACATATAGTATTCATAGGTTAATATCATTCCTCATAGAAATAAGGTATGAAGTAGCTTGCCCAGTGTAACACTGATGATTTCTCACTGTGTTCTTTTATTTCAACTTGCATCCTGTTCAATATATTTACCAGTAGCTTCAGAAGTATTCCTCAATGTTATCCATTCCTTTGGAAGGTAGTTTACCACATGTTTGTTTTAAAGAATTCAGTTATACAAATTTTAATTTGCACACAGGGCTCTGAGAGCTTGTCACCCCATAGGAGAGGAAGTTTTCCATGTGTTTTCCATTTTCACTGCCCCTATTTGGATCATCATTATCACTAGCCTGAAGTCTTTGCAGCAGGACAGAGATGTTTTAATGTTAGTATCTGATGCCATTGGACTGCTGATTACAGGAGGTTTGGAATTTTCTTCCAAAGGAGAGAAATGTTCTTTCGGGGAGTTTATGTTTTAGAGAGTGAATCCAGAATGTTGGAGGACTTGGCATCATCCAAGATATTACAATTATAGAGTATTCCAATTGGGTTTCTCATCTCCTTCTCAATTGCTCTCCCACAAGGTATACAATGGCTAAATTAAACTCCATGAAGCATGACTCTTGGCTGTCAATGGAATAATTTGGCTGTAGGATAAATTTTAGCCACCTAAGGCTCATTGTAAAGCTATTCATTATGTAAATGCCTTCTAATCCTAGTTCCCTTCTCCCATTCCTAAATACAATATATATTTAGAAAACTTAACTATGCCCATATCCAAAATTACCTTTCATTCACATAGATTAGTATTTTGTGACACTAATCAGTTTATACACTTCATTATTATTATTTTAATTTACCTTATCCTCTGTACTTGATTGAAAACCTGTGACTATGGGCTATGTTTTTCATCTATATGATTACCATACCTAAGTGAGATGGGGAGGCTGAGAAGCTAACTAGTATTGGGTATGACTCACATCTGAGTTAGGTGCTATGCTTATATCCATTTTAAGCCTCAAAAACACCTATGAAATAGATATTATCTCCATTTCTTAGGAACAGCATGGAGGCTCTGAGTGTTTAGTGCAACTTAGGAAGTGATCACAGGTTTTTGAACTCATGTTCTTAACATGGTGTCACAGTGCCAGTCTAGACACATGGATATAGCAAGGGTTCAAACAAGAATTCCCGAATTAAAGAATGAGATTATTATATCAGTATATTGTTTATTTCCCCCTAACAATGGCATCGTGAAGTAAGTTTCAAGTGTAAAATTTGCCCCATTGGAAAGTGGGGAAAGAGATTATTTCCAGCACTTCATCATTTATATTAATATAACTTTATTCACCACCAGGCAAACTTAGTTTTACAAGGCAAAGGCAAGTAATAAAATTAGACTTCTGCTAGAGTGAGGTTGCTTCCCTAATTGCAAATGTAAACGTTGCCAGGTGTTCAGCTCCCTTGTTCTAATAAATAAATAATTAGAAAACATGATTAATATGAAGCCTCACTGCCTAGCTGTGCAGAGTGTTCTTGGAGAGCAATGTGGGGAACTGATTTGAAGGGCAGAATGTGTGCTTAATGGTATGCTTCCAAGTGATCCTGGCAGACTAGCATCACATGTCTGTGCCGAGTATGAGTGCCCAGTTGGGCCCAGAACAGAATTATGGAGTTGGGCGAGGCAAACAAAGATCTCCTTTTCTGCTAGAGGTAGGGGTTGGAAGAAGCATCAACTGAAATCAGTACGGTCCGATACAGTTAGGTTGTGTCCTGAGTCAAATCAGATATGGTACCCAAATCTGTCACTTCTGAGATATATGGAATTTGGCACCTTAGCTTGTTTTGCCTTCTAGCTCATCAGCTTTCTAATGACTAAAATAACACCTGTCTCACTTGTAAATATTGAACAAGATTCTGAATGTGCAAATGCCTAGGTCAGAAGGAGTCCTTCCTAAGTGGTAGTCATTTGCCCTTACTTCTTTATCTGCAAAATGGAAATCAAATGCAGAAAATTATATATATATATATATATATGTATATATAGTCCTTTCAAAATTACTGCAATAATGGAGCTTACATAACTTTAACCCAGTAATCCATAAACCTATTTGACAAGATCTTACATAATCATTTTTCTAAATGTATTTTTAGAATAAATAAATGCATCAAATAATTGACTTACAAACATGTTTTACATTAGCCTTGTTTATTGTTTATCTATTGGTCTTTTTTTCTTAGAGGGTTTCTAAAGTATAGTAATAAATATTTTCATCATTACCATCATCATCATCATCAACTACATGTCTCTAATATATCCAGTGGATTACTGGCTGTATCTGTTGTCGATAATATTTATATCCCCAGGGACAGGGCAGAATATGTGCACAGAGTATTTATTGAATGAATGAAGCATGATTATTATCACATCACTACCTTATTGCTGGCAGTTGAATTTTTATTGATTTTATAGTGTTTTAGTGATTAAACCCACATAAAGCAATTAGATATTAAATGTAAGCCCTAGGGGGTTCTTTAATTTAAGCAATAATAAAATAAATTTAGCATTTGAAATAAATCAGACCCAGATAAATGAACCAATTTGCCCAAAATTATCTGCTTTATAATAGCAGAGGGAAAATGTAGATGCAGATTTTCTGATTTATAGCCACAGATACACAGAAACAGTATATCTGTGTTTGCTAAGCCAAATGCTGCAGTTTTATTGGATAGAATATTGAAACCAACAGAAGAGGGTTGACAAGGAAGAAATTCATAGAATTAGAAATAGAGCTTATCCATTAAAACAGGAAAGGTAGTTTTCCAGGTAGAGAGAATGAGTTGTGAGAGAAATTGACACTGAGCGAGTAACCCACTTTAAATCTGCAAACACCTAAGTAGGAGTAAAGACACAAAATACTGTTCTTTTGTTGTTTAAAAATAATGAAGATGAAATTAACATAAAATAAAATAAACCACTGTAAAGTGTACAATCCACTGGTATTTAATATATTCACAATATTGTGCAACACTCCACTAATTAAGTGAATGTTTCAAAAATACTTTCACCACCTCGAAAGGAAACCCCATACCTATTAAGTAGTCACTACTCACCCCCCCCTTTGCCCCAACAACTAACAATCTCCAGTCTGCTTTCTGCCTCTATATGGATTTGCCTATTCTGGATATTTCAAGTAAATAGAATCATACTCTAGTACCTATGACCTTTTGTGCCTGGCTCCTTTCACTTAGTATCATGTTTTGACATTCAGTCAAGTTGTAGCATGTATCAGTAATTCATTCCTTCTCTGGCTGAATATTATTCCATTCTATATATACACTAAGGATGGCAAACCTAAGACATATTTTGTGACTGCAACTTTTTTTTTTTTTTGACAGAGAGAGAGAGAGCGAGAGCAGGAACACAAGCAGGGGGAGTGGGAGGGGGAGAAGCAGGCCTCCCGCTGAGCAGGGAGCACGATGCGGGACTCGATCCCAGGACCGTGGGATCATGACCCGGGGCGAAGGCAGATGCCCAACAACCGAGCCACCCAGGCGCCCTTGTGACTGCAACTTTATCTCCTACTGAAGTAGCTTTTGGATTTGTCATATTAATGTTCAGTGACTAATCTGTGATGCTCTTTAATTTTGCTTGGGTTGCTTCTGTTAGCAACCATCTTTTTTAGCCCTAAGTTGGTACTATTGGGAGAGAAAAGAGAAAATCTCTACTGTTAAAAGAGCCTTTGTGAAAGCAATCTAATCTTTCATCTCCTCCTGGAATCTCCTATATTTGCATAATTGTTTTGACTCTGGTCTCTATTGAATCTCTCTCTCTCTCTCTTCCTAAAGTTCAAGAACAGGGGCAGATGCCCATGTGCACACTCCATTCAGGAGTGGCCCTTGGCCACCTCATTTCTCAGTGGCTTTTGTTGTGCTCATCTGTTCAGGAAGCCTGGTTTTACAAGGGCTCATTTGCTGGTTAATTGCATTCTCAGATCCTCGAAGAAGGCTGGCGCACCTGCTCTCCACTTCACTGTCTCTTTTGATCTCTCTAGAAATATCCAACTTTGATTATGTGAAAATCTTCTGTAACTGTAATACGTGCCTAGAAAGCTACTGAAACCCTACATTGTGGCTATGCTGACCTGAAAGAGGCTATTTTAGGGGTCATGTGGAGTGACAACAAGAAAAAAAACTTTCTTATTTCAGTGTGTAATCCAGTTCAGGAGATAGAAGTTCACTTGATATTTAGCAGATGTTAAACAGATGTGAATTGCACAGTTAACACAATTTTAACACAATTTTTAAAACACTGGTCTACTATTAAATTTCTATTTTCTAAGCAATCATGTACTATTGCTGGGAAATTTATGGAGAAAACAGGAATATGACCTCATTTCTATATAAATACTATAGGAGAAAAACAAAACAAATGAAAATAGAAAAAACATATATATCATCATAAACTAATCAGCATTGTCTTCAGAATATTCACTGTACGTAGCAAAATTTATTTCAAAGACAGAATTATCACCTAGTTCTTGATTTCTCACAGCTCTTACATAAACTTTTTTAGTGGAACTTACTATTTCCACTTTTGTGGACTAACCATTCAGTCCGTGTTCTGCCACCTTTCACTCTTCTCCACATGCTCACTAGAAAAGTATTCCTCTTACAACAAATCTTGTATCTTCCTTTATTATATTAAAAAAAATTATCCCATGCCCCCACCCCAACATCACAGGGCTTGGAACAAAGTGGAATGCTAGGGTACTTACCAAAAATTACATATATATTTATTCATTCATGTATTAATCTGTCAAGACATCTTGAATATATATGATGCAGGAACACTATACTAGATCTTAAAAATGGAGGTTTAGAGCAATTAAACAAAAAAGTTTCAAGACTTGTCAAAGCCTTTATATTTCCATCATTTAAATTCCTTATTGTTCATTCTTATCCAGTCATGGAAACTAAGTTTTCACATATAAATGTATATTGCCTTCCAATTAACCTGGATGGCAGGTAGGATGACATTTCTGTAAGGACTGTCATACCAATTCCCATGAAAAGTATCTTTTTTTTTTTTTTTTCCTCATGAGGTGAATCATAGATGTGTTATCTTAGGAAAAGTAAATGTTTTATGTGTACCATCTGGAGCGTACTTACAAAATGATATCCTTGTATATCTTTTGTGTTTTTCCCTTCCTTAAGAAAAGAGAGTTCAATACATTTAAAAGTCATAACATCCATGCATTAGAAGGGAAATTGGAAGTCAATGGCTCTAATTCCTCTGTGATATTTGAATCTTTCCCATACATATATTTGAATACTCAATAGTTAAGCCACTGATTTGTGATTTGGGGAGTTTGTATCAGCTTCTTTGAGAAACCTTGGTTTCTTCGTTGCTAGTTCTAACTCTTAACAACAGTCTGAAGATAACCTATATATTTTGTAAGACTTTGGGTCATTGTTCCAAGGTTATACTTCTACCCCAACTCACTTTTGCTAATCTTACATTCAAGTTTTGTTTTTGCTTTTGTTTTAACAGGAAAGACTTTTTTGGCTGGCCACAAGACCTTTCTTGCTGGCAATAGACATCTTATTTTATTCAAGCTCCTCTATACTTTACTGAAATGATTCAACTTTCAATGGGAACTTTCATTTCCAATATCAGATTAACCCTATTTCTTATAAGATGACTATCCAAAGCCATTAGAGTAATAGTTGTTATTTCTATAACACTAAATCTTATTTTCAGCCTAGAGCTATAATCATCTTATTTCTCTTTTGGAACATGGGTCTCTCTTGTTCTTTCAGAGTCTTTAATTAGGCCATCTGTTTCAAAATTAGTCAACCATTGGGAAAGGATCTAGTTTCATTTGTGTTTACTTGTCTGTTTGCTTTATTTTTACCATTTACATTTTTAACATGGCTTCTTGCTTCTGGTAACCAGAGATCATTTATTTCTCTTACAAGTGGAGAGAAAGGTTTTATGCAATTACCATTCTCTACAGCCATCAAGTGAAAATACAAGTCTTCCATTTTTCATTCAAGGCAAAACTTTTTGTAAGAGTGTCAGATATGTCATTTGGGGGGGAAAAAGAAGATTAGAGGCCTGAGAGACACTATTCACAAGGGTATATATGGCAAAACACAGTAAGTCTTAGTCATTTTTGGTGGACTAATTCTCTGACTTGTTTGAAAGTAATCTGACTCCTCCCCTTATTTAAACACTATATAATGGAAGTTTAAAATTTATTTGGTATGACTATGTAGTTATATCTACCCCATATGTAGCTAAGAGAGTTTGAGGCTGGGATTCATGAGGCCTAAGTGTTATACCTACCCGACAGAAATTCCCTGAACTTGGTCAAGTCGGTTCTCAATATATTTACAAAGAGAGGTAATGTGTACATGGATTTTTTTTGAGCTCTTCTGTTTAACTTTGTATACCCTTATGATTTCTCAGGGGTGTTTTAAGACTTATGTGAGATTAAGTTAAATACAAAACAACTTTGCAAAAATGGAATTTTATCAGTTAAAACTAAGAGTTTCAGACATAGCAACTCAAACATTTTCAGATTTCCTTTCATTGTGTGCAAGGGAGAGCATCCTATTGTCATCCAAGGGAAAAACAGGGCTTTTTTTTCTCCCATTAATTAGAATAAAAATTAATCAAAAGTCCTTGTGAAAGTGGCTGGTAGATTTATTTTTCGAACCTTATAAAATGCAAAGCCTGTAGGCTATGACCATTCACCTTCTCTATCTTCATCTCTTCCTTTTTTCCTCAAACAGTGAACATCCCCAAATCTGGCTGTTGGAAGAACTATGTGTATTTATTGTGATACCTGGACTGTCAATTGCCTTAAAGCCTGGATTGGTCTGAATAAATGGGTTTAACTTTGTAGGTGGTATAATGTCAAAATTTGAAAAGCATTTTCAGGTATAAACTCCTCCTAGAAATAGAATAAGAATATAACTGCATCCTAGATGCATTTTGGCTACTATTGTCAGTGTTTTTTCCCCCTCATTCTCTCATATTATAGGATTTTCTATAGTCATAGGCTATATATATGTGTGCATGTGTGTATGCATGTATGTGCATGCATGCATGTGTGTATATATAGAATTACTATTAATTATATATAAAATATAATGTAATTTATATAATATAGATAATTATATAATCATTATATATTATATGTTATTATACATGATATACATCATTAATATATATATAATCATACACAAAGGTGGAAGAACTCAGAGAAAACTCATGTATTGCTTGTCCTGCCTCAGTAGTTAATAACATTTTGCCGATCCAACATATATTTTGCTTCTTATTTCCAGAAGGAATATGCTTCTCTATTCCATGACCTTTTGAGGCTGTTATGTTATAATCAAAGAAAAGACATAAAATGGCAGAGAATTTGTCCTTGATGTCCTTAGGCTGATCTAATAATAAAGCACTTCACTGAACTGCAATGAATGACAAACACACTTTATGTGTTTGTCAAAACACTGAAAAGAGTGAATTTTACTATATGTAAATTATACCTCAATAATCGATTGTTAGGGGTGCCTGGGTGGCTCAGTCGTTAAGCATCTGCCTTCGGCTCAGGTCATGATCCCAGGGTCCTGGGGTCGAGCCCCGCATCGGGTTCCCTGCTCGGCAGGGAGCCTGCTTCTCCCTCTCCCACTCCCCCTGCTTGTGTTCCTTCTCTTGCTGTGTCTCTCTCTGTCAAATAAATAAATAAAATCTTAAAAAAAACTCGATTATTAAATAAAATATTTAAAAGGAAAGAGAAGAGCCAGAGAATGAGGAGCATCAGGTGTCTATATGTGAGAACACGGTCTATTTAACATTGTTTGTTTGAATTGGTGCCCCATTATGTTCCTGCTTGACATCCTCCTAGACCACAGATTACTTTTGGAATACTGACTACTATAGCTACAAACAGGGCATTCTTCTCCAGAGCTGCTTTGGTACTGAAGTTTTGAACACATGCAGGCTTTCAGTCAGCACCTAGGAGTTCTCACTAACTTGAAAAGACAGGACATTTAACAACATGTGACAGCCCTGGACTAAAAAGAGATAACAGTTTTTGTTTTGTTTTTTGAGATTTTTTTTTTTTTTTTTTTTTTTTAAGTAATCTCTTCACCCAACGTGGGGCTGGAACTCAGAACCTTGAGATCAAGAGTCCCGTGCTCTACCAGCTGAGCCAGCCAGGTGCTCTAATAACAGTTTTTGAATAAACATGTATAAATTCTATTATCAGGGGGACAATTTTGAAGCTCATACTGCTCCTCTTCATTGTTTCACCAAGAGGTCCAAAGGAAAGTGGTCCCCAATGGCCAAAAGCGCTATCCACCTCCCATCATGACATTTCATATTGGCTCTTTTCTCCCCTCCGCCTCACACTTCCCAGTCTCCCACTCCTTCTCTCATACGGTTTTCCCAAATCAACTACCATCATGCAAGCCTTGACTCAGGTTCTTTCTAAGTAACCCAGTCTGTGGCAGAGAGGAAGTAATATTAACATGCAGTGAAAACAATTATGTCCTCATATTCTTTTTGAAATTTATATACATTATTTAATCAATTCCTACATTATTATGAGCTAAGATTATTATTCCTACTTCTCTTAGCAGTTGAAAATTAAGGACGGTAATAATTCTCAAAGACCATGATTATTAAGTGATCGATCCTTCTGACTTTAAACTCAGTATTTTCCTGCAAAACCAAACTGCTTTGGATGAAAGTAGATCTTCTCATCCAGTAGATTAATCTAGCAATTATACTTTTTTCTTAAAAAAATGTATTTATAGTAGGCATCGATTTCAGAGTAGATTAAATTAATTGTCTCACAAGCCCACTCCCCCATAAAATGCAAGCATGCACAATTGTTCCCTGATTTCTCATATTGGTGGGAGTAGTTCATATGTTTTTGTTCCCAACAGCTCCTGAAGAAAACCTGTCTTAATACATAGTAGGGTATCCTTTGTTAGATTACTACTTTAGACTTAGCACTGAGAAAGATTATTAATATATATTAGCATACAGGCTGTCATACATTAAAAATATTAAAAATCCCAATTAATACATAAGGTATTCCAAGACTGAGAGAAGTTAAATGATTTAGTAAGTTGAGAGTGAGAAAGCAATGCCAAATCTAACTGGCCCAAATCCTGTGCTATTGCCAAGCTTTGAAAATTTACCTAATTTGAATCAACTATGACAATATTTGAAGCCAACTATTGAGAAGCTACCCCCAATGCTAATTTTATCATGGTTACAAGATGAAAATTCTGTAATATTACAAAAGGTAGGGACTTAGAGTAACAAGTTAATATTCCCAATTGTTGGTATCTAAAATAAATTAGCTCACTGTATTTATTTCAAAATTAGCCTATTTCTTGTTTTCTCATTAACATTCCAAAATAAAACTAATTGTGCTGCAAATAAAAATCTTACCATAGCCAGAAACATCCCTTCTTAAGTCCCATAAACAGAATAATGAGAGCTGGGATTTCTCTTTTCTTCCTCAATAAGTGGGTCGCTTAATAACCTCTTCAATCTTCTACAGTATTTTAGGGATTTCCAAGAACTTTCCTATAATAATTTGAGTTTCATAACTATCCTATGTTGTAGGCAATGCAAGGATTATCATTCCCATTTTACAGATGAAGAAATAGATACTTATATAAGCTAGGGGATTTATCAAAGAATATAAATGCATTCAGACTTTGTCATTTTATTCACTTTATTCTAAATCGCAGTGGCATAAATTACCTCCATATATTGACAATGAGGGAGTTGGTCACCTAGGATAATACCAGTTATTGGCATAGCTGTGGCTGGCTTTTAGTATCTATGACTATTGTCTCATCTAAAAGGCAGTTTCACTGGGAAACACTGATGAATACTTAGCAGTACAGTTCAATTGTTAAGAGAAAGATGTCAGAATTGTGGATGATCGTGGGAATTAAAAAATGCAGATGCATGGGATCCTAAAGGAAATGGCCAAAGTGTGGAATTCAAAAATGTCTAATGAAATAGGTTGAACACAGAATCTATGACACTCAAAATCAGAAAGGCAAGAGTACCATTGGCGTTATGAAGATAAATTCTAATATTGAAGAAAATGGGGCAGATTCCAACTTCCTGTTAAAAGAAAAAAAAGAGATATGCACCCCTATGTTTACTGTAGCATATTTATAATAATCAAGATATGCAACCCAAGTATCCACCCATAGGTGAATGGATAGAGAAGACGTGGTGTATATATACAATACAATATCACTTGGCCATAAAAAAGAATGAAATCTTTCTATTTGCAATGACATGAATGGATCTAGAGAGTATAATGCTAAGTGAAATAGGTCAGTAACAAAGAAAAATACCATATGATCTCACTCATATATGGAATTTAAGAAGCAAAGCAAATGCACACACAAAAAATGAGACAAACAAAGAAAACAGACTCCTATAGAGAACAAACTTGGCAGCTGCCGAACTGGGTGGTTGGGTGAGTGAAATTGGTGAGGGGTCTAAGAGTATATTTCTCATGTTGAGCACTGAGAAATGTATAGAATTTCTGAACCACTATTTGCATATCTGAAACTAATATAACACTATATATATTTTTTTAATTTATTTTTTTTATTCTTATGTTAATCCCCATACATTACATCATTAGTTTTAGATGAAGTGTTCCATGATTCATTGTTTGTGCATAACACCCAGTGCTCCATGCAGAATGTGCCCTCCTCAATACCCACCACCAGGCTAACCCATCCTCCCACCCCCCTCCCCTCTAGAACCCTCAGTTTGTTTTTCAGAGTCCATCGTCTCTCGTGGTTCGTCTACCCCTCCGATTTCCCCCGCTTCATTCTTCCCCTCCCGCTACCTTCTTCTTCTTCTTCTTTTTTTTTCTTAACATATATTGCATTTGTTTCAGAGGTACAGATCTGAGATTCAACAGTCTTGCACAATTCACAGCGCTTACCAGAGCACATACCCTCCCCAGTGTCCATCACCCAGTCACCCCATCCCTCCCAACCCACCCCCCACTCCAACAACACTCAGTTTGTTTCCTGCGATTAAGAATTCCTCATATCAGTGAGATCATATGATACATGTCTTTCTCTGTTTGACTTATTTCACTCAACATAATACCCTCCAGTTGCATCCACGTCATTGCAAATGGCAAGATCTCATTCCTTTTGATGGCTGCATAATATTCCATTGTATATATATACCACCTCTTCTTTATCCATTCATCTGTCGATGGACATCTTGGCTCTTTCCACAGTTTGGCTATTGTGGACATTGCTGCTATAAACATCGGGGTGCACATACCCCTTCGGAACCCTACTTTTGTATCTTTGGGGTAAATACCCAGTAGTGCAATTGTTGGATCATAGGGTAGCTCTATTTTCAACTTTTTGAGGAACCTCCATACAGTTTTCCAGAGTGATAATGCCTTCTTTTTTTAAAATTTAAATTCAATTAGCCAACATATAGTACATCATTAGTTTTTGGTGTAGTGTTCAATGACTCATTAGTTGCATATAACACCCAATGCATATCACAACACGTGGCCTCCTTAAAAATCCCATCACCCAATTACCCCATCCCCCCACCCACCTCCCTTTCCACAACCCTCAGTTTTTTTCCTGGAGTCAAGAGTCTCTCATGGTTTGTCTCCTTCTCTGATCTTCCCTCCCTTCCCCTATGATCCTCTGCATTGTTCCTTATATTCCACTGCCTTCTTAGGCTTACAGTGAATACAATAAAATATAGTTCAGCAATGATATGTAGATTGTGGGAGTAGTAAATGAAGTTAAAGTATTCTAGTGTCCTCATATTTTCTGGGAAAAGATCAGAGGCTCTAATTTATATTTGTCTGTAGTAAGTCAAAGGCATACTTTTTACCTTTGATTGTAGTTACTAAAAGAATAGTAAGTGAATGTATTACTTCTGTAGTGCATTGAATGGTGGCCCGCAAAATGATATGTCAACATCTTAACTCCTGGAGCCTGTGAATGTGATCATATTTAGATATAGAGTACACAGATGTAATTAAGTTAAGGATCTTGAGAGATCATCGTAGATTGCCCAGGTGCACACTAAATCCAATGATAGGTGTCCTTCTAACAAACAGAAGAAGATGGACACACAGAAGGGAAGACTATGGGACAGCAGAGGCAGAGATTAGAGTGACAATGTCACAAGCCAAAGAATGAGAACAGACACCAGAACTGAAGAGGCAAAGAAGGATTCCCTCCTAGAATGGCTGGAGGGAGCATGGCCCTGCTGACTCCTTGACTTCATGCTCTTGGCCTCCAGAACTTTGTTCAAGCCACCGTGTTTGTAATAATTTATTATAGCAGCCATAGGAAATTGAGAAGTCTTTTATTTTAATTTTTTTCTCTTTCGTTATTCAACCAATTTCTTACTTTATCAACTCTTTTTTTAAAATCTTTTTTGCATTTTTACACTTACATTTTATCCTTTCATTGTATTTAATTTTATTTTTGTATATATATAAGTTTTTCTTTCTTTACAATTTTGGGATGCAGTTTCTTCTAACAAACAGACCAAAATACACCCAGAATCTAGCATATGGTTCTGTTCTCTTCACCTATCTGATCGTATTCTCTCTTTTTTGTCTTTGTTTTGTTTTGTTTTCTTAAAGTCATTTTTGTACTTTCATCTTTACACTTACATTCTATCCTTTCAATGTATTTAATGTTATTTTTGTATATATATGTTATTCTTTCTTTATAATTTTGAGATGTAGTTTCTTCAAACAAACTGAACAAAATACGCTCAGGATATAATGTATAGCTCTGTTCTGTTCACCTGTTTATATTCCTGTCTTCTTTTTTTCATTTTTTTCTTTTTTAATTTTCATTTCTACAGTTACATTCTATCCTTTCACTGTATTTAATTTTATTATTGTACACACATAAGTTTTTCTTACTTTACAATTTTGGGATCTAGTTTTCTAACAAACAGACCAAAATACACACAGGATCCAGTGTATTGCTCTATTCTGTTCACCTCTGGTTATATTCTCCTTTTGATTCTTTAATTTCAATTTTTTTTTTTTTTTTTTTAGTTTAAGATCTCTCCTGATTTGTTTAGTGTATATTTCTCTGGGGTCATTGCTGTCATTGTGGTATTTTGTTCTTTCATTCATCTATTCTTCCTGGACAAAATGGTCTAAGACAGAAAAACTCACCGCAAAAAAAGAGAACAAGAGGCAGTACTGACTTCCAAGGACCTAATCAGTATGGAGGTAAGTAAGATGTCAGAACTAGAGTTCAGAATAATGATTATAAAGATAATAGATGGGCTTGAAAAAAGCATAGAAGACACTACAGAATCTCTTTCTGGAGAAATGAAAGAACTAAAATCTGCTCGTGTTGAAATCAAAAAGGCTATTAATGTGATGCAATTAAAAATGGAGGGAGATCCCTGGGACATTTGCAGACAGGACCAGGAGTCCCTGAAGCCCAGGGAAACTTCAGATCAGGAGAATGGGCCTCGCCCGGGAAGGAGGCCTGAACACTTTGCCCTGATTGTCTTGTGCACACGGACGGACGTGACCTGGCCCTGCCTTGAGCCCCTAGGTTTGCTGTAGGGCCAGGTGGGCCTGAGTGGCTGAGCTCCGGGCCGGGATCAGCCCTTCCCACCTCCCCCAGGGCTTGTGTGATTGAGACAACTTTCTACTTCACGGCAAAGTCAGGGGCAACTGTTTTCTGGAACCTGGCTGGCCTCCCCTCCCCCAGCCCAACTGCTCTGCCCTGGTTGCCGGGCACCGTTGACCTCATAGGTGGAACTCTCCACAGGGTTCTCAGTGGTCCGTTGCGGCCACAGGACTCTGGCACTTGGAGACAGAGCTGTGGAGCCTGACGCAGCCATGGAGGGCCCCCTCTTGGCCACCAGATCCACTTGCCAGCTGGTGTTGGAGCACCTGTGGGGGGCGCTGCAGCTGATTTCTGAAAGCTGGGGACACAGCCCGAGTCTCCCCGTGTTGCCCTGCGTGGTGCTCATATGGACTGTGCTGCTGGTTCTCCTAGTGAAGAGACAACTCACTCGAAGAAGCACGAAGGCGCTGGGCCACAGGGGCTCTGCCCGCCACGAAGTGTGTGGAGCCCGCCGTGAGGAGAGTGGCCCAACCACACAAGCCGAGGCCGCCCTCAGGCCGCCCGCGGTGGTGGCCAGTCCTCCCTTGTTACAAGCCCTGTGCTTGTCGGCAATGAACACAGAACTGAGCAGGCTGGTGGATAGGGACACTGTCAACTTTTTGAGGAAGGCACTGAAGGAACTGGACCAGCCTCCCGACCTGCCCCAGGTCCCTGGGGAAAAACCCATCCTCAGAACATCGGAGAAGGATGGAGAACAGCTTCTGACGAAAAGAATGAAGGATCAGAGTGAAAACACTCCTTTTCCAGAAGGACCCGAACCGCTCAACCAAGAAGTTTCGAGATGGAGGCAGAAAGGGCAGGAGGAGGGGGAAGAAAGGCTGGAGCCGTCGAAGGCATGCATGGAGCTGGTCCCGAAAGATCAAGCCAGCCAGTCCCCGTCCAGGGCCGGACCCGGGCTGCAGGCCGTCCCCCCGCCTGACCTCCCTGCAGAGCACGACGGTGCTGGGACCCGGGGAGTCCAGCCAAAGAGGAGAACAGGAAATGGTGATCAGCCCGCCCATCGGGCAGCAGTGGATCTGAAGGGCGTCCCTGAGGATGCTGGCTGCCCTGGGTCCCCTCCAAGTCCCGAAGGGGAACAGCAACACAGAGCCAGACGACTGTGGGCAGAAAGGCAAGAGATCGTGGAGCTGACACGACAAATCCACAGCCTGCAAACCCAGGAAGCCTCTTTGCAGAAGGAAACTTCACAGCTGGACAAGGAGATTCAGCCGCTGAAGCTGAAACTTCAGAACCCCCTGGATGAACAGGACCAATACATCCTGCAACTTGACCGAAAAGTGTTTCAAGCGGAAGCTCAGTGCTTGGAAATGAAGAAGAAACTGGCCAGCGCGCACAGAGAAATGAACTTCACGTGCCAGATTCGCAACCTCTACAAGAAGATGGCCCAAGACCTGGGCAAGGAGCTGGAGAGAACCACCTCCTACTATCATCGCAAGCTGGTCCTCTTCCATCAGGACAGAGTCGCAAAGAGCTGGGTGGTAGCTACATCCAGAGAGAGGGAGTTCCAGGAGCTAAGGAAAGAGAATGATCACTTGAGGCGGATGCTAGCCGGTGTGGAGTCCAGCTGCCGGCCTGTCCTGAGGGACCCTCTTGGTCCTGCTGCTCCGCCCACAGCCCACGCAGGCTGGGAAGTGTCAGGGGGTCCCTGGGGTGATCGGGCCCCCAGGGGGGATGGGAGGCCCACCGTGAGGGCCCCGGGACCCGGAGTCGCCTGCAAGGGTGACCGGGCTCAGGGCAGCCGGGCTCTGAGCAGCCAAAGCCCGGCTCAGCATCTGCGCGGAGCTCCGTGAAGAACGTCTGATGGCTCTCTCTCTAGTGAAACGGCTACTATTTCGGAACTGACGCCACAGTGACTCTCTGCAGGATAGCGGTGGAACCCCATCGCGGACTGTGTAACTAGAGCTTCGTCCACATTGTCATGAATACACAGCTTCCCCGCCGGACGCTTTAGAACTCTCTGCTGTAGGTATGGTGGTCGGATTTAAATTAATGCCACTGGGACTGAAGACATCCTCTATTGTGGACATAGATAGAGACTTTCAAACAAGACCATTTCTGTGCTCTAGGACTAGGGTTACAGTTCCGCAGAAGTAACTCAGTATTTATGTGATTGCCGGTTTTCCAAATCCCTGGGCATGTTCCATCGTGTAGGTGTCTTTTGAGATGCTACCAAAGGTCGCCGCTGCTGTCTACTCAGGCTCTTGCGGCTGGGCAGCCAACTTCTTTAACTCACTGGCAACCTCTGAGTCACCACTGTCTCTTGACCGTCATTCGCTGCCGCCGCCCGCTGCTGATACTCCTGCTGCCTCTGCTGCCCGGAGCTTCCGCTGCTGCCCAACGCTGAAGCCGACTGACGCCGGCACTACTGCTGACGCCGCTGACGCCGCTGACCAACACTATATTTTAATTATACTTGGAACAGAAAAAGAAAGAAAGACAGGAAGGAAGGAAGGAAGGAAGAAGGAAGGAAGGAAGGAAGGAAGGAAGGAAGGAAGGAAGGAAGGAAGGAAGGAAGGAAAGAAAGAAAGAAAAGAAAGGAAAGACAATATCAGGATCCTAGCCAGGTAGACTGATTTCAATTCCAATAACATCCTAACCATGACCATCACCATCATCAATAATTGAATACTTATTTGGAAGTAGATAAATATGTAAACATATCATGTACATCAGAACCTTTAAATGCGTACGGCCACCTGCACATTAGCTTTTAACATCTCTCAACATTTTCCATAACATAGACTCAATGAGGTCCATAATAACTATGTGTTACATCATCATGTAACATTTAAGGTAACAGAAGTTAATAATGATTATGGAACATTTTCGAGTTTCTTCAGTTCCTAAGAGACAAACCAGGTGTAAAAGCTGTCTTCTGAACTAATGTATCATGCTACTTTTTCATACAGAGAACTAAAGAACACAGCTATAAACACACCTAAGCTTGCAAAGTAGGGCTATACAACATGGGTAAACAGTGAGTTGTCACTAATTTGGTATAGTGCCCTATCTTACATGGGAATATCAGATACTGCACCCAAGACACTGATTTCAATTCCAGACTCACTTCATCCACTTTCACCTGTACCCACCATGCAAAATAGAGAAAAAAAAAAAAAACAAAAAACAATATAAACTATCTCTGTACTTGTCAGGATTTCTTTAGAATATAAGTATGGCTGAAATTGTGGAGAAGAGAATAATATCTACAGTCTAGTAAACCTGGGTAAAGCAATTGCTGGTTTTCTAAATAGGACATGATTTCAAGTAGTAAAGCAAAACAATCCCCTTGGTTTTCCACAAAACTTCAACTGAATAGGCAACACGAGAAATTAGAGCCTGGGCTAGTTAGCCTCCTTTATAAAATATTCATTAAGATTTTAAGTGCCCATGATAGATTTCTTTGTTAGCATTTTCATTATCCTTTCTTTATGGTCATTCTTCATTCAATTTTCAATCTATGTGACAGTACTTGCAGCTAAGGTAATTTGAATTAAAATTTCAAGAAGATCTTTTGTATGTGTGTTTGTGAATTGCCACCAACTTGTTTTATTATAATCAAGATATTTTCCATCCACTCCATTCCTTTATCCACTAATTTACTGAGTTTATCAAAAAAAGCAATCAAGTTAGTCTGGCATAACATGTTCTTTATAAATTTAGCATGGCCCCAGAGAATGTAATCTGCTATTTATTAACAAAGCAAGCAACAGAAGCACAAGCTTTATTTTACTTACTTATTTATTTATTTTTGGAAACCACACTCCTCCAGGGGACTGTTGCAGAAAATGATTCCTTGTTTGAAAAAAGAATTCAAGGTCTGTTCTTTATAAAGTGGTAGGGCCCCTGAGGCAAGGGCTGAGTTTCTTGAAACTCACATAGAAGTCTTAATTTTTGAAATTGGATGGATTTACAAGGGAATATACCCCTGATGTGAAGTCAAGGGCCCTGACATGTCACGGACACTGCATCTGAAATTTTGTAAGCTGGTAAGAGCTGAGGCTCACAGTCTGAGCCACAGCTCCCAGTTGGTCTTACTGGAACTCTAGAGCCTAGAAAGGGTCTGCCATCTGTCACACTTTTTGAGTATAAATCTTTTAATTGGTTTCATCATATTTTTTTTTTCCTATTTAGCTAATTATATCTTTAAAAAAATCTCATTTTGTTAAGTAAATTTTGAAACCCCCCTTTGTTTATATTAGAATAAGGAAGGACTTAATTACATAAATGCAAATAAATAAAATATTTTGAAAACTCCTGATAAATCAAATAGGTTTATATGTAGATTAAATGAAATTGTTCATATGAAAAAGCCTGTAAAATTTAAGTATCATTTCTCTAAATTTATCCAGTAGACAGATTATTTGTTTAAAATGCAGAATTCCACTTGCATAGGTTTTGATTTAACAAGTTAACAAATGGTAATCTTTCTTTTATAAAGACATCTCTTGAGGTGAATTCCATATTGATGATCTTAAAGCTACACTTTTAGGGAAAACAACAACAACAATAAACTTGTTTAAAGTACTATTAAATTGAAAGGAAATGTTAATATTGATCATTTAATTTTAATTTTAGTATGACCAATTCTAAATACCATTTGTTGTGTTCACTCAATGCATACATATATATCCTGGTATATGTCAACATATCACACATACACACAGACCATATCTTTCCTTCTGTTGTGGTAATGTAATTGCCAACATTTATAAAGAGTCCAGGGCACCATGCCTGACAGTGATGCACATTTCCACTATCATTTCTTTTTTGGTCAGAACCCAGTCATATGACCCCAACCTAATTTCAATGAAGAAGGATACATAACCTTTCTATGAGCCTGGGGAAAAAATTGGTGAGTAATTCTTCCCATTGTCCAGCAATGTCCTGAAATGAAGCAGATCTATATATACCTGAAAGTAAGATATAATTCCCACCCTGAGTCTGAAGGGAAACAGAAGAGTTACATAGAATATTATCTTTGCAACAACCTATAGAGACAATTTAGTCTAATGTCAACATTTTAAGAATGAGTATAGAAAAATATTGAAATTTAGGAATTTAACTTTTTCAAGATGTCTACTTTGAATGAGTGTATAATTAAATATTTTTAGTCAAAGGATTTAGATATTTGTTTTCTTGTTTTTGTTTGTTTTTTAACTCTGTTATATGAATTGATTATTTATCCATAATAAACTCCACTATGCTAACAGTGGTTTACAGATGAAAGAGCTCCAAGACATGAATCATCACTAAAAAGGAGTACTTAAAGAATTTCAAAGGCAAGAGAGGAGGTCCAAACAAACAAAAAAACAACACTACAGGAATCTGAAACCTCCAGCACCTATAGCAACATCAAACATTAAATACAGTGCAAACCTTGCAAAAACAAAAGCAAATGAACAAAGAAAAACAATGTGTAAAAAAATAAAGCTATCATCATAACCAGATCCAGATAGGATACATGTTATAGGCAGCAAAGGGGAAGAACAGAGGATTCTGTTCTATGGCTGCTACACTAAATGTGAAACAGTAATCATATTTAAAGGTAGGCTTAGATTAGTTAAAACTATATATTGTAAACTTTACCGCCATTTGTTGAAGAGACTTTTTCCCATTGGATATTATTTCCTGTTTTGTCAAAGGTAAATTGACCATATAGCTCTGGGTTCACTTCTGGATTTTCTATTCTGTTCTGTTGAGCTATCAGTTTATTTTTGTGCCAGTACCATACTGTTTTGATCACTACAGCTTTGTAATATAACTTGAAGCCTGGAATTCAACTGATGAATGGATAAAGAAGATATATCTTTTTATTTTTTTTGAAGGATGAGTAGATGTTTAATAGGCAAAGAACAGTCTTTCAGCCAAAATAGATGCTCAATGTTTCTTGAATAAATAAATAGGAGTACAATATCCTCAATATTATATTGTATTTACCCATAATCTCTGGGCCATTTAAATAGTATTTTTGTACATGTTTTGTTAATCATCTTAAATACTTCTCAGTAGATGTAGTTTACATTAAAATAAATGAAATGCATAATCTGTGTAGTGACTACTGATGAATTTTCAGTTTGTAGCCAAATCAGAAAGTCTTGTTTTTTAGGAACCACTATAAAGTTTTGTATTCCCCCATTCTGAGTATGTATGTTCAGTTGCCTTTTGGGTACCATAATGCAGAACTGTGCTTTTTCTTATCTTCTTTCTCCTATTCTTAGTTGTAGCTCATTATTCCAGCTTGTTAAGCACTCTGAATCTTGATTCTAACATCCAACATATTAGCTATAACTCTCAGCTTTATATCATCCCCAAATTTGATAAGCATGCCATCTGCATCTTTATCGAAGTTGTTAATCAAAATGTTGAGCAAAAAGGACCAAGAATTTTCCCCTCAGCATTCAGCCAGAGCTGCTGCAGTGGGAGGGTTCAGCAGGTCTTCCATTTTTATCAGAGCAGGAGAGATAAAGTGATACCTAGACAAACAAAAACTAAAGGAGTTTGTGCTCACCAAACCAACTTTGCAAGAAATTTTAAGAGGGACTCTTTAAGTGGAGAAAAAAAGAACAAAAGCAACAAAGACTAGAAAGGACCAGAGAACATCACCAGAAATATCAACTCTACAAGGAACACAATGACACTAAATACATATCTTTCAGTAATCACTCTGAATGTAAATGGACTAAACGCTCCAATCAAAAGACATAGGGTAAAAAACAAAATCTGTCTAAATCTCCCTAAATACTTGTTTTAGATCTAAAGACATCTGCAGATTGAAAGTGAGGGGGTAGAGAACCATCTACCATGCTACTGGACATTAATAGAAAGCTGGAGTAGCCATACTTATATCAAACAAACTAGATTTTAAAACAAAGACTATAACAAGAGAGGAAGAAGGGCATTCTATCATAATCAAGGGATCTATCCATCAAGATCTAACAATATAAATATTTATGCCCCCAACTTGGGAGTGCTCAAATACATAAAGCAATTAATGATAAGCATAAAGAAATTCACTGACAATAATACAATAATAGGAGGGGACTTTAGCACCCTACTTACAGCAATGGACAGATCATCTAAGCAGAAAATTAACAAGGAAACAATGGTTTTGAATGACACACTGAAATGGACATACTTAACAGATATATTCAGAACATTTCATCCTAAAACAGCAGAGTACACATTCTTTAAAGTGAAAATGGAAGTTTTCTAGAATAGATTACATACTGGGTCACAAATCAGCCCTCAACAGGTACAAAAATTTCAAGATAGTGTGTATTTTCAGACCACAACATTATGAAACTTGAAGTCAACTACAAAAAGAAATTTGGAAAGACCTCAAATATGTGGAGGTTAAAGAACATCCTACAAAAGACTGAATGGGTAAAAATACACAGAAGCAAATGAAAATGAAAACACAACAGCTTTGGGATGCAGTAAAGGCAGTCCTAAGAGGGAAGTATATTGCAATACAGGTCTTCCTCAAGAAGCAAGAAAAGTCTCAAATACACAACCTAACCTTACACCTAAAGGAGTTAGAAAAGGAACAGCAAATAAAGCCTAAAGCCAGCAAAAGAAGGGAAGTAAGAATCTGTTTCTGGGTTTGCCTCTCTTTCTCTTTATTCCTTATGCTCATTTGTTTTGTTTCTTAAATTCCATTATGTGTGAAATCACATGGCATTTGTCTTTCTCTGACAGACTTATTTCATTTAGCATAATACTCTCTAGCTCCGTCCACATCGTGGCAAATGGCAGGATTTCTTTCTTTTTTATGGCTGAACAATATTCCAGCATGTGTGTGTGTGTGTGTGTGTGTGTATTAATGGGCATGAACTCCTTTAGTTTTTGTTTGTCTGGGAATCACTTTATCTCTCCTTCTATCCTGAATGACAGCCCTGCTGGATAAAGAATTCTTGGCTGCATGTTTTTCCCATCCTGCACATTGAATATATCCTGCCACTCTCTTCTGGCCTGCCAAGTTTCTGTGGACAGATCTACTGCAAACCTAATCTGTCTTCCCTTGTAAGTTAAGGACTTTTCTTTTTCTTGCTGTTTTCAGGATTCTTTCCTTGTCTGTGCATTTTGTGAATTTGACTATGAAATGCCTTGGCGATGTCTGGCTTTTTTGAATTTAATAGGAGTTTTTGGTGCTTCTTGGATTTTGATGTCTGTGTCCTTCCCCAGATTAGGGAAGTTTTCAGCTATAATTTATTTGAATAAAACTTCTGCCCTTTTTTTTCCCCTTTATCTTCACCTCTGGGACTCTATTGATATGGCTGTTATTACATTTTAATAAGTTGCTGAGTTGCATAAGTCTACCTTCATATCATTACCTTTTTTTCCTTCTTCTTTTTAGCTTCATTATTTTCCATAATTTTACCTCCTATATCACTGATTTGCTCCCCTATTTCATCCATCCTCATTTTTATTGCATCCATTTGGCTTTGCATCTTGGTTATAGCATTTTTTTTTATTTCATCCTGTGTTTTAGCTCTTTTATCTCTGCATTAAGGTATTCTCTAGTATGTTTTATGCTTCTTTCAAGCCCAGCTAGCATCTTTATAATTGTTTTAAATTCTAGTTCACACATCTTATTTATATCTGTGTTGATTAAATCCCTGGCTATGAGTCCTACTTCTTGTTCTTTCTTTTGGAATGAATTTCTCGAACTCATCCAGAAAAGAAAAGAAGAAAGGAAAAAGAAAAGAAAAGGGGAAAAAAAAAAAAAAAGACCCTTGGTGTGTTTTGGTCTGCTTGTTAAAAGAATCTAGATCCAAAATTAAAATAAAATAAATTAATTAAATAAATGAAAATAAACACAAATTTAAAAAATATAATTTTTTAAAAATAAGAAAAAGGAATTAAAAATAAAATAAATGAAAAATATAAAAAAATAAAGAAAATTAAAAAGGAAGCTAGAGCCTAGTGCCTCTACAGCTGAAGCTTTGAAGCACTGTATGATCAGTAGACATGGTGCCGGTGAGTTGTTTGAGCTGGTCTTCTTGGGGAGGGGCTTGTTGCGCTGATTCTCAGGTGGACCTGCGTTAGTGGAAATGTGTCTATAGTTTGCAGGGGGGCAGGGCTTGGTGTAAGCAGCTCTGGCCTCCACTAGGTAGCGCTGTTAGGCTCCCTAAAGTCTTTCAGTGCTCCTGGGTGGGATGAGTATAGCCCAGAGCTGAAAGTTCCTGACCCCCACTCTTGAGTGAGCCCTCACAGAAGAGCAATCAATCACTCCTTTTGTGTCCCCTGTTTCTGTCACAACCCTGTGTTCACCCTGCCTGTGTCCAAGCTTTTTTATCTCAGGTGCACAACTGAATTTCAAAACTCGAAATTTTAGGGACTCCTGTGGCACAGACCCACGCTGTTCCTTCAGGGGAGAGTCTCACTGCGTTTTTGCCATTTGCCAGCCCGTCCCAGGAAAGTGGTTGCAGGACCATGACGCAGTTTGCAGTTTATGGCAAAACAGAGCAGAAATCACGTTCTCAGATGGCTTCACTGTTCCTATGCCTAAGAACAGTGTTGTGCATTGGCGTCTCCCATTCTTCTTGCAACCCAGGGGATTTTCAGACCTTGCTGTCACTCCTGGCACTCTGCCCCGTCTCACCACCTGAGCATCATTAAGCCAGGAATTGCCCCCATGGTAGCGGAATTCCAAAAGTTTGGATTTTATCCTCCATTGCTTAAAATACTTCACAATAGCCTCCATAAGCAGAGCTCCCTCCCTGCCACCATACCCATGGCTATATTTCCTTCAAGTCAACTTTCTGCACCTCCTACCATCCAAAAGGTGGTCACTTTCCTACTTGTAGACTTGCAGTATTTGCTCTCTCAGAACAAACCAAAAAAAAAAAAAAAAGATTGATTTCTTGGGTGTTCAGAATAATTTGCTAACTATCTAGCTGGTGTTGGACGGATGAGACAAGCTTTGGGTCTCACATCTTAACTCTTCCTAAGAAACATACTCTTTATTACAGAGAATATACTGATGGTTACCAGAGGGGAGGTGGGTAGTGGGATGGATTTTTTTTTTTTTTTTTTTTAGTGGGATGGATTAAAAAGGTGCTGGGGATTAAGGAGTGCACTTGTGATGAGCACGGGGTGATATATGGAAGTGTTGAGTCACTATATTGTACACCTGAAATTAATGTAACACTGTATGTTAACTAACTGGAATTAAAATAAGAACCTAAAAAACCCTCTATGTTGTCCATCATATAGCGATCACCAAAAAAATAAAATAAATTAAAGAAGTATAGTTAATAGATCAAGAGAGAAGCTAAAATGAAATCACATTAAATGTAATTTCAATGAAAGAAGGCAGGAAAAGAAGGGAGAATAAACTAATGCATACAATTAGAAAACAATTAGAAACATTATAGATATTAATCTAACTATAGCAAAAATAACTTTAAATACAAATAGTTTTAAAACAAAAATTCAAAGACAGAGCATGTAAAGCTAGATTAGAAAAACAAAACAAGATTCAAGTAAAAACCCATTTTGAATGTAAAGACTCAGATAAGGTAAAAATAAAGGTATGGAGAAAGATATACCATGTGTACCTCAATTAAACAGTAGCTGGTGTACCCTAATTTCAGAAAATAAGCAGACTTCAGAACAAAGAAGATCATGAAAGATAAAAAGAGGCTTTGCATGATAATAAAGGGGTCAAATCTCTAAGAGGACATAATGAGTCTAGGTGTGTATGCGTAACAGCAGGATACATATTTTTCTCAATCTTACATGGAATACCCACCAAGATAAAGCACACTCTATGCCACAAAACACATCTGAACAAATTCAAAATAACAGAAGTCATACAAAGTATGTTCTCAGACCACAATGGAATTAAACAAGAAATCTACAAAAGAAAGATAGATGAAAAAACCCTCAAATATTTGGAAATTTAACACACTTCTAAATAACAAAAGACACAAATTACTCATGTTAAAATGAAAAATGGGTCATAACTACTCATACCTTAGACATGAAAACAATTAAAAAAGAATACTATGAGCAACTCTGTGTTCACAAATTTTATAATTTAGTTTAAATGGACCCATTCCTTGACCCAGTCTACTAAAACTCACATGACGGAGAGATACATAAATAATGGAGAGATATTTCATGTTCATGCATTGGGAAACTCAGTACTGTTAAGATGTCAGTTCTTCCCCAGTTCACATATAGATTCAATAAATTCTCAATTAAAATGGCAGCAAGAGATTTTGTAGACGTTAACAAAGTGATTCTAAAATTTATATGAAAAGTCAAAATCCTACAACAGACAAAAAATACTGAAAAAGAAAACCTAAGTTGGAGGACTCATATTATACAATGCAAGACTTGTTATAAATATACAGTAATCAAGGCAGTATGGTATTGTTGAAAGAAAAAAACATATTAACAGAACAAAATAAGAAACCTACAAATACACCAACACAAATATAATCAACTGATTTTATTTCATCAACTAATTTTTGACAAAAGCATGTTCTATCTATCCTTCCCTCATTTCCTTCCTTCTTTTCTTTTTCTGTCTCTTCTAAATTTTCATTATTCCTACTATTATTCCTACTTCTGTTACTAGTACTACTACTGCTGCTATTATTACTTTTAAGTAATTTATACGTAAAGAAGTCTAATTGGATATAATTATGATTTTTGAAAAAATTTCACATAGGAAATGCATATTTTATAAATTAAAAATTCTTTAAATATCTATGAATTTTCAGTGTGGAGAGACCATGAGAAAATTAAAAGTATTATGTTGCATATTTGAATTCAAAACAATCAGTTACAGATAGAAGAAAACTGGTTAAAATTCTCAACCTATTAAACTGCTGCTTTTGAAGACAGAAGATTATTGTATTTATGCTTAAATACTTAGAGATTATCACAATACCTAGTGAATAGTTTGGCTGAATAAATGTTAAATAAAAAAGTGAAAACAGTTAAATAACTAAAGATTTTTAGAATTAATTTAGCTTTTCAGTTATGTGTAATTGTTTACCCTTGTTATTCTGTTTTGGAAATTTACAGTATTCATCATCACGTTAGATTTATATCCTTTTATAAGCGTTAGTTTAGACTAAGATAGCGTCCCTTTCTGAGGATATTTTGTGTTTTATTAAGTGCTTTCTCATCGTACATTTTCTCTTATTATTATTTTAATAAATTGTGACATTATTGGTTCCCTCTCCATTTTATAGATGAGGAATTAGAAGCTGAGAGGACTTAAATGGTCTTCAAATCCAAATAGCTACTGTCTTTGTCCAACTAGGTTGCTGCCATAACAGAATACCATAGATTGTGTGGCTTAAACAACAGAAATTTATTCCCTCAGTTCTAGAGTCTGCAGAGTCCAAGATCAAAATGCAGAAAGATTCGGTGTCGGGAGAGTGCCACTTACTGGTTCATAGAGGGCTGTTTCTAACTATGTCCTCTCCGTAGTGGAAGGCATGGGGGAGTTCTCTGAGATCTCTCTTATAAGGACACTAATTCCATGCATGAGAACTCCACCCTCATGACCTAATCACTTCCCAAAGTCACCAGCTCCAAATACCATCTCGTTGGGGATTAAGTTACAACATAGTAAATTTTAAGCGATCACAAACATTCAGTCTATAGCAGGTACATTGCATAAGATTAGATTTATGTTTTCTGACCTTACTAAGGTTCTTTGGGCTAAGCCAAAATATATTCCAACTAAGCTTGAGGATATTTCTTTGGTTAGGATGATAAACATCTGTAGAAAGAAAACCAAACAAATCATCAACCTTTCAAATGTCAAGCCTGGCATATATCCTGACTTCTGGTTTAGATCAAATTCATCATGAGAAGATAGTTTGTCCTTTTATCTAAATTCTGAGTTTTTCTATCACCTGCTATTTTGCATGGATGAATGACTTCCAAGAACACACCGTATCTATCATAGATACCACTTTTTATAGGCTGCCTGAGGTATTCAGCACTCTAATGACTTTACACCAAATAGAAAACAGACATAATAACATTAGAAACAGATTTTTTCCTATATGATCTTTTGATTAAATCAGAGGCAATGATATTATCGTGCTTTCTTTAAAAACAGTTTTTTAAAATTAAGTAGATGTATTTCTTTTTTAAAGAAATCCCACTCTAATACCAAATCTTTTGTGTCATTTCCAATGAACTCTTTGGTACCAGTTGCATCACCATAACTGCATTATGTTTTGTTTTTATTATGTTATACAGATGATTTAAAATCAATTATTTTATGCTAGTCTAATTATTAAATCAGGTGGGCATCATGTAACATTATAATGCATTTTATGTGTGTCAGTAGAAAAGAATACTATAAAATAGTAACTTAAAAACTGTATTTTTTTTACATAATGTTTTTCAACACCACCAAATGCTGTACTCTCAAAGGCAGCCATACAGATTTTCAAACAAATCAAATACAATATAAAATTTCAGTACTCTTCATGGAATTTAAGGCACCATAGTGACACAAATCATGTGGCACATTTCAAATCAACTTGAATATATGGCCAGATGGAACATTTGGGGAAATAAAAACCAAACAGTGACTGATTTTTAGCCATTTTCTTACTTTCCAGAATTTACTCAAATCCCAGAGAACACATATAATGATAAATACTTTTTTTTTACTCAAAATATCCTCTACATGAAATTATGAACTAGTAGACTTCCTAAGAAATATCAAAGGCTCCATTATCTTGCTGAGTTTGAGAGCTGTCAGTAAAATCATTTCTACTTAAAGCCACAGAAAAGAGAAGGAAGGAAGGAAGGGTGGGAGAGAGGGAGGGAGGGAGGAAAGGTGCGCTCTTCCAAAGGCAAACTTAGTGTCAAATATCTTTGGAATATCCTTTGTGTTAGAGCTACAACCACATTCCTGTGCCAATTTAGAGCTCCAGTTACTCCAAGATTATATAGTGAAATTTTACACATCACAACTAAAATGTGGAAAAAACCAGATAATCACTCTCATCTTGTTCTACATCCCCAGTCTTTTTTCTAGTACTAGATGATAGGGAAAGTGTAGACATACTTAAAATTGCAGATAGTTCTGTCTTACAATTTATTTTACTTCTTATTCATTCTTATCCCATTTATCTATTTACTGAATCATTTAGTCAATTATTTATTTACATCACTATTGATACATCATAGGTAATTATTTATTATCTCTTTATCATCTAATACCATCACTATTTATGTTATTGCTCACTTTTTTCTCCAGCTGTGCTTATTAGGAACTCTTTCAGGTTGGCTCCTGTGTCCTTATTGTTTTTAATGGCAATACAAGAATATGCAGGCATATGCTTAGTTTATATTTCCCTTGCCCCAAGTCTAAAATCAACATTTTTAAAAAGGGGTGTTTGTTTCTTTTATTAGGAAATGGTGTTTAGAAGCCATGATCTAGATACAAGATGTGCTCATTGCTTCTGGGTTGTCACTGATTCTAGGCCCTCCAAGAGAATGGAGTTAGGAAAAATATATACATACACATGTATCTATAAGCACATATATTGATTTTTGTTTTCTTACCTGTCTATTTATCTATTAAATAAATATAATTTCATACTGATATATATAACTCTAATTCATAAGCACAGAATTCATTCTAACATTTCCCTTACTTATTTGTAATGTCCTTCTTTGACAGTGAGAAATCTAGCACTCAATAGCGACACTATACTATATATATATATATATATATATATATATATATAATTTATTTATTTATTTTTAAGTAGGCTCCATGCCCAAAGTGGGGCTTGATACTCATGACCCTAAGATCAAGAATCTTGTGGTCTACTGACTGAGCCAGCTAGGTGCCTTCAAATAGATGCTTTTTTTTTTTTTTTAAGTATTCTTCATTGCTTTAAATATGACATCTATGTGTAATATAATTAGATATATTTTTCACAATCTCCTTATATTCTGGGTGCCACCCCAAACCTGGTCAAAATTTTTTCAGCTCTAGAAGCATTTTATGTAGATTTAGTAAGGTAGATTTTCCATAGTTCAACATGATATCTGCAGATAGAGACAGTTTGTATTCTTCTTTTCTAATCTGTATGTGTTTTTCCTTTTTCTTGCCTTACTGCACTGCTAGGATTTCCAATGTGGTGCTGAGTAGGAGAAGTGAGAAAATTTCCTTGCCTTGTTACCAAACTTAGAAGAAAAGCATCTAATTTCTCACCACTTAATATGATGTTGGTTGGAGGTGTGCTTTGTTCAATTTTTCATATTTTTATATGCCTACAATCATCTTCCCCTTCCTTCTCCTTCTCCACCTCCTCCTCTTCTTTTTTATTTTTAAGTTTGGACCTATGTATAGGGAAGTAGATACTATTTATTTAATCTTTATATATAAGCACATCTTCCTTTCTGCTTGGCTTTGGTGCATGTATTTGTGTGTTAATCTACTCATGGATTAGACTAGGTTTGATGTTTTTATTGACATTGAGAACAGGGAGGGGCCTCTGTGCTGTTTTCTACTGAGCTCTTGATGACTCGACCAGAATTCCCTTTTAAAAGGAAATATCAAAAGGCAATAAAAAAATACGAGCATGACACTTAGATTTTTCCATTAAGAGGTGGAGTCTGTTTTCCTTAAACTTGAATCTGGACTAGGCTTTCTACTTGCTTTGGCCAATAGAAAGACAAAAAGATGGTCTCTTGAGATCTTGGAATTTCTACTCTTTATGCTCATAGAAACTTCATCCACCACTACGTACATGAATTCAGGCTAGTTTGCTATAAGATGTGAGACATATGACCCAGTCCCCCTGTGCCCTGGCCAGTAGTCAGTCCCTTGCCAGCCAACTGTCAGATATATGAATGAGACTTTTGACCACTGGCTGAAGACAAATGCATGAGTCAATCCAGCCAAAACCAGCAGAAAAAACTGTCCAACTATTCACAGCCAAATTGCCAATCGTAGAATTGACCACAGGGATGGATGGTAGATGCAAAAAAATCCTTCCATCTCCTCCCTTTTCTTCTATTTGCAACTTTCAGAAGTAGAAGGACTTTATGCCTGCCATTAGATTATAAATCTGTTATATCTTCTTCTTCCCTAGTGTGTGGCTCTTTTATCTTGATTAATAAGAGAAAATTTCATAATATTAAAAACTCTGTTATTTATCCACAGAGTTTGCTTTCAAGACAATTGATTCACTGTCGACAAATCTGTCTACAAAATTTAAAATTCAGAATTAGCAATGAACCATTTATTTGAGCTTGATGCCCCAAAGCAGTAAAAATATTGATCTCAATATGCAGAGAAATCTGGAAATATATGGACTAATGATCCAAGAAGCATTGATTCAATATTACATAGTATTATGTATTTTATCATTTACTAACCACAGTGATTCCTTTCAATCTTTTCCAGTTATACCCATCACTAATCCCTGACTTGCCATTCTACTTTCTTCTAACTTGATCTTAACTTAGCCTGTTGCAGAGATTTCTTCCTATAAAGTCTTGGTTTCACAATATCTGAAATGATTTATAGTTACCACAGACTTATTGCCTATTATATTTTCTCCATTTATAATCAACACTTCTTTACACCAAATATTTGGAATCTTTTATTATTGCTTTTGTTCTACTTGCTAGAAACTCCTGGAGTAGAATGTATTTTGTGTTATTTAAAAAGGTAAGTGAAAGGAGAACAGGGAGTTAACTTTTCAGTACTTTATCAAGGGAGCATACTTTCCAGATATCTACTCAGTTTCTGCAATGAAAAACAAATGTTTCCTTTAAAAGTCCCATACTAACTTTAGGGTAAAGTCACACTACTTATTTTGTGGGCCCTATAGTATTGGGCTGCTGACAGACTAATATAAATAAATCACATCTCATTCCATTAAACCCTCAAATTTACTTTCACTCCTTGACACATACAGAAAGAGGCACTACTGTCCTGTAGTGCTATTACCTGCCTTGTCTTATTTGACAAAGTCTAAATATATTTTCAAGATATATTTGGTCACTCTTCTCTTTGACCTCCTCAGGTGCCCTATAAAGTATTTATTTCTGTGATATTAAAATATTTGTACATAGCTCTATAAGCTCATAGTGTGTGGCATGGTGATTGTCCATTCCCATGTTATACTCATTCAAAGACAGAGGCCTTGTCATATTGTTCTTAATTTGGATAGTAACTGGAACACTGTAGTTACATTATTTATCAAGTTACAAGAACCAAGATATCATGACTATCTTGTTTTTGGCCCTCTTTCCTTATCCAAGAGAGATCTTGATGCCTAATAAAAAATCAGTGAATACATGATGAGTGAGTTAGCCTGTGCATTCTGCATGTAAATAATGAAAAAAACATAGAAAATGCAGCCCTTGATTCATGGAGCTGATGGATCATTGATGAAGAACAGATATCAAAAAAGAATGTGCCTATACAATATAAAAACAGAATTTTAATTAGAAAGCTGAAGAGAAAAATGTATTGAGTTCCATTTTCAAAAGAGCTATCCAAATATAGCATATGTTAGCTCAGTAATATTTGGGCAATACCAAACACAATATTCTAGTGAAGTATAAACAAAATAAAAATATAAACACTCATCAATTTAGATAGAACTATATATAATAGGGCTAAGACATATTATCTTAAAAAAGTTCCCCCAAATTTTAATTCATGGAGAACAAATATTGAGGTTATAGCACATTAATTGCTGAGTTCATCTTTATCACAGAGTGAATTTTGGCAACATCTTCTCTCTTTACATGCATATATGTTTATGGCTAAAGACTGATCAGAGTGTGCTGTGTTTGGCAGTAGAGAATTATCATTAATCTCAAGGAGTAGAGTCATTATGTATAGTTCTTATAATTATTTGTTAAAGCCAATTCTTTTTAAAAAATTTTATTGTTATGTTAATCACCATATATTACATCATTAGTTTTTGATGTAGTGTTCCATGATTCATTGTTTTTGCATAACACCTAGTGCTCCATGCAAAACGTGCCCTCTTTAATACCCGTCACCAGGCTAATCCATCCTCCCACCCCCTTCCCCTCTAGAAGCCTCAGTCTGTTTTTCAGAGTCCACCGTCTCTCATGGTTCATCCCCCCCTCCGATTTCTGCACCCTTTATTCTTCCCCTCCTGCTATCTTCTTCTTCTTCTTCTTCTTTTTTTCTGAACAGATATTGCATTATTTGTTTCAGAGGTACAGATCTGTGATTCAACAGTCTTACACAATTCACAGTGCTCACCATAGCACATGCCCTCCCCAGTGTCTATCACCCAGCCACCGCATCCCTCCCACACAACCCACCACTCCAGCAACCCTCAGTTTGTTTCCTGAGATTAAGAATTCCTCATATCAGTGAGGTCATATAATACATGTCTTTCTCTGATTGACTTATTTCGCTCAGCATAACACCCTCCAGTTCCATCCACGTTGTTGCAAATGGCAAGATCTCATTCCTTTTGATGGCTGCAAAATATTCCATTGTATATATATACCACATCTTTATCCATTCATCTGTCAATGGACATCTTGGCTCTTTGCACAGTTTGGCTATTGTGGACATTGCTGCTATAAACATCGGGGTGCACGTACCCCATTGGGTCCCTACATTTGTATCTTTGGGGTAAATACCTAGTAGTGCAATTGCTGGATCATATGGTAGCTCTATTTTCAACTTTTTGAGGAACCTCCATACTGTTTTCCAGAGTGGCTGCACCAGCTTGCATTCCCACCAACAGTGTAGGAGGGTTCCCCTTTCTCCACATCCCCGCCGACATCCGTCGTTTCCTGACATGGTAATTTTAGCCATTCTGACTGGTGTGAGGTGGTATCTCACTGAGGTTTTGATTTGGATTTCCCTGATGCCAAGCGATGTTGAGCACTTTTTCATGTGTCTGCTGGCCATTTGGATGTCTTCTTTGGAAAAATGTCTGTTCATGTCTTCTGCCCATTTCTTGATTGGATTATTTGTTCTTTGGGTGTTGAGTTTGATAAGTTCTGTATAGAACTTGGATACTAGTCCTTTATCTGATATGTCATTTGCAAATATCTTCTCTGATTCTGTCGGTTGTCTTTTGATTTTTTTGACTGTTTCTTTTGCTGTGCAAAAGCTTTTTATCTTTTTTTTTTTTTTAAAGATTTTATTTATTTGACAGAGAGAGATACACAGCGAGAGAGGGAACACAAGCAGGGGGAGTGGGAGAGGGAGAAGCAGGCCTCCCGCAGAGCAGGGAGCCCAATGCGGGGCTCGATCCCAGGACTCTGGGATCATGATCTGAGCCGAAGGCAGACGCTTAATGACTGAGCCACCCAGGGATCACCAAAAGCTTTCTATCTTGATGAAGTCCCAATAGTTCATTTTTACCCTTGCTTCCCTTGCCTTTCGTGATGTTTCTAGGAAGAAGTTGCTGCAGCTCAGGTCGAAGAGGTTGCTGCCTGTGTTCTCCTTTAGGATTTTGATGGACTCCTGTCTCACACTGAGGTCTTTCAACCATTTGGAGTCTACTTTTGTGTGTGGTGTAAGGAAATGGTCCAGTTTCATTCTTCTGCATGTGGCTGTCCAATTTTCCCAATGCCATTTGTTGAAGAGACTGTCTTTTTTCCTTTGGACATTCTTTCCTGCTCTGTCAAAGATGAGTTGACCACAGAGTTGAGGGTCCATTTCTGGGCTCTCTATTCTGTTCCATTGATCTATGTGTCTGTTTTTGTGCCAGTACCATACTGTCTTGAGGATGACAGCTTTGTAATAGAGCTGGAAGTCCAGAATTGTGATGCCACCAGCTTTGCTTTTCTTTTTCAACATTCCTCTAGGTATTCGGGGTCTTTTCTGGTTCCATACAAATTTTAGGATGATTTGTTCCATTTCTTTGAAAAAAGTGGATGGTATTTTGATGGGGATTGCATTGAATGTGTAGACTGCTCTAGGTAGCATTGACATCTTCACAATATTTGTTCTTCCAGTCCATGAGCAAGGAACGTTTTTCCATTTCTTTGTGTCTTCCTCAATTTCTTTCATGAGTATTTTATAGTTTTCTGAGTACAGATCCTTTGCCTCTTTGGTTAGATTTATTCCTAGGTATCTTATGGTTTTGGGTGCAATTGTAAATGGGATTGACTCTTTAATTTCTTTCTTCTGTCTTGTTGTTGCTGTATAGAAGTGCCACTGACTTCTGTGCATTGATTTTATATCCTGCCACTTGACTGAATTCCTGTATGAGTTCTAGCAGTTTTGGGGTGGAGTCTTTGGGGTTTTCCATATAAAGTATCATATCATCTGCAAAGAGTGAGAGTTTGACTTCTTCTTTGCCAATTCAGATGCCTTTTATTTTTTTTTTGTTGTCTGATTGCTGTGGCTAAGACTTCCAATACAATGTTGAATAGCAGTGGTGATAGTGGACTTCCCTGCCACGTTCCTGACCTTAGGGGGAAAGCTCTCAGTTTTTCCCCATTGAGAATGATATTCGCTGTAGGTTTTTCATAGATGGCTTTTATGATATTGAGGTATGTACCCTCTATCCCTATGCTCTGAAGAGTTTTGATCAAGAAAGGATGCTGTACATTGTCAAATGCTTTTTCTGCATCTATTGAGAGGATCATATGATTCTTGTTCTTCCTTTGTTAATGTATTGTATCACATTGATTGGTTTGCAGATGTTGAACCGACCTTGCAGCCCAGGGATAAATCTCACTTGGTCGTGGTGAATAAGCCTTTTAAGGTACTGTTGGATCCTATTGGCTAGTATTTTGGTGAGAATTTTTGCATCCATGTTCATCAAGGATATTGGTCTGTAATTCTCCTTTTTGATGGGGTCTTTGTCTGGTTTGGGGATCAAGGTAATGGTGGCCTCATAAAACGAGTTTGGAAGTTTCCCTTCCATTTCTATTTTTTGGAACAGTTTCAGAATAGGTATTAATTCTTCTTTAAATGTTTGGTAGAATTCCCCTGGGAAGCCATCTGGCCCTGGGCTTTTGTTTTTTTTTGGGAGATTTTTGATGACTGCTTCAATTTCCTTAGTGGTTATAGGTCTGTTCAGGTTTTCTATTTCTTCCTGGTTCAGTTTTGGTAGTTGATGCATCTCTAGGAATTAATCCATTTCTTCCAGATTATCTAATTTGCTGGCATAGAGTTGCTCATAATATGTTCTTAAAATTGTTTGTATTTCTTTGGTGTTGGTTGTGATCTCTCCTCTTTCATTCATGATTTTGTTGATTTGGGTCATTTTTTTTTTTCTTTTTGATAAGTCTGGCCAGGGGTTTATCAATCTTGTTCATTCTTTCAAAGAACCAGCTCCTAGTTTCGTTGATCTGTTCTACTGTTCTTTTGGTTTCTATTTCATTGATTTCTGCTCTGATCTTTATTATTTCTCTTCTCCTGCTGGGTTTAGGCTTTATTTGCTGTTTTTTCTCTAGCTCCTTTAAGTTTAGGGTTAGATTGTGTACTTGAGACCTTTCTTGTTTCTTGGGAAAGGCTTTTATTGCTATATTCTTTCCTCTTAGGACTGCCTTTGCTGCATCCCAAAGATTTTGAACAGTTGTGTTTTCATTTTCATTGGTTTCCATGAATTTTTTAAATTCTTTTTTAATTTCCTGGTTGACCCATTCATTCTTTGGTAGGATGCTCTTTACTCTCCATGTATTTGAGTTCTTTCTAACTTTCCTCTTGTGATTGAGTTCTAGTTTCAAAGCATTGTGGTCTGAAAATAGGCAGGGAATGATCCCAATCTTTTGGTACCGGTTGAGACCTAATTTATGACCTAGGATGTGATCGATTCTGGAGAATGTTCCATGGGCACTAGAGAAGAATGTGTATTCCGTTGCTTTGGGATGGAATGTTCTGAATATGTCTGTGAAGTCTATTTGGTCCAGTGTGTTATTTGAAGTCTTTATTTCCTTGTTGATCTTTTGCTTAGATGATCTGTCCATTTCAGTGAGGGGGTGTTAAAGTCCCCCACTATTATTGTATTGTTGTCAATGTGTTTCTTTGCTTTTGTTATTAATTGCCTTATATAACTGGCAGCTCCCATGTTAGGGGCATAGATATTTACAATTGTTAGATCTTGTTGGATAGACCCTTTAAGTAGGATATAATGTCCTTCCTCATCTCTTATTACAGTCTTTGGTTTAAAATCTAATTTGTCAGATATAAGGATTGCCACCCCAGCTTTCTTTTGGTGTCCGTTAGCATGGTAAATGGTTTTCCACCCCTTCACTTTCAATCTGGGGGTATCTTTGGGTCTAAAATGAGTCTCTTGCAGACAGCATATCAACAGGTCTTGTTTTTTAATCCAATCTGATAGGCTGTGTCTTTTGATTGGGGCATTTAGCCCATTTACATTCAGGGTAACTATTGAAAGATAGGAATTTAGTGCCATTGTATTGCCTGTAAGGTGACTGTTACTGTATATTGTCTGTGTTCCTTTTTGGTCTATGTTGCTTTTAGGCTCTCTCTTTCCTTAGAGGACCTCTTTCAATATTTCTTGTAGGGCTGGTTTCGTGTTTGCAATTTCCTGTAGTTTTTGTTTGTCCTGGAAGCTTTTTCCCTCTCCTTCTATTTTCAATGACAGCCTAGCTGGATATAGTATTCTTGGCTGCATATTTTTCTCATTTAGTGCTCTGAATATATCATGCCAGTCCTTTCTGGCCTACCAGGTCTCTGTGGATAGGTCTGTTGCCAATCTAATGTTTCTACCATTGTAGGTTACATATCTCTTCTCCCGAGCTGCTTTCAGGATTTTCTCTTTGTCTCTGAGACTCGTAAGTTTTACTATTAGATGTTGGGGTGTTGACCTATTTTTATTTATTTTGAGAGGGGTTCTCTTGCCTCCTGGATTTTGATGCCTGTTTCCTTCTCCAAATTAGGGAAGTTCTCTGCTATAATTTGCTCCAATATACATTCTGCCCCTCTCTCTCTTTCTTCTCTTCTGGGATCCCAATTATTCTAATGTTGTTTCGTCTTATGGTATCGCTTATCTCTCGAATTCTGCCCTCGTGATCCAGTAGTTGTTTATCTCTCTTTTTCTCAGCTTCTTTATTTTCCATCACTTGGTCTTCCATATCACTAATTCTATCTTCTGCCTCATTTATCCTAGCAGTTAGCGCCCCCATTTTTTATTGCACCTCATTAATAGCCTTTTTGATTTCTACTTGGTTAGGTTTTAGTTCTTTTATTTCTCGTACTAATGTCCGTATTGAGTAGGTCCCTGGCAGTCGGTACTACCTCTTGTTCTTTTTGTTGAGGTGATTTTTTCCATCTTGTCATTTTGTCCAGATGAGAATAGATTAATGAGAGAACAAAATGCTAATAGTGTAACAACATCCCCAGAAAATATACTCTAAGCAAATCAGGAAAGACCTGAAGTTGGGGGAAAAGAAAGGGAATGAAAGAAAAAAGAAAAAGAAAAAAAAATAAAAAGATAAAAACAAACAAAAACAGTACAAAACAAAACAAAACAAAACAGAATATGATGAAATATGATCAGGCTGGTGCATAGATCACTGCCACACACTAGATTTCGGGTGTATTTTGGTCTGTTAGAAGAAAGTGCCTCCCAAAATTTTAAAGAAAGAAAAACTTATATATGTACAAAATAAGGGTTGATGTGATGAAGGGATGGAATATGACTGTAAAGATGAAAATTATAAAAAATTTTATAAAAGGAATTGATAAGAAGTTGTTTGAAAAAAGAAAGAAGAGGATTTAAAAAAAAAGGAAAAAAAGGGAGAGAATGTGATCATGCAGGAGAGTAGAACAAAACCATACACTAGGGTATATTTTGATCTGTTAGAAGAAACTATCTCAAAATTTTAAAGAGAGAACAACTTATATATATATATATATGCCAAAAATACAGGTAACTACTATGAAGGGATAGAATATGACTCTAAAAATGAAAAATAATTTTTTTTTTTAAAAAGGGATTGATAAGATGTTGGTTGAAAAAGGGAAAAAGAAAAATTAAAAAAAAAAAAGACAGTTAAAAAAGAATTAACTTTGAAAGACTAAAGAATCATGGTAAAAAAAAGCCATGAATTCTATGTGCATTATTCCCCTAGCGCTGGAGTTCTGTTCTTCTCATTGATTGGTAAAGTTGGTCTTAGCTGGCTGCTCTCGCTGATCTTCTGGGGGAGGGGCCTGTTGCCGGGGTTCCCAAATGTCTTTGCCGGAGGTGGAATTGCCCCGCCCTTGCCAGGTCCGGGCTAAGTAATCTGCTCGGGTTTGCTCTCCGGAGCTTTTGTTCCCTGCAAGCTTTTGGTATAGCTTTGGAGGACGAGAGTGAAAACGGCGGCCTCCCAAACTCCACCCGCAGAAGCCGAGAACTCGGGGCCCCACTCCTCAGTGAGCCCCCAGAGAAAAGCAGTCAATCACTCCCGTCTCCCTGGTCTCCGGCCGCACTCCATGCTCACCTGGCCTGTGACCGAGCGTTTCTATCTCTGGCACCTGACTTGGTGTGCAGTCTCCAAACCCAGCAGATCCCTGTGGTGCGCTCCCGTGCCACTCCTCCTGGGGGAAGAAGGGGAGTCTCCCCAGATCTGCCGCTTGTTGGGTCCCTGCTGGAGGAGCCGTGGCCTGACTGTGCCGTGGATCAGGGTTTATGGCAACCCCGAGCTGAGAGCCCGTGCCTCGGCTCCGTCTCTGCAGCCGGCTTCCCTGCTCCGATACTTGGGAGCTCTGCCGCACTCAGGCACCCCTGGTCTTCCTGTGACCCGAGGGTCCTGAGACCACACTGTCCCGCGAGGGTTCCACCCCCCGCTTAGCCACCGGAGTGATGTCCCTCAGCGGAGCTGACTTCTAAAAGTTCCAATTTTGAGCTCTGCTGCTCTATCACTCTCCAGAAGCGGCCGATGGAGGCCCCCTCCCCCGCCGTCTATCCTCCTGAATATCGCCTCGGATTCACTTCTCCGCATGTCCTACCTTCCAGAGAGTGGTCGCTTTTCTGTCCAGAGAGTTGTTGGTATTCTTTTCTTTGATCTCCTGTTGAGTCTGTAGGTATTCAGAATGGTTTGATCCCTATCCAGCTGAATTCCTGAGACCAGACAAAATCCAGGTCTCCTATTCCTCTGCCATCTTGCTCAGAAAAACTTAAAGCCAATTCTTCAGACAAGTATTGAACATTTGTTATGCAGAATGCACTGTTGTAAGTACTAGATATTTAGTCTTATTTAAGGAATGAAGAAATGGTGTCTAGATTTTATGTCCATCTCAGGTATGGCAGACATGAAAAATTCTAAAAACTTGGTATACTGCAAAAACATATAGTTTCCATTCCTTTGAATATAATCAGTAAGAAAAGAATAAATATCTATGAACCAAGTTTAGTTGATGGGGAGGGTAAGATGTCCACCAAACCCAGTATGGATCAGCAAAGATCTAGAGTTAAACGTGGTAGAGTTTGGTACAATAACAAAATGGAATTCAGAAGTCAGAGACCATGTGAGATGTGTGGTTATCATGGGTTGGCAAGAAGGCCAGACAAAGGAAAATATAAAACATATGTTGAGTTTCAGGTAAGAAACATGGGCTCTTTATGAAGCATTAGAACCTTTTCCTTGCAAATGTGTTCCCATTTGTTATTAACCGATTAAAACTCAAGGAAGTATCATTTATGAATATAAAGCAAAGAGAACATTATAGGTCAAACAGAAATATGATTAACATTAGCAAAATAAAAACATAGAATCTTAGAACAAATATGTTAATTGCAGGTATTAGATTCTGGTGGATGCTTCTGTTCTCACCAATTGAATATAGAAATAGAAAATGCCTTGTCATCTGTTCAAGCTCTTGGAACACTGCTAGGGTTCATGTGATCAAAACCCAGGATTAGCTTGCTGGATGCTGGACATGTGACTCAGTCATTCCTATAGCTTCACCTGATAGCCAGCAAACTTCAAGATGCAAAGCTACCTAGATTATTCACAATGGAACTGTGACCAAAATGCAAGGTCAGCTGAGATGAGAACTGCCCAGCTAGCCAGACCAAATTATTGAACTGCATAATCATGAGCTATGTAAAAGTTTCTTCTTTTAGCCACTGAAATTTTGGGGTAGTCTGTTATGCAATAAAAGCTGATATCTTAACCAACATAATGGGAGAGAAATTAAATCTTGACATTATTGCTCAATTCCTGAATCCTCTTTCTCTTTGATTTTTTAGCCTTTATTAATGAATAATCTCTTTTTTCTTTAATCTAGTAGAAATTGGATTTTTCTGGCAATTGCAATAGAAAAGGATCCTTGTTGATTCACCTACTAACCAATATGTATATTCCCCTTTTCTATCCCTTTGATCTATTCTATCCACTACAAATATGAACATATTACTCTACTGAATAAAATGCCTGTGGGACGCCTTATCTCTTTTTTAATATATTCCAAAGTATTTGCAGGGTCTTTCTCAATGTATGCTTTGTATAGGTCTTGACATTAATTTTGTAAGTCTTAATTAATTGCCAACACTAAGCTTCTCACACACACCCCCACCCTAGGCATGCCAACTTAATGATTGCAATTAAACACATAAAAAATTCTGCCATACCACCATACATTTGTACAGGATATTCTCTTTGCCAGAAATGTCCTTCCCCATTTGTCTTCTTTTTTAACTTATTTTTCAAGAATCATCTCCTTTAGCAATCATTTAATAAACATCATAGGATTTATAGGAGACCATTCTCTGTGCTCCGATTTGATAACAAGGTTTGATGGTGCTATAATCATAAGATACTGTGCTTCCTGAATTTCTTTCTCTCCAGGATTTGGATTAGAGCTCACTATATAGTAGGTGTTCAGTGTGCTTTGATAAATTCACATAGATATATGACCTAATAACTTTGTTCAGTGCATTTAGAATTCATTCTTTATGAGATTTAAAAATTTTAAGGTACAACTTTAGTTAATGGTTTGGTTATTCCCTTTTCCTTTCCAATGAAAATGGATAAGCAATTGTTAATAAAATTACCTAACAATTAAACTCCAAAATTATATTAAAACTTTAATCCAAATGGAAAGATATTTGGAGGATAGTCAAGGAAGCATATCTATGAAATAGAAATTGCCACCAGGCACAAGTATTAATTACTGGTATTTAAATATATTACAAGATACAAGACTCGCAAATGAGATCCAAGGGTTAATTTTTCTCTCCCTGTGGTTCCTTGAACTGTTCTCTGTATAATTGTGCTAGATGTTTCTTATTTTGCATTCTTATTTTCATATGAATCAACATCTATCCTTTGTTAATTAGGATACCCTACATTCTTCACACTTGTGGTTTTTAATAATTTTACCCAATGCTCTATGTTGATTGCATTTTTTTTTTAGCTTTACAAAATTAGACTTTTCTGAAGCCTAATATCCTTACTATCCTTATAGCGTTATGTCCTTGAAAACATTTTTTTTTTTTTATATGAAACTTGAGAAGCCTTTTGAGATGGTTAGATTGGTGTTAAGTGGAGGTAGCACGGATTCAAAAGTCATGGAGGGAAATTCCCTATATGGAACGTTGACATAAAATGACAAAGGACTAAGAAAATTGGCACTTTTAATGGATTTAATAAATTGACAACTTGATGATATTTTCAGCATTTAGCATATAAATTAAACTGTATTTTATACTATCTGAATGTTAAGCATATTTTCTAAAATGGGGGCTATAGTTATAAGAAACAATTCAAGTAAAGTATGTATTTTTGTCCATAAAATAGAACTTCAAATTGTTTGACTTTATCTTTTCAGAGTTTTGTTACTGTTTTTCAAATTTCCTTGGATGTGAGTAGATCCAAAGTTTCAGGAGAATACTGTCAAAAATCAGCAAAGTCTTTACTTAAAACCAAACCATATTAGCGCAGTTAACTTATAGTTGCTGATGACTCATTGAAAGCATTGATCTTAGTCTATCTTTTTTTCTTCCATAATTTGAATCACTAAAAGAGCTCTTATCTGTATTAAATCATGAGAGCTATTTCATATTAAATTGTAAGTTTGCAGATATTGGTTTTATTTTTCGTTGGTGCTGTGTCCTCAAGCTGCCTTCCATAGCAGAGGTATCTAAAAACGCAAGTTGGGTAACACTCCGTATCTTACTTTCTCCAAATATGAAACTATTCAACAATAGCTAGGTAGCACACTGGAATCTGAACCAATAACTCTGGCCCTGTTTCCAGCAACCTAGGGAATGTTTATGATAACTCTGAGTCAGCTTCCTCGACCTGTGAAGGGAACACAGCTGTAAGAGCATGGCCCATAGTATAAGGCAGACATAGTATAGTTTTTTTTTTTTTTTTTAAAGATTTTATTTATTTATTTGAGAGAGAGAGAATGAGAGACAGAGAGCACGAAAGGGAAGAGGGCAGAGGGAGAAGCAAAACCCCAGCTGAGCAGGGAGCCCGATGCGGGACTCAATCCCAGGACTCCAGGATCATGACCTGAGCCGAAGGCAGTCACTTAACCAACTGAGCCACCCAGGCGCCCCAGATATAGTATAGTTTAAAGAGAAACAGATAGTTAAAGAGAAACACAGCTGTCAATGCTATGAAAAATACAATGCCTTACCACATGAAAAGGGATATCAAAATTTAAATAGTAGATGGCATTTTTATCTCTCCAATGTCTGTGAATCATGCAGTATCTCTCAGTAAATTGGGAAAACAAGGGATGTAAATGTTAATGCCAAGCAGATAAAGCAGATTGTGACTTTGTAAGACATACCCCTAATTTCTGTGTTTGTTTATATATGTGTGTGTATGTGGGTATAACAACATTCGAAGATGTCATTTCTTATTTAAAAGGACTCCTTTAAGAATCAAACCATGCAATATAGTAACATTCACATAGATTTTATCACCCCAACAAGTACTGAACACACAGTTATCAGTGATATATTGTTTCTATTTGTTATAATGGTCAGTACTCAGTGCTGAAGTGAAATAAGAGAAATCAAACAATCAAGTTTAGGAGAATTAAGGCTGAAGATTCTGTCCTAAGAGGTAAACTGAAAGGTAAAAGAAAAAATAAAACTACTAAGTAACGACAAAAATGAAAACAAAAGATGACTATAGAATCATTATGTAGAGTGCTATTAGTCTAATACCAGAAACTATAAAGGATCCTATATAATATGTATATTATTATTAAAAATGACTCCAGATATTACCACATGAAGTCAAAGTCTGTTCAAAATATGAAGGTAAAATAGTTTATACTTCCACTATCACCTGTTCCTGTCAATAACTCATAGAAGAGTGGATAGTTACCTCTCCCACAGAAGTGTTGCTGTGTATTCCTAGAATCTTTCTATGTCCTCCCAGTCTAGTCCAGGCTGGCTCATTTAGAGACAAGTTAATTGAGAGAGGAGAGATCCACTCAGTTTTACAAAACTGTTTTTTGGAAAAGCTGAATCTGGAATCTATGTATATTTTTTGTCCCTTGGATACTGAATACTACAGAATAAGACTTCCATTTATAATTGGCTTTAAGAAATAATAATAACAACAATAATGTAAATGCAAATTTTATCCAAACGTATTCAGTAACATCGTAGGCCTGGACCTATTTGTTATCTTGATCTTATTATGTCTCATACTAGAATGACCTCCATAATCTTTGTGAAAAAACAAACAAACAAACAAAAACAACAGTTTAACCCTGTAGGAAGTGACCAGAAGTACCCATGAGCACCACATTATTTTTAACAGAAATGCCAATTTCCAGCTCATTGATTCCATACTCTATCCTTGTCCAAATTTCCAACACAGGATCTCTCCTGCCAGCTAACTACCAGCAGAATGAAAAAGTTTTAAGGCTAATTCAGAGATCATAAAACAAGATGACATTTAGCAACATACTCCAAGTAAATATTTCATTTGAAAAGAAAGGAGGTATAGACACAGGTGAATGATAATTTACTAGATGTAACATGCTGATTCATCTCTCTCCCTTCCATGCTGCAAGCTCTTACAAGTACACAGTGAGTGTTCTGAATTCCAGCAAGTGTAGAGTAGGTAAGCAGGCCGTGTCTGCAGTCAGTCTGTGAAGGTGCAAATCCCAGGGCCTATGTTTTGTACTTGTGGAAACTTGGTAATATTACTTAACCTCCCTGTGTCTTGCCTTTTCTCATCTGGGCAGTGGGGATTAGAATAAGTCTCACATCACAGATCTTTTTGAAGAACTAAAGGATTTCATAAATAAAAGCCACTTATAATCATGCCTGAAGGTCCGTAGTAAAGTCTGTATAAAACATAACTATTCTTTTATACTCCCGGAACTGTATCTCTCCATTTTTTCTCTACATACTTTCCTTAACTAAATTTTGGGTTTTATTTTTAGGTTACCTTTCTCATCTTGCACTTCCCTCATTATTATGAAAAACATGAGAGGCTGTGGCACTGGAAAACAGGTATTATGTGTAAGTTATGGATACTAGCCCCTTTATGTAGTCCAGGAGGCATTTGTTATGCACACTAACCTCCTCTTTCATGCTTGAGTCCAGGAGGCAATCAAAGAAAGAATATTGTGAGGGAAAGCAAAATCACAAAACCAGATCAACTTGACTGACTCTTCAATCTGAATGTGCCATGCAAAAGAGATAGAACTTGGTGAAAGAAATGAACATGGAACTCTTTCGTTATATAGGTCCAGCCAAGGAGAGGCGAGAGATGAGGGTGGGCTCTGAAAGCTTACCCATTCATCCCATGAGCAGACATTATGTCTCCTCAGTCCTAGCTACTCAAAACATGCTGAGCATGAGATATGGGAGTTTGTTTGGAATTAACAGTGAGTCTTTCTCATCTCAGTGCCCTTGCTCCGGACTTGTTATAGAGCCCAACACATGTTAGGAGCTCTGTGAAGGTTTGTGCAATGAATGGTGTGTATTATTAGGAATATGCTCATAAATAAAATTGACCTATCTGTACCTTGTTGCAAGCCTTTTACACTTAGTACAAGATTTAGCTGTTTGTGGTATCAAAAATACCTGCCCAATATCCAACCTCACTTCCTACTATATCTGGTTTTCATACACCACATATTTTAGTTCTCTTTCAGTAGATTTATCCTTGCCCTAGCTCCTCAAAATTCCAGGTTTTGGGTAGAAAGGAGCAAACAGCCTTCGCAGGGATACTCTTTCCCCAATTCTAGCTTCATAGAATCCAATGAAACTTAGAGTTTAAATATTCTTATTCTTTTTTCCATATATATATATATATATATATATGTTATTTATTGCTGCACAGCAAATTACCTCAAAACTTATTGGCCTAAAACAAATATAAACATTCATCATATCATATATCATATCATACAGATTCTGTGTATCAGAAACTGAGGTACAACTTGGCTGAGCTGAACCAGCTCCTGTCTCTTCATCTTGAACTGAAGAGGAGATGTCACTTGAAGCTGCAGTTATCTGAAGGCTTGGCTGGGAATAAAGGATCTGCCTCCAAGATGGTTCACCCACATGGCTGTCAGGTTGGTGAAGGCTGTTGTCAGGAGGCCTCGATGCATTGCCATATAGACTTCTTATTCCTAATTATACCTGGAGCTTATAGTTAGTGCTCAACTCTCTACTCACAGCAGTGCCCCTTCTGGTAATCAGAGATTTTATACCCATAGTCTTCTTCATTCCTCTAGGAAGTCTTATACATGAAGCAAGTGCATATAATACAAAAAGACTAGAAGGGATTAATTTAGAATAAACATATCAAGTCTTGTAGGCACTTATTACATGCAAATCACTAATCCATAATGGAAAAAGCAGCTCATTTATTGTCCTGAAGGAGATCATATCCTGGTTGTGGAATGGAGTTTACAAACACCCTACACTCTATCTCATTGTTGGAGGAGTTCTCAGTTTCTTTCATTAGATTTAAAGCTTAAGATATTCATCTGCATTTTTAATACACAGCAATGGTCCTATAAAATTGTGGGTTTTGTAATGTAATCATTAAATATTTGTAGAGCAACTGCAACAGATATGTTTTGGACAGAGATGCATGTAAGCCAAACCAAAACCAACCAAACAAAAACAAACATACCCTGGTAGAACTTACCTCCTAGCAAGACTGTGGTCATGAGAGTGAAGATAAGAAATGACTAAACAATTAACCTCTTAAATTAGTGTGTTACAATGGGATAAGTGGTATGGAAGTAAATTCAATAAAGAACATGGTAATGTGAATCAGAAAAGCAGGAGGGAAGGAACATGTAATTTTAAATAAGATACTGTCAAGGTGGGCCTCATAGAAAAGTGACACATGAGAAAATCTTTGACACAGATGTAGTAGCCAAGGAGGTGAGGAAGAGGAAGGAGATAATATCCACATAGAGATGTTAGTGCAAAGACACTAAAAGTAGAGAGTGGCTGAAATGTTTGAGTAACATAAGAAAGGTCAATGTGGCTGGAGCAAAGTTAGCAATAGGGAGAAACAAGACCACATACAGAATGATGGGGAAGACTATACCAGCTTGCTAGGTCGTTATCCGACTTTGTCTCTAAGGGAAGTGAGAGTTATTGCTGAATTTTGAATAGAAAGATGCATGGCAGCCTACTTTATTTAAGGATACTATTAGCATTTTGGACAAAGATGGCAGAAAAGAGAACTTCACCTTCTGAAAAAGTAAAAAAAAATATAAATAAATAACACAATAATTATTGTATATTTTATATATAATAATACATATAACTTATGAAATATATAACAATTATAACTATGTATGTAACTATACATAATATATAATATATGTAACATATAATATATGTAAAAAAACTTTACAATGGTGAACACCAGGCAAAAACTAATAGTGATCACTGAAAGATAGAAAACAAAAGAGGTGAGCCTACTATTGCCCCAGCATACTGCATCAAGAGACTTTCCATGGACCAGAGGATCAGTGATCTGTGGCAAAAATTCAAGAGACCTAATATACATGTATTAGGACTTCCCAAAGAGGAGGACTATGTAGAAAGAAAGAAGAAAAAAGACAAACTTCAAACTTCCAAATTTGGTGGAATTTAACTCTGTGGATTTAAGAAGCACAGTAAAAAGCCAAGACATATCAAGACACAGTTATCAAGTTTCTTGATACCAATAAAAATTAAAAATCTTAAAAGCACCCAGAGATAACTATAGACAGAGGGACAAAGATTATCAGCTAATTAGCCAATTTCTCATGAGAAACAATGCAAACGAAAAAAAAAAAGTGGGTCTTCTTTTAAAACACTGAAAGAAAATAAACAAGAAGCTATCAACCTACAATTCCATACTTAGTTAAAATATCCTTCCAAAAAGCCTTTCTCAGATAACCATAAACTTAAAGTATTAATCACTGGCAAATCTGTATTGCAAGAATTGCTAAAGGAAGTCATTCATACAGAAGGAAAGTGCTATCAGATGAATATATAGATCTACAAACAGGAATAAGAACCAATGAAATGATAACTACATGTGTAAACACTTAAGGAAGAACTGTTGTAACTACACACATTCTTTTAGATATCTAAATAGAGTGACTCTTTTTCCAACTCGTTCTATGATTACAATGAGACTAAAGCCAAACAAAATTCATTACAAGAAAATTGAATCCAATAATGTATAAAAAAACTAATGTACAATGATTAAGTGGGGTTTAATATAGAAATGAAATGTTGAATTGTGATCTGAAAATTAATATAATTCATCAATTTTATCCACTAATAATTAAAAAAAGAATAACAACATATGAATATCTTAATAGATACAGAAGAAAAATTTGATAAAATCACATTCATTTCTGGGGGAAAAAAAAAAGAACTCATGGCAAACTAGGAACAGAAATGAAATTCTTCAAATCTGACAGAGGTAATCTATAGGTGACATCATACTTCACACTTTAGTTTCAGAATAATTTAATTATTAAATTATGATTACTGTTAAATTACTAATTAAAGTATTATTGTTAAATTATTAACAATAATAATTAAATTATTGGTGTTAAATTATTAATTAAATTATTTAGTCTGGGAGAAAAGTTAATTTCTCTTGAAATCAGGAGCAGGAAAAGGATGCTACTGTTTCTATTCAGTGCTAATCTGGAGGTTTTACTCAATGCAATAAGACAAGAAAAAGAAATGAAACAGAGATTGGAAAGTAAGAATTAAAACTTTTCTGTGTTCATCAAAAACATGAGTGTCTATATAGATCTATAAAATCTGAGTAGAAAAAATAAGTGAATTTAGGGAGGTTATTGGATATAAGCAATATTGAAATCTATAAAATATAAGTGAGTGATTAAAGAAAACTAATAGAGAGATATACCATAATTTTAGGAAAAAAAATAGGAAAATATCTATATGACTACGATCTTACATGTATGCCAAGAGCACAATTCTTAAAATAATAAATTGATAAACTGGGCACTTGATCTTCAAATGCAATATTAGAAGAACAAGAAGACAAACCACAGACTGGGAGAATACCTATGGAAAGTCCATATCTGATAAAGGTCTTGAACTCAGAATATATAAGAACTCTGAAAAATTGACAAGAAGAAAACAACCTAATCAAAAAGGCAAATATTTGAAAAGATACTTCTCCAAGGTAGATATATAGATGTCAAATAAGCACATGAAAATGTCCTCAATTCATAAGTTGTTCTGGAAATGCAAATTTAAACCACAATGAAATATGCACCCAGAATAGAACAACTCAAATCAAAGACTGATCACAGCAAGTGTTGTCTAGGATATTGAGCAAATAGAGTGCTCAAATGCTGTTGGTGTCAGGGAAAATGATACAACCAATTTTGTAAAAAGGCTTAGCAGTTTTTAAAAAGTTATTAATAAACTACCATATGATTAAGCCTCTCCAAGTATTCTGTTATTTACCCAATGAAATGACAGCATATTTTTTTTTAAAGATTTTATTTATTTATTTGAGAGAGAGAGAATGAGAGACAGAGAGCACGAGAGGGAAGAGGGCAGAGGGAGAAGCAGACCCCCTGCTGAGCAGGGAGCCCAATGCGGGACTCGATCCCAGGACTCCAGGATCATGACCTGAGCCGAAGGCAGTCGCTTAACCAACTGAGCCACCCACGCGCCCCCATGACAGCATATTTTCAGACAAAGACTTAGACACAAAGATCATACACTGTACGATTCAACTTGCTTAAAATACTACAAAAATGCAAATTAATCTCTGGGGACAGAAATCAATTCAGTAATAGGCTGGGGAGGGAGAAAGAGATTGTGGAAAAAGTTACAAAATGGAAAAAGGAAACTTTTGAGGTGATGGGTAGATTTATTACCTTGATTTTTGTGGTTATATGTTAATATGTTTATTATCGTGATTTTGTATCTATAGCAGATGGTTTCACAAACGTGTATTTGTTTTGAGACACTTAGTTATGCACTTTAAATGCGTGCAGCTTATTGTATGTCAATGACAAGTCAATAACATTTGTTGGAAACAAAATAAGACAAAGTAAAATATATTCAGCAAGATTGTTAAGGGACACAAGGGCAAAGCAAGGACTCCAGCCAGAAAAACAGATTCAGTAGCTCACATAAGGAATTATAGTGGCTCAGATCAACATGGAAACACTGGAGGCAGAGCAAAATGCTAAGATTTTAGATACATTAGTTAGAAACGCCAGTATGATGTTCTGATAGATTGGATGTGGAGTGTCAAAGAAAGAAAGGAGTCTGAAATTACTCTAAAATGTTTGCATGATCACATAAAAAAATGGAGTAGATACAAATGTAGAAAGGGCAGACTGAAAGCAGGTTTTATTTTGGGGATTTATTGGGAGTTCAACTTTTGAGTAGTTAATTTTACATGCCAATTAGACATTGAAATGAGGATATTTCAAAGACATTTGGGTCTATGAGTCTGAAGTTCAAGAGAGAAGTCTGGATGACAGATACAAAATTGGCAGTTAGAATAGAAAGATACAATGGTAAAAATAATAGACATAATAGCTACGAGCATGTATTGAGTGTTTACGGGGCGCCGGGATAAAGATAAATGTTTTAGGCCCATTTCAATCAATCTTCTCTGAAACCCTGTAAAGTCAGTACATTGACTTTGGCCCATATCTTCAGATTAGTAAACTGAGTTTTAAGGCAGTTAAATTGTCCAGATTGGTAAGTGGGAAAGAAAGAACCCATGACATCTCTCTGAATCCAAAGACTGAATCTTTAACCCTTAGACTGTTCTGCAAAGCAAATACCTTCTTCAGCACCAAATGGGAGTAAGTGGATAGATGTACGGATGAATGGAATGCATGGGAGAAGTAATTTGTGTAAATCTAAACAAAACAGCTGTTAGCAAAGTGCACCAACTGCTCCAAGAAGGCAAGGGAAAGAACAATCAATTCTGACTGAGGAGATCTGGGAAGTCAACCTAAAAAAAAGTTAGAGTGCTACAAATAACGGGATGTTGCTAGGTATAAAAACAGGAACATGGCAGGATAGATGGAAGCACAGCGGAACAATGACTTAGACATTAAATGTCTCATCAAGAACAGACAGAGATAAAGAATGAGATTTGGCTGGGCAGTAGGGGCACAGTGAGAAGTGGTGGGAGATGCATTTAAAGGGATCCATGGGAAGCCAGCGCTGGAACGCTTTAGCGTGATGTGTTAACATACTTCACTGAGACCTGCTGTAATCCACTGCTGGACGCTGGAAGGGAAGACTGTATATTGGTGACACATTGCCATATGTAGAGAATATGATTAAATAAAATCTATGACCAAATGACTCTTTAAAATCCAGGGAAGTTCCTTGCAAATGGCATTCACGGACTGTTTATTGATAAAATTAGGAAAATCTGTCACATATAATATATACCTTTTAAGATTTCTGATTTGTACCTTACTATAATTACTATTTTCATTGACGGAAAATATGAGATTTTCAGGATCTTATTGTGTATTTAGCATAATACTGTAATTTTTGAGCTAATTTCTTCTTTGTAATATGACAGATTTCTGCTATAATGTTAATATATATTAAAATACTTTATTGTATAGTAAACATGCCAACATATTCAGTATTTTAGTAACTGAAATGACCTCAGGAGTTTCCTAAAGCTCTTTTTTCCTATTATTCCCATTTTTAAGATGAATGCACTGAGACTCAAGTAAACAAGAGAGTCATTAATAAATTGTGGAAATCAAGGTCATTTAAAATAATAATTTTTCCACTACTCAAATTTTCTCAGAAAAATTTTTTTCTCTGACCTGGATGTGGGCAAAGTGAACCTCAGCCTGTTCCCATGATTGAAGTATCATGGAAACTACTTAATGGGGCCCACAATATATATGTATTGCTAAGTCATTTCCTTTGCTTGAAATGGTCTATAAATAATGAAAATAAAATTAAATTAAAATTAAGCTGGTTGGCTAGTTACTAATGCTGAGCACTGTGCCTTCGATATACAAGGCTTTTTTCTTTCTTTTTAATGTTTATAGAATTACAGATATTATGTCTTTGAATTCTTGCCATGATCTTATAATATAGGTCTCTTAAGTATTCTCATTTATGTGTTATGTAGGAAGAATCTCAGAGAGATTAAAAAAACAACATCCATGATCGCAGGACAGGATCTCATGGACAATGTATCTCAGAGCATGAATTCTGCACCAATTTGTCCAATGGCTGAAGCTTTCACTCTGAGTTACTACATACTATGGTAGTCTTCACAGCCCAGCTCCAAAGGTAACCATGTTGGATAACTCTAACCTGTTCTATATTTTGTGAATAAAAATAATCCCTTCTTTTTGGTGGAAAAATAGCCAAGAAAATAAAGGCTAAGAGTAATATTTAAATTTTTATATACTATTTGTATTTTTTACTCCCATTATAATTCTCAAAAGCTAAGCAATTCATGACTCAGAGTATGGGTATACTGAAAGCACCCTTCATCTCATCTCTTTCTTCTGTTTGGTCAAGATCAGTTTTCATGAACTTCACTTCTGTGGTTGCTACCATGTAAATATTCTGCAGTTTTATTACTTTTATTTTGTTTCTCAAAAGGGGTTACATGAGTACATTATGTCATATTATATTATATATAAAATTTACATATATTATATACAGCCACAAAATATACTAACCTAACTTACTTTGTTTCACTGTTATTTACCATTTAACAGTGACATCACGATTGTTCCCTTTGATAATAATTCCCCTGATAAATGATTGTTCCACATGTAATTGGAATTGCACAATGGTTTAAAATTCAAATAAAGAGGAATGTGCACATGTAACTCTTTAACTCTTACTTCTTAATAAGTGCCAAGCATGAAACAGCCCCCACATCCCTCATAATGAAATCTGTGAGGCCTAATTTTTGAGGGGGAAAAAGTACACAAAGTATGATGAAATAAAAATTTTTAATTGATCAATGCATTTGCTGGATTGATTAATCAAATAAAGTAATTATTTAAAGGTATTTGTATTTTTCTCCAAACAGTCCAAAGTAAAATTCAGAACTGATATGAATATTCCTGAATTGGAAATGAGAAATCTTGAATTTACTTACAAAGTGTAAATTGACCAGAGATCACGATAAAGATTTCTATTATCTTCACACTTGGTTTTTTACATCTGAGGGGTCAGCACATTGTTCTTCTTGCCATCTCGGATATAATTTTCCCCATTAGTAGGAGAAGCGGAAAAAGTAATGTCCCTGACTCGTCAGACTGTTACATTGACAACACAGACCTTGGGTGGAACGCTGGTCTGTCACCTCTGGAAGGAGAGCTTAAAGGGATTTGGCACTAGTAGAGAGGGAGGGGGGTGGGGAGAACAGTGAGATGAGACAATGCAGAAAGGAAACCAATTAAAAAAAATGAGAATAGGTAGGTGGAGAAAGATTTCTTGTTGTTGTCATCGCCGATAGTGTTCATATGTTTTACCTTCTCTCTTTTTTTTTTTTACATTTTTTTAAATTTTATTCTTATGTTAATCCCCATACATTACATCATTAGTTTTAGATGAAGTGTTCCATGATTCATTGTTTGTGCACAACACCCAGTGCTCCATGCAGAATGTGCCCTCCTCAATACCCACCACCAGGCTAACCCATCCTCCCACCCCCCTCCCCTCTAGAACCCTCAGTTTGTTTTTCAGAGTCCATTGTCTCTCATGGTTCGTCTACCCCTCCGATTTCCCCCGCTTCATTCTTCCCCTCCCGCTACCTTCTTCTTCTTCTTCTTCTTTTTTTTTTTTCTTAACATATATTGCATTATTTGTTTCAGAGGTACAGATCTGAGATTCAACAGTCTTGCACAATTCACAGCGCTTACCAGAGCACACACCCTCCCCAGTGTCCATCACCCAGTCACCCCATCCCTCCCACCCCACCCCCCACTCCAACAACACTCAGTTTGTTTTACCTTCTCTTAAAAAATAAAAACATCTATGGTTTTCAAAGCAAGAATCCTGCCACTCAAGAAATAACTATTCTAAATATACGAGACCACTTGAGGGCACTGTGGCATTGCATTTTGGTCAAGTGACCTTTGAAACGCAACTCCGGGAGAATAATCTAGTTTTTCAAAACCCAGGATGAGCACATACAGGTACTCTAGGGTAATGTCTGTACATGAGGATGGGCATAGCTGTGTGGACATATAAATCAGTTAGTGCCCCACCGAGGCAGCCGCCGGACCAGAGATTGCTTTCCACATCCGGCTTTCACTATATGCTTCAGAGATTTCCTTTACTGGTTGCTCAGGCTGAACTATGATATTATGATTTTCCAATTGCAGGGATAATGGATCATTTTTGGCATTTCCTACTCATTAGAATCTGTGCCAGTGTGATGGGTTAATTTAGGGGCATTTTCTGTCCTTGGTATAATCACTGGGAAGGGAATGAGAACGGCTGCTGAACATTACAGCACAGGGTGCAGGACTTAGATGTGAAAAAGGAGAGAGAGAGAGAGGGAGGCTTGGAGAGAATGTGTTCGTGAGGCTTAGCAGAGCAAAGGTAAAAGTCTCAGTTTACTGGATGGGATCAGAATCAGTGGGCAGGTCAGAATGGAATGCAGTGCTAATATTGGAAAATGTTTAAATGTATGCTAATAGAGCTGGATCCTCTCATGCAGTAATTTTCCTTTTTATTAAAAATCAACTGACTGCAATAAAAATAATGAAGGCTTTTTATTTGCCATTTGCATTTTTTAGCATTTATAATTCTTGTAATAAAAGAAATATCAGACTTGAGTCTTGTATGAGTAAATGTCTTTGATAAACATATATTGAACATCTACACTGTGATCAGCATATTTATAAGGATGGGAAATAGAGGAAATCTTAAGAGTTCCTCCTGCCCTTACTCAGAACACTCTTTGAATAAGTTGAAATACTTTTTTAAGCAAATGAAATATGAACTGGCATCCTGTGGTCTCAAGTTCTCCATCTAAATTTATTTAAAAGCTATTCTCATTCTACGTTTTTTTGTTTTGTTTTGTTTTGTTTTGAGTGAAGCAAGCTTGGGATTCAAAAGTAGCCTTCAACCTCACCCACCTGATTAATTAAAATTGTCAGTAACCTTGGGAAATTCTTCTATGGCACAGATAAAATAGTGAGCATATCCTCAGTTGTAGACATGTATATGTTGAGAAATTAGAAGTAATCTTGTTACCAGAGAAAAAGGAAAGACATAGTGGAGAATGTGACAGACTTAAAAATAATAAAGAATGTAGGAAAGAATGGCTTATTTAAATATGAACAAATGACAATGAACTTATAATACAGAGTCACAAAAATGGAGAGATTTGATGGGTCTATAACATGGCTCTGTATATCATAAAACATGGAAGATGAAACATATAAAGATTATAAGATGGTCTCAGAATGTCATTAATGAATGGTGATAAAACAAAGGAGGAAGGTGGACACATGAACTTATACTGAGACTTTTGATAAGAGGTGCTTTCTGCTTCAAGTAAGAGGTTTCTATGAATTATAAAGAATAAGAAACATCAAATCTGTGATTGTTAAGAAGTTATAGGAAATGTCAGCTAAAAGTAAAACTGAGCTAGTTAAAAGAAAATCTAAAAGGGATTACTTGAAATTTTATAAAAAGCCAGACTTAATGGGTAATTTCAGAACAAAGTAAGAAACTAATTTTTTGAACATTTTTTTCTTTAGAAACATCCTCAGCGGGTAGTAAGCATCCTGCCAATGATGGTGTCAAGTAGAGACAAGAAAACCATTTGATGGGATGTTGCGAAGATAATTTTTAAATCAGCTAGTGGTTTAACATTTCTTCCTTAAAGTAATATCAGTCCTGAGTTTCAATTAGTATCTTCAAACTATACATTTGAAAATATTTATATGCAAATATCATGTGCCAGTCATAGTAGTGGGCATTGTTGATATCAGAATAAAGAAAAGCAGTATGTATTTTTAATAGAGTTACGCATATTCCTGAACAAATGATTTAGTATCATACCAATGGAAAGTGTCACCAAATTGATCCATAGGTTTAATGTAATTAAACCTAAAGCCTAGGGGATTTTTTAAGGAATTTGAGAAGGTGATTGGCAATTTTATATAAAAAAGCTTAAGAATATAAGCGAAATAAGCCAATCAGAGAAAGACAATTATCATATGATCTCACTCATATACGGAATTTAAGAAACAAAACAGAGGATCATAGGGGAAGGGAGGGAAATAAAACAAGATGAAATCAGACAGGGAGACAAACCATAAGAAACTCTTAATCATATGGGGCGCCTGGGTGGCTCAGTCGTTAAGCGTCTGCCTTCGGCTCAGGTCATGATCCCAGGATCCTGGGATCGAGCCCCGCACTGGGCTCCCTGCTCCGCGGGAAGCCTGCTTCTCCCTTTCCCTCTCCCACTCCCCCTGCTTGTGTTCCTGCTCTCACTCTCTCTCTCTCTCTCTGTCAAATAAATAAATAAAATCTTAAAAAAAAAAAAAAAAAGAGAAACTCTTAATCATAGGAAACAAACTGAGGATTGATGGAGGGGAGGAGGGGTGGGGGCTAATAGGTGATGGACATAAAGGAGGGCATGTGATGTACTGAGCACTGGGTATTATATAAGACTGATCAATCACTGAACTCTACCTCTGAAACTAATAATCCACTATATGTTAATTAATTAAATTTAAATTTAAAAAATGGAAGAAAAAATAAAAAATCAATTCATTAAATTAAAAGTACTTGAGCATTAAAAAAAAAAAAGCTTAAGCATAGAAGAAGCACAGGTTATTGTATGGTACTGACACAGGGGTAGATAAAATGACCCATGCAAGATAATAGATATTATAGAAACTGACTCAAGGTATATGCAAACTTAATGAGTCTATCTATGTAGTATGCAAATCGTTGCATATAGGGGGTGTCATGCGATAAGCAGTGTTAGGAATACATATTTTAAAATTAAAATGGATCTCTATGTCATAAATTATATATAATTTCTCCACACAATATATATATTCTCCAAATGGAATAAGAACTTAAGTCTGAAACCCAAATCCCTACAACTTTTAGAAGAAAATATAGGAGAATACCTATTTGTCTCTAGGAAAGGAGAGGTTACCTAAGTAATTCATGTGAAACATTAATGCAGAACTGATGTTTCAAACATTTTATCAGATTAAAATTAAGTAATTATGTTCATCAAAAGATACCATAAAGTGAAAAAGAAAGCCAATAAATGAGAGAAATAATTGCAGCATATGTAATTAATAAATAATGTCTAGGATATATAAAGAACAATAATAAATCAATAAGAAAAACAGCCTTTTTTATTTAAAAAAATGACAAAAATCATGAATAGGTATCTCTTTCACAAACAAAGGGAATCCTTTTCAAATAAGGATAGTCACTCAACCTAATTAGATATGAGGAAACTTCCACTTTCATAATCACTTTCACACTCAGTAGACCAGTAAAAACTGGAAATTTAATAATACTGAGTGCTGAAAAAGGTATGGATAAAGAAGAGTGCAAAATAATATAATCATTTTTAGAAATAGTTTTGTATTATTTCACAATTTTAGCATTTGCATAATTTATGACCAAACAATGAAATTCTTAGGTAAACACCTTAGATAAATTCTGACATGTGCACCAGGAAACCTACAGGAGAATTGTGATAATAGCCTTGTCAGGAGCTGGGGTGGGGTGCCACCAACCTCAATTCCAGAGGTGACAATGTGACAAAGTTCAAGCTTATAAGGTATTCCAATTATTTAATCATTATACTTACTTCAAGAAGGAGATTTGAACAAAGTCAGGTGAATATATCTAATTATCAAGATTTAATTTTTTTTATTCTTATTTTTTAATAGCCAAAAAAAAGACCCTCTCTTTCCACCAATATTGTCTAGCTGGGAGGTTGTAAGCCTGGACCTGTTGGTGGCTGTCTTACAAGAGTGAAGGTAGAGCTTGCCTGAGAATAAAACTAAAACAGAAAATCAGAACCAAAAGATGAAAGCAGACACAATTTTACCCTGTGTTAAACAGTCAGCATGCCTTTGAACTTTCAGGGTTTTTTTTTCCTTTCTTAGGTCAGTTTGAACTGTGTATTTGCCATTTTTAACCAAATGTTTTATGACAAACACTTCCCTCACACATTTTTCATGAATGCAGGTTCTGTAACAAGGGCATGGTGACAGGGTGCTTCCCTTCTGGTTTCTTGTTCTCTGAATGCATCCTAGTCTGGTCTATGGTGGCTTCTTTGGTACCTTGCCATGGTTCTTTTTTCCACAATGGTCCCGGCTCTCCTTCCACTTTAGATTGTGGGACTCCTCTGACCTATCATCCTGCTGACTCTAATTCTTCTTCATCAATGCTCTCTTACTTATTCCCTAAGGTCCCACAAAACATTCCTGGAAATCTAATCATGGAGCACTCACTATGTATGACTTGTCGTAACTTTAGAGCTACTTATCAAATATGAGCTCACGTTTTCTTCAAAAGCTCTCCACCTCTGAGATACTCTTGACCATAAAACTGAACACCAGCGGACCAGTTCTTGCCAATCCTTAATCTACTCACTAACAACCCAGGCATCTCCAGAATTAATAGTCCTCTTTCTATAATGACTGGAATATATTCCAGCATTTTAATATATATAATTTATTAAACCATTTTCTCATTATGTAATATATTATTTTCAGTGTTTTCTTCATTTATATTATTCATAATAATATAATAAACACTTCATTGAGTAGTTTCTACTTTTGTTGAATTATATATTTAGATAAATTAAACTAGAAGAATAAGTTGATTGATAATTAAAAATACCATTACAGCTCTTACCGTAAACTACAATATTGCTTTACAAAATAGTTTAAGTGACATAGGTGATGGATGAGTATACTAGTCTATAACATCACCAGTATTGGGTGACATTTTGAAATTTCTACTTTCTTAGGTGTGCAAGAAAATGTGACTGTAATTTTTTTTATTACCTCTTAGATGCATATTTGGCTATCAGTTCTTTTTACAGAGTAAGTTCAATTTATGCATTACATAGAAAAGAAAGAGAAATCAATTAAAAAATAAATAACCACATAAGGAAAACCATTGTTATAAGAACAAACAAGATATATACAATAAAGAGTAAAGCATAATTTTACTGCTTTAATTTTTTATATTATTCTTAATTTCAAATTTTCACAGAATAATTCAAGTCCTGATATAGGCTTTATAATTGATGTATTAATTTCATTTTTAGCACAATCTATCACATTAGTGAACACCGAGGATTGAGAAATCGTAATTGAGCAGTGCTAGTGTCAGTGAGTCATTAGAATGCATTCAGATGTGTTGTGACTTGGAATATTACTCTTCTCCCACCACATTACTTAGGCCTTCAGCATGTGATCTGAAGCAAAGTTGAAAGCTGACATAAGGTGTAATGAAGTTAGCTGCGCCAGGTTTTGGTGGTCACTTATAATATTACGTAAGAGAATCGAAAACCATTTTCTCCTTAATCAATATATTTGAGGAATGTACATTTGGGAAGTTTGGTGCTATGCAATTCTGGAAAAAAAAACCAACAACAACATAATAAACTATGTAGTTAGTTAAATAGATAGGGAGAACACTGTCCCACACATGGAGCCAGATCAGTGAATAGAGGTCTAGACTGAGAGTCAGATAGTGTGGGTTCTAACCACAACTATCTAGATTACTCTCTACTGGTCTTCGGTAAAATGCTTGACTATTTAAAATGATGGTGTCCTTATATGCTGAATGGGGATGAGGAGTCCTTCCCTAATAGACTTTGTGAAGGTCAGCTGTGGTGTCTGTTTAAAATTAATGCACTACAGAAACATAAATTTCTCTTCCTATTTGCATCTCACCATCTTCTACATTGGGGGATAGTTTTGTTCATTTCTGTGGCACAGAGAAACACAAACTGAATTAATTAATTCAGAGTGAAATTATCTTTATATGTCCTCCCAGAAAACACACCCTTTATGCTGTCTGATTCTAAGAAAGTGTTTCTCCATAAATAATTGTTGTCAAAACAAAGAGCCTTCCAACTCCTGGAATTGCAATCACATTAGACAAGCATGCCCTCCAAAACACTGTCATTGTTAATCAGACCTCAGAAATCTACATTGAATAATGGAATTTTGAAATGGAAGAAAAAAATACGTCTCTATATTTTGGCAGGCTTGTGCTTATATATGAATGTGAACAGACATTTGCAGACAATATTATCAAAAGTTCATGAGCAATAATTGTAGTCTTCACTTGATTCTCCATTTTGCCAATTTCTCTCAAGATTAAATGTGAAAAAGTGCATCTGAAATATATTTAATGGGCTATCCAGAAGGCACTGTGGAAGATAGATCCTTTAAAACTGTTTTTAGACTCAACTGAAGATTTACTACATGAAGAGGTAGAGATGATTGCAAGTGATTGTAAAATCTGTCATGAGAAAGTGATTATTGAGCTTCTATATATCTAAGTGCTAATTAGCTGGCGGGTGTTATATACACACGAGTTCTCTCTCATACATATTCTACACACACAGACACACACACGTATAGGTGGATGCATATATGTGTGTGTGTCTGCATGTATATGTGCACATATATGATGTACACACACATCAATAAAGTCACAATCTGAGGCCTTAATATGTCTTAAAAATGTGTTTTTTTAAATTGAATTCCTATTACCTCTCCAACCATATGTCTCACAACTTCCTCTGTCTTACCCTCCTCTCCTTTTAGTTTTCTGAAATTCCCTGTGTCCTTTCTGTGTCTAGTCTTCATTCCATGCTGATCTTTCTGCCTGGGACACCCTTTACATTATTCATTCCTACTTCAAGTGTCAGCTTTAATGCATTTTCTTTGAGAAGCGTTCCATAGTCTTCCAACTCTGGCTTAAATGTCTTTTATACATGCTCTCAAAGTACATTGTGATGGTGTTTGTTAATCAGCAGTGACTGGATACTTGTCTACATTGTCAGTTAGATTGCAAACTCCATGAGGACTGGCATGAGACTTTATTAACTGTAGTATCCCCTGTGCCTTAAACACAGAGAAAGCATTTAATGAGAATTTATGGAATAAGTGTATGAAAGAATGAATGAATCAAGCAATTTGGGCAGCTATATTTGGCCCTAATAGGTTCCCCTTAACAAGGACTGGAGATCAGAAGGAAGGGGGAGATAGGATGGGGTGTTTCTTCTCTACTGGTACTGTCAAAAACATTTCTCTATTTTTTTCGCCAAATGTCTGTTGATAAGAACATAAGCCCAACCATTAAGGCAATTACAATGGACAACTTAGTTCTAATAATCATAAAGTTGTTGATTCAAAGAAATCAGCTAAAAACAATACACTGCAAAATGCTCATCAGCAGTTATCCTATCAGACGCTCATGGGCTCCCTAGGAGGAAAGGGGCAGCTTTGCTTGGGAGACGAACAGTGTTGTTAGCACGATGATGAAACAGATTATTTTCCTATATTTTGTTCATTTTTTTCTCAACATGTAATGTTTCATAAATAGTACTATTGTTATTTTAAAAGCAAACTTTACAAATTTGGACAGATATATATTAATCTTTCTTTCCATGACTCTTACACATTTAGAGGATTTTATATGGATTCCCATAAGATGTCTATATATAATATATACACATATATATATAATACTATATATAGTACTTACGTATATTATTTATAGCATAATACATAGGGTGTTTATATTATGAACTACTTCTACAATTGTGAGATAAACACATTATACATCCTGGCAAGCATGTGGGTATTTGGACCGTCACATAATGAAATCCAAAGGAGCTTGATTCTCCCACAAGCTATGTGACTTTTGACAGAATATTAGATCTCTCTTGGACTCAGTATTTTTCTCCATACATGAGGGAACTGAACCAGGTGAGCATCTAAGTTGCTTTAAGTTATATGATACAAATCCTTTGAAATGAGAATTTATACAACATTTTTGCTTCTCCGTTATCACATATAGTATTCCTTTCTGAAGAGGAGTCAAATCCTAATCTACTTATTGATTCATATAGTCGTTCGTTCAGCACCCATGTTGCCAGCACAGAGTATTACAGTATTAGTGGCACTAGTACTACTAGTACTACTAGTACTACTAGTACTACTAGTACTACTTCTGCTGACACAGTTGCTGGTAGTGCCAGTAAGACCAACAATTACTGAGTAGGCAGCACGTGTTAAGTACTGAGCTGAAAGGATTTACATGAATCAGCACATTCAGTCGCACTGGTATTTCTCAGTCCACAAACATCCAGTACTCCCATGAGGGTGGGAATTTAAATTTCCTAAAATAAATATTCCTCATCTCTGCTATTACTGTTTTTCTTTGGAGATAATGAAATAGAAATTTATATAACTTCCGAAGTTGTAGTTTTATTTACTGCTATTAAGTGAATGAGCCAAGATTTAAACACAGCCCTCATTCTTAACCAATCTGATACTACTGTTATGGTATTTTCAGTATCTGCTTTTATTTTCTTAAACATTTTATTTCAGAATAAGCTTAGATTCACAACATCTGCTTTTTAGTATTGTGTATTTTTAAGAATTCTATCTTTGAGATGCTAAACTGGGATTTCTTTGAGAATAGGAAGCGTATTCCCAGAGCATAGCAAAATTTCCAAAACACAAAATAAAAATGGGTGCTCATTGTGTTCCTTAAATCAAATAAAAAATAAACAAAAAGAGAACAACCACAAAAATAAAATAAAACAAAAAATCTCAAGTATGCATTTAGAGACAAGTCTTCTAAGGCAGAAGGTAGAACCGGTCACTGATAGACATCGGGGCTTCATGGGGAAGAGTCCCTAAATGAAACGCAGGTTACAGGGATGCCTGGGTGGCTCAGTCAGTTAAGCATCTGCCTCTGGCTCAGGTCATGATCCCAGGGTCCTGGGATCGAGCTCTGTGTCGGACTCCCTGCTCAGCAGAGAGCCTGCTTCTCCCTCTCCCTCTGCTGCTCCCCCATGCTCATGCTCTCACTCACTAGCTCTCTGTCTCAGATGAATAAATTAAAAAAAAAAAAGAAAAGCAGGCTGCAGTCTTGGTTGAGCATGGAATAAATTTGCGGGAAATGCCTGCATTCCCAACATAAGAGAAAGCATTTAGAAGAATATGTAAACCATCTTTGATAAGAACAATTTCTTTATAATTTAATGGTTTTAAAAATCTTGTATTATTCAGTTTTACAATGAAGTATGGATTAGCATTATTTAACAAAAAGAGGTTTTTAAAAAAATTATGTTATGTTAATCACCATACATTACATCATTAGTTTTTGATGTAGTGTTCCATGATTCATTGTTTGCGTATAAAAAGAGGTTTTAATTGACAAGGTCCTTGGTTTAGAGCGGTGGTATGTGACTGTTACATGCTATGTGCCATTTGTCTTCCTTAGTACTAGCTTTAATGGTTCTATTAGCCACATCAAGAGTGTTCTCATAATTTGTCTGCATTTTCTTGTAATTTATGCTATTCTTCCAAGGGGGAAACCCAATGCAAGAGAAAGATGGCATGAATTTTTTAATAAATGAATCTTGTCTAATGCTTTTAAAGCATTTCATTTACAAAATCAGCTTCTATTAGGATGTCAATAAATAGTTCTATGTTTGATGTAAAAAGCAAAATTGGGTCTATCAAATATGAGGATTTCAAGTATAACCCATAACTTTAAGTTTTTTTTCCAGATTTATTCTTAAAGTTAAGCAGTTTTAATTTTTTAATTTTTTATTTTTTTAAAGATTTTATTTGTTTATTTGAGAGAGCGAGAGTGAGAGAGAGAGCATGAGTGGGTGAAGGGAAGAGAGAGAAGCAGGCTCCCCGCTGAGCAGTGAGCCCGACGCAGGGCTCGATCCTGGAACTCCGGGATCGCAACCTGAGCCGAAGGCAGATGCTTAACCGACTGAGCCACCCAGGCACCCCAGTTTTTAATGTCACTTAGAAGTGGCCTTTTTTATATGTATACTATTTCATGTTGTTTCTCGATTGTGACATTTTAACTATTTTTTTTTAAACAGGAATTTATAAGCTTTTAAGATTTAACATTGGTCTAAATTGAAGGATGATAAGCATCAAGATTTATGATGATTACATGACAAATTAGTATCTAGCATGTTTAAAATAAAGTATTATGTGTGAAAATATAAAGAGTGAAAGAAAGTATATTATGACTGAGTAGAAGTCATAAGGCCTATGTCTTGAGTTTAATTTTAGCAACAAAAAATGATACATGAAATAGAATTTTAGGGTGCATAATAAACTTTGTAATTATACAATATTTTAATTTTCCCTCATATCCACCATAAAGAAAACAAACACATATATTGCATTTTTGAAATGGAAAAAACGTGATACATCAATACATATGACCACTGATAGCTTCTTGTGATCTGATTCAGTACAAGCTCCTCTTTCAGTGAGCTGAATTCTTTCTTTTTTTTGTAAGCTGAATTCTTTTTTTTTTTTTTTAAAGATTTTATTTATTTATTTGAGACAGAGAGAATGAGAGACAGAGAGCATGAGAGGGAGGAGGGTCAGAGGGAGAAGCAGACTCCCTGCCAAGCAGGGAGCCCAATGCGGGACTCGATCCCGGGACTCCAGGATCATGACCTGAGCCGAAGGCAGTCGCTTAACCAACTGAGCCACCCAGGAGCCCCGTGTAAGCTGAATTCTTAATAGCATGTTTTTTTGAGCAATGATATGGGAGCCAACAGATTTTTTTTTTTTTATGAAACCAAACATGTCATTAGGAAAAATACATTAAAAAAAAAAAAAAGAAATGAGGAAAACGATCCAGAATTAGACGAATGAGAACACAAACCTTCATTTTGTATAAAATTGTATTATGAATATTTTTAAAATAACTCATATATTGCACCATCACTGATTATTTTATTTCTTATATTACACAAAATGAATGTGTTGTATTTTCGTTCTTTTTTTTTTTTTTTTTACGATTCTATTTATTTATTTGTCAGAGAGAGAGAGTGAGCACAAGCAGGGGGAGCTGCAGGCAGAGGAAGAGGGAGAAGCAGGCTCCCCGCTGGGCAAGGAGCCTGATGCAGGACTCGATCCCAGGAACCTGGGATCATGACCAGAGCTGAAGGCAGACATTTAACCAACTGAGCCACCCAGGTGCTCCTGTATTTTCATTCTTTCTTTTTCTTTTTCTTTTTTTTAATTATGTTATGTTAGTCCCCATACAATACATCATTAGTTTTTGATGTAGTGTTCCATGATTCATTGTTTGCATATAACACCCAGTGCTTCACGCAATATGTGCCCTCCTTAATACCCATCACTGGGCTAACCCATTCCCCCAGCCCCCACCCCCGTAAACCCTGTTTGTTTCTCCGAGTCCATAGTCTCTCATGGTTCGTCTCCCCCACTGATTCCCTCCCTTCGTTTTTCCCTTCCTTCTCCTAATCTCCTCCATGCTATTCCTTATGTTCCACAAATAAGTGAAACCATAAGATAATTGACTTTCTCTGCTTGACTTATTTCACTTAGCATAATCTCCTCCAGTCCCATCCATGTTGATACAAAAGTTGGGTATTCATCCTTTCTGATGGGTGAGTAATATTCCATTGTATATATGGACCACATCTTCTATATCCATTCGTCTATTGAAGGGCATCTCGGCTCTTTCCACAGTTTGGCTATTGTGGACATTGCTGCTATGAACATTGGGGTGCATATGGCCCTTCTTTTCACTACATCTGTATCTTTGGGGTAAACACCCAGTAGTGCATTTGCTGGGTCATAGGGTAGCTCTGTTTTTAAGTTTTTGAGGAACCTCCACACTGTTTTCCAAAGTGGCTGTATGAACTTTCATTCCCACCAACAGTGTAAGAGGGTTCCCCTTTCTCCACAACCGCTCCAACATTTGTTGTTTCTTGCCTTGTTAATTTTTGCCATTCTAACTGGTGTAAGGTGGTATCTCAATGTGGTTTGGATTTGAATTTCCCTGATGGCTGATGATGATGAACATTTTTTCATGTATCTGTTAGCCATTTGTACGTCTTCTTACTTTATGTGGAAAACCCAAAAGACTCCACCCCCAAATTACTAGAACTCACACAGCAATTCAGTAATGTGGCAGGATATGAAATCAGTGCACAGAAACCAGTTGTTTTCTTATACATTAACAATGTAACTGTAGAAAGAAAAATTAGAGAATTGCTTCCATTTACAATAGCACCAAAACCCGTAAGATACCTCAGAATAAACCTAACTAGAGAGGTAAAGGAACTACACAACACTCATGAAAGAAATTGAAGAAGACACAAAAAGATGGAAAAATATTCCATGTTCATGGATCGGAAGAATAAACATTGTTAAAATGTCTATGCTGCCCAGAGCAAACTATACTTTCAATGCCATCCTGATCAAAATACTAATGGCATTTTTCAAAGTGCTGGAACAAACAATCCTAGAATTTGTATGGAATCAGAAAAGACCCCAAATTGCCAAGGAAATGTTGAAAAAGAAAAACAAAGCTGGGGGCATCAAGTTGCCTGATTTCAAAGCTGTGATCACCAAGACAGCATGGTACTGGCCCAAAAACAGACACATAGACAGATGCAACAGAATAGAGAGCCCAGATATGAACCCTCAACTCTATGGTCAACTAATCTTTGACAGAGCAGGAAAAAATATGCAATGGAAAAAAGACAGTCTCTTCAATAAATGGTGCTGGGAAAATTGGACAGCTATATACAGAAGAATGAAACTCAACCATTCTCTTACACCACACACAAAGATAAACTCAAAATGGATGATGGGTTGCCTGGGTGGTTCAGTTGGTTAAGTGGCTGCCTTCAGCTCAGGGCCTGATCCTAGGGTCCTGGGATTGAGCCCCATGTCCCATGTCATGCTCCCTACTCAGCAGGGAGTCATCTTCTCCCTCTCTCTCTGCCCCTCCCCCACCTTGTGCTCTCTTTCTCTCAAATAAATACAATCTTTTAAAAAAGTATTTAGTGCATTTTATAATATTTTCCATCAGTACACTAGTCTCATTTTAATTTTTATCAGATTTTACAAGATTATCAGCCAACTTGAATTGGAAATTACAAAACAAAACAGAAAAACAACCTATCCTTCTCCACAGATGGTTGGGAGGCACTACTTTGCCCTCAAAGCTTCTACCATTAAAGGCCCATCTTATCTCTAGCTCCCACTGACTTCTTCTCCCTCTACACATCCCTTCCTCCTTTGCCAGGATGTAGTCACACCAGCTTTTTTTTTTTTTTTTTCTTTCTGTGCCTTGAACATCCTAAGGTTATTTTTGTCACTTGAGTCCTCTGTGCAGTTCATATTATATGGGCACCTGTGCATTTGTGTGCAAGTGTGCATGTGTGTGTTTCGGTATGTAATGCTCTTCCCAGAGACTACCCATCATTGGCTGTCATTTGATCATTGGTGACCATTCAGTCTAAAGACACCAGCCTTGTCCCTGCAGTTCACTTTTATATGTCACCAAAATTTAATTTGTTCCTGGCATTCATCAGTCTCAATCAATTCTCACTTATTTATGTTTATTGTCTGATAAGAGTTGGAGCTCCATGACAGGAAGTATCTGATATAGTCCATTTCTCTAACCTTTGAGCTTAGAATAGTATCTGGAAGATAACAGGTACACAACAATATGGGATATGTGTTAGATAGTGAATAATTATACTGCATTTTATCAGTTTGAAAGTAATTGCACATACATTATCTAATCTAATTTCATTGACCATAGGAAAGCTATTACAACCTGAAATAATAACTTGGGTATATTAATATCTCCCCATAAATATTGTCTCAAACATTTAGTTTTAACTTAATTAAAACACATTTGATCGAGTAGAAGGTGAAACATAAATCATGATTACATGGAGAGAGATGCTGGGTTAGAAAACCTGGACAGGAAACCAATCCAGGACAACTTGGATCCCCATTTATTATTTGAGTTTAAACAAATCCCCTGGTTCATTGTGAATCTCAGATCCTTCATCTATAATAATGAATGTTAAATCTACATTTTTAGGTTTTCAAAAGGATTCAAGGAGATGACACATCTAAAATCACCAAACATAAGTCTTGGCATAAAATATGCTTTCTCAATTATTCCCTTAATCAGAGAGAATAAAGCTTGTCATTACTAATAAATTAATACCATATTTAATGACACATTTAAATTATATACCTGTTACTTGTTTACAAAGGAAAGCCTATCTCCCTTTCAGCATTATATATCTATGTACACTTTTATACTTTTAATATATCTATATCTATATCTATATCTATATCTCAGACTGTATTTTTATCACCAAACTCTAATTTTACCTGCTGAGAAAGCATTTCTCAACCTCAAGCAATTTTTACTTAACTTTGAAAAATATTGTTCACTATTGGGGCCATAGTTGTAAATCTAATCTTCCATCTAGCATTCTTAGGGATTTACTAACTGCCTAATTTGATGGTTTGGGACCTATTCATAATTATAATAAAAAATACATGTTAGAACACATTTCTGAATGACATAGTTATTTAATGACTGCCATTTCCACTAGCCTGAAACAGCATTATTGTCAGCATTTAGAGTGATTTATGGACTTGCTGAATATGATACAAAGGAGAGAATGTAATCTGTAAGGAATTTCTGCACAACCACCCTGATTCCTGTTTCACATCCGACACTTCAGGCATTTTCTCTGATTCATGTCTTTATATATTTAGTTCATATCCTAGCTTAAAACTAATTTCACAGCTCTATTATAAAAATCTACTTGGTTTGAGTTAAAATCAGGAAATTAGAAATGAACTGGTCTGTAGTAAAAATATTTATTTAGTTAGATTTCAAAAATATTTCCCCAGTGGGCATTTCAACATTATTGGGTTAAATAAAAGTCTGCAGAATTGCTTATTCTAACTCATATTTATACCAAGAAGTGTTCCTCATGAAAAAAAATCAGATATTCCAGTTTTCTCAGGAAAATAATATATTTATATACATGGGAAAATAGAAAATATTTTGGATACATTATAGGGACACTGGTTGGCCAAATCTCTCCGCCATATAAACAGATAATGATCAATTAGTTCCGTAAATATTTCCCAAGTTCCATATTTGTGGAATACAAGAGATTCTAAAACAAGTAAGTTTCTTCTCTAAATGTTCTCACAGTGTATTCCTGATTACAATAAGAGTCAATTGCATTACAAGTGAGTAAATCATGGAAGCACATGGAAGGGCACCTGACATGGTCATAGAAATTATTTCCATCCTGGGATGCTCCTGACACATGAATAGGAGTTTGCCAAGGAAGAGTAACAGGAGGTATAATTCTATATTGTTCAGGCTGACCAGAAAATATAGACAAATAAGACTAGTCAGATTGAGTAGAAAGTAGATGAAAGTACAGTGAAAATTAGCTTTAAACCATCCATGGAATCAGTTGGAAATGGCAAGAGAAGACTGTTCAAGCAGATATAGGAAAGGTCGGGAAAGTTTCACAGGCTGTGAGTAGGAGTCTGGAACTTTATCCTGAATAATTGAAATAGGAACCCGGTACAGTTACATTAGCATTCTTGAGCACTCACTCTAGCAGGTTTGCAATCTACACATGACATGCTTATTCTCATGAAGCTGAGCCCTGGGAGTACTTTCTTATCCTTTCATACTTGCCCTTTTTGTTGAAAGCTCAACATGGAGTTATATGAAAACATATTTTCTCCACTCATCATTTTCCCTACCCCATTCTCAGATTCACCATGACTTTTTAAGAACAGAAAAGACATTAAATTTTGAGAAACAAAGAAACTTTGACCCCTCCTACTTTGTCCCATCAAAAAGTCCACTAGTGCAAAAAGGAATGGGAAAAGGGTTTCCAAAGATGGCTCTTTGTGACATATACATAACAGAATGTGTCTCCTTGACATGATGTGTGTTAAGTGGAAGGACAGAGTATCTCTCTTATACTGTGATGTCTCCCTTGAAATTTTCCTTACTGGAAAGTATGTTTGCTTATGTGTTCCCAGGAGCAGCAGAAGCAGTGTATGTTTTGTGTATATGAACAAGTAATTCGGAGAGTCCTGGATGGCTTATACATATAATTAACAACAATTAATAAAGAATAACTTAAAAAGAAAAATAATTAATCAAGAAGTAGAAGATTTCTAAAGACCCTAATTCTCTGTCTCAATCTCTCTCTCTCTCTCCCTTGCATACACACACACAAACACACACACACAGAGTAGCACAAACAGGCATTGCTGATCAATCATTTCAATGTTTGAGGTCAATAATCAGCTTTTTTTCAGTGAATAAGCAAGAAATACTTGTCCTGGAGTAGCCAGTTTGCACACAAATACTGTGACAAGCTCCTCAAAGCAGATCCCAAGCCCTTGCAGAGTCAGAACACTGATGCTTTCACATCTTTTACTTCTTTTACTTCACACATGCTTTTACTTCTAGTTTTAACTCGTGTGTTTGAGTTCATTATGGGTCTAACAGGAATCTCTCTTCCAATCAGATCACAAGCAGTTACTGTAGAAAGGTGGCTTACATCATCTTCCATTTCTGTCCACTATGTCAACACTTGACTAATAGACATAAGCATTTCATTGGAAATGCTATAATCATTCCCTGTTCACCAGAGTACAGTTCCTCAAATATTCTGAGCAATACTAGCACCTCCACAAATTATGTCCCTGGATCAAATATATATTTGGTATACTTCCCGCAACAAAATGTCCTCTCCTTAGAAATTCACAATTCAGGGGAATATGTTAAATTCTCAATAACGACACTTGGCTTACTGTTTTACAGAAAAATTTTCAAACTTATTTGACAACAGAATCTTCCTTCCCTTACTATATTTATACATACACACAAATATGGACACACACAAGGACACACACACACACACACCCCAAGTGATAGCACAGGAATCCATTTTTAGAAACAATGACATAGGAAATACAATAATTTATAAATCTGCATGCAAACATTTGCATAGTCTATTCTTTTTTTTTAATTAATTAATTAATTTATTTTTTATTCTTATGTTAATCCCCATACATTACATCATTAGTTTTAAATGAAGTGTTCCATGATTCATTGTTTGTGCATAACACCCAGTGCTCCATGCAGAATGTGCCCTCCTCAATACCAACCACCAGGCTAACCCGTCCTCCCACCCCCCTCCCCTCTAGAACCCTGCCTGCCCTTCAGAGTCCATCATCTCTCATGGTTCGTCTACCCCTCCGATTTCCCCCGCTTCATTCTTCCCCTCCCGCTACCTTCTTCTTCTTCTTCTTCTTCTTTTTTTTTTTCTTAACATATATTGCATTATTTGTTTCAGAGGTACAGATCTGAGATTCAACAGTCTTGCACAATTCACAGCGCTTATCAGAGCACATACCCTCCCCAGTGTCTATTGCCCAGTCCCCCCATCCCTCCACCCCACCCCCCACTCCAACAACAGTTTGTTTCCTGCGATTAAGAATTCCTCATATCAGTGAGATCATATGATACATGTCTTTCTCTTTTTGACTTATTTCACTCAACATAATACCCTCCAGTTCCATCCACATCGTTGCAAATGGCAAGATCTCATTCCTTTTGATGGCTGCATAATATTCCATTGTATATATATACCACCTCTTCTTTATCCATTCATCTGTCGATGGACATCTTGGCTCTTTCCACAGTTTGGCTATTGTGGACACTGCTGCTATAAACATCGGGGTGCACGTACCCCTTCGGATCCCTACTTTTGTATCTTTGGGGTAAATACCCAGTAGTGCAATTGCTGGATCATATGGTAGCTCTATTTTCAACTTTTTGAAGAACCTCCATACAGTTTTCCAGAGTGGCTGCACCAGTTTGCATTCCCACCAACAGTGTAGGAGGGTTCCCCTTTATCTGCATCCCCGCCAACATCTGTCATTTCCTGTCTTGTTAATTTTAGCCGTTCTGACTGGTGTGAGGTGGTATCTCATTGAGGTTTTGATTTGGATTTCCCTGATGCCGAGCGATATTGAGCACTTTTTCATGCGTCTGTTGGCCATTTGGATGTCTTCTTTGGAAAAATGTCTGTTCATGTCTTCTGCCCATTTCTTGATTGGATTCTTTGTTCTTTGGGTGTTGAGTTTGATGAGTGCTTTATAGATTTTGGATACTAGCCCTTTATCTGATATGTCATTTGCAAATATCTTCTCCCATTCTCTCGGTTGTCTTTTGGTTTTGTTAACTGTTTCCTTTGCTTTGCAAAAGCTTTTTATCTTGATGAAGTCCCAATAGTTCATTTTTGCCCTTGCTTCCCTTGCCTTTGGCGATGTTTCTAGGAAGAAGTTGCTTCGGCTGAGGTCAAAGAGGTTGCTGCCTGTGTTCTCCTTTAGGATGTTGATGGACTCCTGTCTCACATTGAGGTCTTTCAACCATTTGGAGTCTATTTTTGTGTGTGGTGTAAGGAAATGGTCCAGTTTCATTCTTCTGCATGTGGCTATCCAATTTTCCCAACACCATTTGTTGAAGAGACTGTCTTTGTTCCATTGGACATTCTTTCCTGCTTTGTCGAAGATGAGTTGACCATAGAGTTGAGGGTCCATTTCTGGGCTCTCTATTCTGTTCCATTGATCTATGTGTCTGTTTTTGTGCCAGTACCATGCTGTCTTAATGATGACAGATTTGTAATAGAGCTTGAAGTCCGGAATTGTGATGCCACTGGCTTTGCTTTTCTTTTTCAATATTCCTCTGGCTATGCGGGGTCTTTTCTGGTTCCATACAAATTTTAGGATGATTTGTTCCATTTCTTTGAAAAAAGTGGATGGTATTTTGATGGGGATTGCATTGAATGTGTAGATTGCTCTAGGTAGCATTGACATCTTCACAATATTTGTTCTTCCAATCCATGAGCATGGAACGTTTTTCCATTTCTTTGTGTCTTCCTCAATTTCTTTCCTGAGTATTTTATAGTTTTCTGAGTACAGATCCTTTGTCTCTTTGGTTAGATTTATGCCTAGGAATCTTATGGTTTTGGGTGCAATTGTAAATGGGATCGACTCCTTAATTTCTCTTTCTTCTGTCTTGTTGTTGGTGTATAGGAATGCCACTGACTTCTGTGCATTGATTTTATATCCTGCCACTTTACTGAATTCCTGTATGAGTTCTAGCAGTTTTGGGGTGGAGTCTTTTGGGTTTTCCACATAAAGTATCATATCATCTGCAAAGAGTGAGAGTTTGACTTCTTCTTTGCCAATTTGGATGCCTTTGATTTCTTTTTTGTTGTCTGATTGCTGTGGCTAGGACTTCCAATACTATGTTGAATAGCAGTGGTGATAGTGGACATCCCTGCCACGTTCCTGACCTTAGGGGGAAAGCTCTCAGTTTTTCCCCATTGAGAATAATATTTGCTGTAGGTTTTTCATAGATGGCTTTTATGATATTGAGGTATGTACCCTCTATCCCTATGCTCTGAAGAGTTTTGATCAAGAAAGGATGCTGTACTTTGTCAAAAGCTTTTTCTGCATCTATTGAGAGGATCATATGATTCTTGTTCTTTCTTTTGTTAATGTATTGTATCACATTGATTGATTTGCGGATGTTGAACCAACCTTGCAGCCCAGGGATAAATCCCACTTGGTCATGGTGAATAATCCTTTTAATGTACTGTTGGATCCTATTGGCTAGGATTTTGGTGAGAATTTTTGCATCCATGTTCATCAAGGATATTGGTATGTAATTCTCCTTTTTGATGGGGTCTTTGTCTGGTTTTGGGATCAAGGTAATGCTGGCCTCATAAAATGAGTTTGGAAGTTTTCCTTCCATTTCTATTTTTTGGAACAGTTTCAGAAGAATAGGTATTAATTCTTCTTTAAATGTTTGGTAGAATTCTCCTGGGAAGCCATCTGGCCCTGGGCTTTTGTTTTTTGGGAGATTTTTGATGACTGCTTCAATTTCCTTAGTGGTTATAGGTCTGTTCAGGTTTTCTATTTCATCCTGGTTCAGTTTTGGTAGTTGATACATCTCTAGGAATGCATCCATCTCTTCCAGGTTATCTAATTTGCTGGCATAGAGTTGCTCATAATATGTTCTTATAATTGTTTGTATTTCTTTGGTGTTGGTTGTGATCTCTCCTCTTTCATTCATGATTTTGTTGATTTGGGTCATTTCTCTTCTCTTTTTGATAAGTCTGGCCAGGGGGTTATCAATCTTGTTAATTCTTTCAAAGAACCAGCTCCTAGTTTCATTGATCTGTTCTACTGTTCTTTTAGTTTCTATTTCATTGATTTCTGCTCTGATCTTTATGATTTCTCTTCTCCTGCTGGG
>NW_023270469.1:21654371-21737670 GCF_011800145.1 Mirounga leonina | reverse complement strand
AGTTGTGTTTTCATTTTCATTGGTTTCCATGTATTTTTTTTAATTCTTCTTTAATTTCCTGGTTGACCCATTCATTCTTCAGTAGGATGCTCTTTAGCCTCCATGTATTTGAGTTCTTTCCGACTTTCCTCTTGTGATTGAGTTCTAGTTTCAAAGCATTGTGGTCTGAAAATAGGCAGGGAATGATCCCAATCTTTTGGTACCGGTTGAGACCTGATTTATGACCTAGGATGTGATCTATTCTGGAGAATGTTCCATGGGCACTAGAGAAGAATGTGTATTCCGTTGCTTTGGGGTGGAATGTTCTGAATATGTCTGTGAAGTCCATTTGGTCCAGTGTGTCATTTAAAGTCTTTATTTCCTTGTTGATCTTTTGCTTAGACGATCTGTCCATTTCAGTGAGGGGGATGTTAAAGTCCCCCACTATTATTGTATTGTTGTCGATGTGTTTCTTTGCTTTTGTTATTAATTGCCTTATATAATTGGCTGCTCCCATGTTAGGGGCATAGATATTTACAATTGTTAGATCTTCTTGCTGGATAGATCCTTTAAGTACAATATAGTGTCCTTCCTCATCTCTTATTACAGTCTTTGGCTTAAAATCTAATTTGTCTGATATAAGGATTGCCACCCCAGCTTTCTTTTGGTGTCCATTAGCATGGTAAATGGTTTTCCACCCCCTCACTTTCAACCTGGGGGTGTCTTTGGGTCTAAAATGAGTCTCTTGCAGACAGCATATCGATGGATCTTGTTTTTTAATCCAGTCTGTTAGCCTGTGTCTTTTGATTGGGGCATTTAGCCCATTTACATTCAAGGTAACTATTGAAAGATAGGAAATTAGTGCCATTGTATTGCCTGTAAGGTGACTGTTACTGTATATTGTCTGTGTTCCTTTCTGGTCTATGTTGCTTTTAGGCTCTCTCTTTGCTTAGAGGACCCCTTTCAAGATTTCCTGTAGGGCTGGTTTTGTGTTTGCCAATTCCTTTAGTTTTTGTTTGTCCTGGAAGCTTTTTATCTCTCCTTCAATTTTCAATGACAGCCTAGCTGGATAGAGTATTCTTGGCTGCATATTTTTCTCATTTAGTGCTCTGAATATATCATGCCAGTCCTTTCTGGCCTGCCAGGTCTCTGTGGATAGGTCTGTTGCCAATCTAATGTTTCTACCATTGTAGGTTATATATCTCTTCTCCCGAGCTGCTTTCAGGATTTTCTCTTTGTCTCTGAGACTCGTAAGTTTTACTATTAGATGTCGGGGTGTTGACCTGTTTTTATTGATTTTGAGAGGGGTTCTCTGTGCTTCCTGGATTTTCATGCCTGTTTCTTTCCCCAAATTAGGGAAGTTCTCTGCTATAATTTGCTCCATTATACCTTCTGGCCCTTTCTCTCTTTTTCTTCTTCTGGGATCCCAATTATTCTAATGTTGTTTCGTCTTATGGTATCGCTTATCTCTCGAATTCTGCCCTCATGATCCAGTAGTTGTTTATCTCTCTTTTTCTCAGCTTCTTTATTTTCCATCATTTCATCTTCTATATTACTGATTCTCTCTTCTGCCTCATTTATTCTAGCAGTTAGCGCCCCCATTTTTGATTGCACCTCATTAATAGCCTTTTTGATTTCTACTTGGTTGGATTTTAGCTCTTTTACTTCTCCAGAAAGAGTTTCTCTAATAACTTCCATATTTTTTTCAAGCCCAGCTAGTATCTTTAAAGTGATGATTCTGAACTCTAGATCTGACATCGTACCAATGTCCGTATTCAGTAGGTCCCTGGCAGTCGGTACTACCTCTTGTTCTTTTTGTTGAGGTGATTTTTTCCGTCTTGTCATCTTGTGCAGAGGAGAATAGATTAATGAGAGAACAAAATGCTAGCAGAGTAACCACGTCCCCAGAAAATATACTCTAAACAAATCAGAAAAGACCTGAAGCAGTGGGATAAGAAGGGGAAAGAGAGAAAAAAGAAAAAGAAAAAAAAAGAAAAAGATAAAGATAAAAACAAAAACAAAACAAAACAACAACAACAAAAGAAAAACCAGAATGTGATCAAATATGATCTATATGGTATATAGATCAGTGCCACACACTAGATTTGGGGTGTATTTTGGTCTTTTAGAAGAAAGTGCCTCCCAAAATTTTAAAGAAAGAAAAACTTATATATGTACAAAAATAAGGTTGATATGATGAAGGGATGGAAAATGACTGTAAAAATGGAAATTATAAAAAATTTTATAAAAGGAATTGATAAGAAGTTGTTTGAAAAAAGAAAGAAGAGGATTTAAAAAAAAAGAAAAAAAAAAGGGAGAGGATGTGATCAGGCAGGAGAATAGAAAACACCATATACTAGAGATTTAGGGTATATTTTAATCTGTTAGAAGAAACTATCTCAAAATTTTAAAGAGAGAACAACTTATATATATATGCCAAAAATAGGGGTAACTACTATGAAGGGATAGAATATGACTCTAAAAATGAAAAATAAAAATGTTTTTTTTTAAAAAGGGATTGATAAGATGTTGGTTGAAAAAGGGAAAAAGAAAAATTCAAAAAAAACAAAAGGAAAAAAGACAGTTAAAAAAATTAACTTTGAAAGACTAAAGAATCATGGTAAAAAAGCCATGAATTCTATGTGCAGTAGTCCCCTGGCGCTGGAGTTCTGCCGTTCTCATTGATCGGTAAACTTGGTCTTGGCTGGCTGTTCTCGCTGATCTTCTGGGGAGGGGCCTGTTGCCGTGGTTTCCAAATGCCTCTGCCGGAGGCGGAATTGCCCCGCCCTTGCCCCCTCCCGGCTAAGTCATCTGCTCGGGTTTGCTCTCCGGGGCTTTTGTTCCCTGCGAGCTTTCCGTACAGCTTTGGAGGCGGAGAGTGAAAATGGCGGCCTCCCAATCTCCGCCCCGGAGGAGCCGAGAACTCGGGTCCCGCTCCTCAGTGAGCCCCCAGAGAAAAGCCGTCAGTCACTCCCGTCTCCCCGCTCTCCGGCCGCACTCCGTGCTCGCCCGGCCTGTGACCGCGCGCCTCTATCTCTGGCACCGGACCCCGGGTGGAGTCTCCAAACCCAGCAGATCCCTGCAGTGCGCTCCCGCGTGGCTCCTCCCTGGGGAGGAAGGTGAGTCTCCCCGGATCTGCCGCTTGTTGGGTCCCTGCTGGAGGAGCAGGGGCCTGACTGTGCCGCGGATCACGGTGTATGGCAACCCTGAGCTGAGAGCCCGCGCCTGGGCTCCGCCTCTGCAGCCGCTTCCCTGCTCCGTTATCTGGGAGCTCTGCCGCCCTCAGGCAGCCCCGGTCTTTCTGTGACCCCGAGGGTCCCGAGACCACACTGTCCCGGAGGGATCCACCCCCCGCTTAGCCACCCGAGTGACGTCCCTCGGCGGAGCAGACTTTTAAAAGTTCCGATTTTGTGCTCCGCGGCTCTATCACTTGCCAGAAGCGGCCGACGGAGGCCCCTCCCCCGCCGTCTATCCTCCCGAATATCGCCTCGGATTCACTTCTCCGCACGTCCTACCTTCCAGAAAGTGGTCGCTTTTCTGATGAGAGAGTTGTTGCTCTTCTTTTCTTCGATCTCCTGTTGAGTTTGTAGGTGTTCAGAATGGTTTGATCCCTATCCAGCTGAATTCCTGAGAGGAGACGAAATCCAGGTCTCCTACTCCTCCGCCATCTTGCTCCGCTTGCATAGTCTATTCTAATCCTTCTTTCATAACCCTCATTTCCCCTGAGGTTTTAAAATCTGAGAGAGATGATTTCCTTGTTATAATACTGCAAGTCTATTATTTATACCATGGCTCATTCTTCAACCTTTGCCACTCCCTAGCATCTCAGTCAGGTGTCCTTGGCAGTTTCTAGAACTCATCGTTCTGTCCCTCATTCGATGATTCATAAAGATACTGCTGATTCTTTGCTAAGTGCTCAAGAAAAAAAAAGATTAAGTAGAACAGGTGTTGGTGTAGGAAGGCCATAGAAGGCTTTTGCAGGACACTATAGACAAAATTACAATTAATTTTGATGATCTTAAAAAAATGTAAATGGTGGAGAAGCATATGATCCCAATTATGATATAAAAATGACATGTTATGTAATAGAAAAAAAAAAGGGTCTTTGACCTGGGGTCCAGTGCTTATCTTGCCATTTCCTACATTAATGATCATGATGAAAAAAAATGATCAAGATGGTCTTTATTTTTTTGTAGATTCATCATGTTTACATTGGCATAACAGTCTCCCTCAGAGAACCACTTTAAAAATCAAATAAAATCAATGGTGTGAGTAAGAACATCCCAATTTCTAAACAAATATATAAATTCATGTCAGAAAATTACTAACAATCATGGTCATAACGAGCATGCGTTATGATTGATCACGTGGGACTCCATTTCACAAATGGAAAAACTAAGTTTTAGAAGTTAAATACCTAGTTCAAGGTCATGGAACAAGTAAGAGATGAAGCTGAGATTCAGAGGTAATATTCTTAACCAGAAAGGTTTATTGAATTCTCCTAGGGGTATCCAACCTATTGTATAAATCTGTTTATCCTCACCAAGCCCAGCACGTTATTGAGCATGTCCTAGTTAGCAAGGAACTAACAGATGTATTTATTCACAGAGAGGTAATGTCTTAGTGGAAATTCTAGCCAATGGAAGATACAACAATTGATACCTATTTAGTCAGCTGTTAGTTCTAATTAGCCAGAATTCAATACTGAATCCACTGTTGTACATCCCAGTCTATTAATTCTCAGAGTAGAAAAATCTGCTCTCATTTGGAATCCACAATATATTTATCATCAAACATTAAGATTTGTAAGATGCCAAAATTCATATAGCTGAGTTTTCTTTTTCTTTATGTGGAAATTGGGGCTATTAAAACAGTTATTATTTTGAAACTTGGCATAACCTTCAAAACTGCTTGGTTCTAGTCCAACATAGATGTGAAGACCAGGGAAGAAATGAATAAGGTAAACCTTAACAACATGTTAGTGTCAGGGCTGTGATATTTGGTTCTGTATCTCATAAATATTTGTGGGTATAGTTTTAGTTTCTGGTCTTTGGCATGACATACTTTGTGAGAAACTAGAAATCGAATACAATCCTGGGCACTCCATGATGGATAGAACTTCTAGGACAGATAAAACTATAAACATGAACTGGAGGACAACTAAGACTGAATAGTCTAACATCTTAAACCTTGAAAATATTCCAAATTTTCTTAAGGAGAGAGTTTATGTTATTGTTCTATTGCCGCTGTTATTGTTTTATTGAGCAATTAAGATGATGCTGAGATTTTGCAAGGCAGAAAATCTCCCTGTCCTGATCTTTCTTTAACTAACATAGATATCAGGCCTTCAGGGACAATTCACTGGAGTCAGTGTTAAAGGAAATTGGGATATACCAAGGAAGGAAATAAATAGTTGAAGGGCACATAGAATGAAAGAGATAAGTTATACTCAGATCTCACAATGCACATTCTCTTCTGTATGTTTCTTTTTTACAATATTAACGTAAAAATAATAATGGCTCCTCTTCATCTTCCTTGGGATTTTATTATTTTATTTTTTAATTATAAATACATTTCATGACTTTTTTTTTTTTTAAGGTTTTATTTATTGAGAGAGAGAATGAGACAGAGAGAGCATGAGGGGGTGAGGGTCAGAGGGAGAAGCAGACTCCCTGCCGAGCAGGGAGCCCGATGTGGGACTCGATCCCGGGACTCCAGGATCATGACCTGAGCTGAAGGCAGTCGCTTAAACAACTGAGCCACCCAGGTGCCCCCATTTCATGACTTTTAAAAAAGATTTATTTATTTGAGAGAGAGAGGAAAAAAAAAAAAAAACAGGGAGAGGGGCAGAGGAAGAGTGAGAGGAAGAGAATCTCAAGCAGACTCCCTGCTGAGCACAGAGCCCAGCACAGGGCTAGAAGTGGGGCTTGATCTCACAACTGTGAGGTCATGCCGCAGAAACCAAGAGTAGGTTGCTCAACTGACTGAGCCACCCAGGCATCCCTGTATTTGATGACTTTTAATGGTATAACAGTTCCATATACAGTGCTTTTAGATGTTATCATTTACTATTATTTAATATTTACCTCTACTCTAGGAGGAAAAACACATTGTAACCATTTTGTAAATGATTTAGCTGAAGTTCAGAGAAGTTAAGTATACAAAGTCTGCAGGTTCCCTGGATTCTCCTTTGGTGTGGATGTTGCATTTGGATCCAGAAAAGCCTAGACAGAGGAGGGCTCTTGAAATTAGTATAACAGAGAGCAGAGGTGATAGGGACTCAGAAAGTTTCCATAGCTTAACAGGAGACAAAAGGAGGGTGATTCAGCTAGGGATAACCATATCCAGAGTCAAAGCATTAATTAAATCAGCCACCACTAAAAATTAGGGGCCCATAAGAAGAGGAAAGAGCAAGTACCCAAGAGATATTACCCTTCTGAACAGATGGGATCCAGAGCACGCCACTTTAATCTATGGATGTTTTCACCATGTTGCCGAGAGGTCATGTGATTCTTCCCTTATCCAGAAATCTTGGAAGTAGTAAGGCTATGGTGCAGATATCACAGAGCCTGAACAGTCATCCCCAAAACACTAAATATTACTTTTCTACACTGTTTATTTCAACCTTCTCTCTTGCTCTGTTACCTAACATTTGGAGGGAAAGTTGGTGGAGCTGTGAACATTAGGAAGTTCACATTCCTAATAGATCAATTAAATTATACATGTTATACTTTCTTTTCCCATCAAAGCTAAACTGTGTTAAGTTGCATGTTACTTCTTGTTCAATAGCCAATGGCATTAACCATTATATTGTCACAGTGCACAAACTTTCCAAAATAGATCACATTCTATGGATACTTCTTGCATTCAATTGTCATAATTTCAGAACCGCTAAGTATATCTAATTTAGTACTCAAAACAACATTGTTATATTCTGTTACTGTGTACCAACAATGATGAGGATGATAATTAATACTATTAATAATATAAAGATGAAATAATAGCAGGATAATAGCTTAATTCATCAAGATGCCAACCATATTTAAGGAATAATTAATTTATTCATTAATTAAATACTGAACAAAGTTTTTGAGTATTTCAACAGTAAAGGACCAATTATTTACTCATAACACCTTAGATACTTATCACATCTATGCATATGTGGTATCCAGTTTCAGAAAGTACACAGAAAATTCCCCTATTTCTATGGCAGTAACCATTTGTAACACATAAATATATCAAATCAACATGTTATATGCTTTAAACTTATACTATAAGTTAACTGTAGCTCAATACAGCTGGGGGGCAAAAAATTTCCCTCTTACTCTTTTCTATTCCCCTAATACCATCTTCTACTTCCCAAATAGTAGAATATCTTTATGAGGTTTTGAAATGGTTCCTTTCATAGGTAATCAATTTAGTTAATAAATGTGAAATAGGCCTGATTGATCAGTAATTACCCATGAACACTCACATGGATGAGCAATGGTGTTTTCTGGATAGTAAAAACTATATGTTCAAGACTAGGTGTTCCTCTATGCATGTCACACAACCTTAAGCATTTCTCATTCCTATTTGCATTTTTATGATGCCCAAAGCCTGATATTGCCAGTCATTGTAAATAAAATATCTGATCTAACCACACATCAAATTAAATGTCTTTTCCTAATTATATGGAAAACATTTTGTTTCTCATATTTATTACTTTGTATCCATTCAATAGGGCAGGACTGAGGGAAATGGATAGAACACAAGGAAGTTCTATAAAAGTTACATACACTTAGTAAAAAATTGGAAACCCCAGCACATTTGAACAAGGGGAAAAAAAAAAAGTTTTAACTTTATATATATTAAAAAAAAAACAAACAAACAAAAAACAAGATGAGGATACAACGGTGAAATATGTAGAGAGGCTCCTAGGCAGTTTTTTTTTGTTTTGTTTGTTTTGTTTTGTTTTAAGTAGGTTCCAAGCCCAGCCTGGAGCCCAACACAGGGCTTAAACTCAAGACCTGAGCTGAGACCAAGAGTCAAATTCTCAAACAACTGAGCCTCCCAGGTACCCTAAGACAGTCTTTAATGGTATCTCATCTCACTTTCACTGAGGTTCATTGGGCCTGCCAGAAGGCCAGAATTCAATCTGAGTTTGTGCTCATAGCACAGAAAAATCACTGCATTTTCCCAAATACTGCCCTGAACATTGTGCAGTGTTTCTCCTGGATGGTAATGAGACCATTGCCTGTTATTACATCTACAAATGTCATCTTCCTACTGAAAGAACTTTTGAGACAGTTTTGAAGAACCTAACAGGAGAACATACATAAAGTTGTAAGTTGATTTAAAATCAACCAAAAAACTATAGTTAAAGTATTCCCTATTAGTGAAAAAGAGAGGTTTCTGATGAATAACACCCTCTCCAACCCTGCCATTTATTTTCTTACCAAGTAAGAGCAAAATTAATGGTGACCAGATCACTTTAATGACAGTTGAGGTGATCATAAAAATGTTAAGCTTTATCAAGTGGCCTCTTCAGCTATTCACCAAATAATATAAATTAACTGATTTTTAGCTAACATTTCTTGAATACCTTCTGTGTTCTAGCACTATTTTAGGCACTTGAGGTGTAATAATTCATATAGTTTTCTTAATATTCCCAAGAGGTATGTACTAATAGAGTCCTATTTTATAGAAAATAAAAATAAAGCACAAAAAAATTCTACTGGGGGCTACTCACTTGAAATGCTTAGATGGCCTTTCAGAAATGCCCCAAGTTGTGGAGGAAAATCAGTCCTGATATACTTGCAATTAATAAAAACAAGCTACCCCCAGTGAAAGTGAACAGCCCGAGGGAAGGGGGCGAACCCTGGGTGAGGCATGTCCTTGTACTGAGGACAATTACAGGAGAAGTACTCAACTAATAGCAGTAGGCAGTCAAGAATTCTAGCTTCTAGAATTGGTGCCTCAGTCCTGAAGGTGGATCTCAGCAATGCACTAGAGCATCTTCTACTGCCTAATGGAGAATCCCTGGATGTGTGATATAGCCATGGATAAACTAATGAATGAGGGCATGATTGTAAATATTTGTTTGATTTATCATCTGAACAAGGACACCTCAGTTTTCCTAGGGTAGGATCATATTCACCATGTTCAGATTTCTAATTTTCATTTGAAAGAAGAAGCATAATTTGAATTTTCATCAAGGTATATTCATAGATTCCAAATGATGACTATGGGACATGAAAGCTATCCAGTGGAACAGGAAGTACTAGGCTTTTAGTAAAGACGACTCTGGCCACTCAAGACAAATAGAAGAAAATGGACTGTCTCAGAATATCACCACAAAGAATAATAACTCTAGAGATAACACTGAAATTAGGTTTTAATAAACTAGAACAATAGAGGAGGAAGGGAATTACCATAGAGTGAGGTTTGTGCTGAGTGTTTTACTTTTATTATCAAACTTAGAATTTAAAACTCTCTGAATATTAGAATAGGACAACCAGGTGAGGAAGTAAAGGTTCAGAAAGGTAAAGTAAGTTGTCTGAGGTGACACAGCTAAAAAGTGATGCACCTCATATTTAAACACAAAAGTGTCTAGATCAAAATTCAGGGATCTTGTCTAAAGAGGTTACAATGACTGTCTCTAAATTTTATGTTTATTATTAAATAATCATGATTGCTATGCTTGACATTAAAATCCATTTTATAGTTCGCTATAGAAATATTATTTTTGAAATTTATTTTGTATTTTTTCTTTATATCTTGCTCAATAAGCAAAGTAAAAACAATGACTGTCCTTGTTTTATATATGGTAGGTTTAGGCTTAGATGAGGGCTCCTTTTGTCTTTCCCATTCTCTGGGCTGCTGGGATGATGGAATTTCCACCCTCATTTGTCACCAGAGTTGATGACATTCTAGGTTGAATTTTAACAGAATGAACTGAGCAGTGTACACAGAAAGCACAGAGTCCTATGGCTCATTTCTTTGGTGTTGCCTTCCTTCCAAAATTACACATGGAAAGGTTTTGAAGAGGCTAAGTGGCTTATCCAAAGTGACTCAGCTTGGACATGGCTGAGTCAAACCACGAAAACAGGTTGTCTGTTTCAAAATCATTTTGACATATTTTTGACACAACAGCTATAGCTCTTGATGTGATGATGGTAACACGTTTCTTTCTTAGTTTTCTTTTTTTTCCCCCTGAGTTCCTGCTTCTTCTAAAATGCTTAAGTTCTGGCTCTCCAAACTGATGGCAAGGAGAAGCCAACGTCAGATGAGACCTAGGACAATCTCCTGGCCCAGATAATGCTTCCTCTGTCTACTCCTGTAATCCCACTGAACAATACTTGGCAACATCTTTTTTGCTCTACAGGAATGTAGAAGATCTTCCCTCCTGCCCCAGAGGAAAAAAAAAGTGCTATTGTTTGTTTTTTCTCACTCTCTTACATCTTTCAACTTAAATAAAATTCTTTTGAAGTCAGATGACCTTTGCTTCAATCACTTTCAATTCTATTGCAGCCAACAATCTCTGTATTACCCATTTTTCATTTTTTTATGTGTCAAAAGATTTGTTTAATTTCAACTTTTCTCCATTTAGATAGTTCAGAGAAACTTTAACCTTTTATCAGCCAAGTAATTTGCACATTCTTTGGAATACATCTGTACTCCAGAGGAGAGAGAGAGAGAAGGAGAGAGAGAGGAAACAACTCTACATATAAAGGAAATCTTTAGATAAGCACAGAAAAATGTGAGAATCTAAGAATCAGGTGTGTGCACGAGTAGCATAAGAAGAAATCAGCTTTAAGTTTTTCTTTAGCCTGGAGTATATCCTTAAGTAGAGCAGGAAAATATAGTTCCCCTTACAAGCCACTACCACTCTAATGCATTAAAATTCCAAAAATGGGAGTTGGGGCTAAAGCTGTCATTCACTCATCTGTCAATTCATCCGTCCACTTACTCCTTTTTTCTCTCAATAGTCATGAATACCTAAGAGATTCTAACTACTAATAAATCATTTCATTGCCTTGATTTGGTTCCTACATGCATGTCTCCCTCAGAAGGTATTACCAGGTCTTTAAACCATGATCTGACCACATATTCTAGCATGATGACAAAAAAAGCTAAAGGAAACATTGATCAAAACTGGCAATTTGTTATTGTTGGGGCATTGTTTTCTAATTCATTTCTTATATATTTTTTCCCCATTAGCTTTCTCTTTGGACACTTTCTATATTTCCTAAAATTCTAGAATGATCCATTCAAGTGAGCAGCCAGAGTAATTTTCATTATCTTAGCTTTGTCACATACCTGTCCAGAGATAAGCTGCACATTCTTTTCTTATTAGATGTATCAGCTGAAGGTTTCTTTACTGAGATCAGGTTATTCTCAACCCTTCAAATCAGGGATAAAAGGAAGAGAGACACATTTAAATTTACCTTAACTTTCATAGACATTAATCCTTACAAAACATTTCAGGGAGAAGAATCAATAAACTCTTTTCTCTGAAGGGTAAACTGAGGCTTCAAGAGTCAACCTGTACCCATGGGCAGGAAGTTCATTTATGATGGAGCTGAGATTTACCTCAGACTTGTCCAAATCTAAAGCCTTGACTACTTCTACCGGAATAAAGCAAGAGAAAGCTATACACTACTGAAGAAGCCATTGGATATTAGCATAAGATCTGTTACGTAGCTCATTTCTACTTCATACATTTGATATTTGTTATGATTATGTTGTCACAGTGGCTTCCTGGTGGTTTTCTATATCTCATTCAACTGGGACATTTTGTCTGTGAATGATCTCTTCTACTAAAGCAGTTGGTACCTCCAAGTTTAAGTGCATCTGTGTATAATTTTAATATGCAGGGCCACTTCCTCTCTGCCACTAACCCCTTCCCCTCTTGAATTATGCAGGTGGCTGACGCCTACCACTGCGGCAGTTAGTTGTATTAAATTGAGAAATAGTCACAGGTCATAAACCTCCCAAATAAATAGTGCTCAAATAAGATGTGCACAGAAACTCAAGTTCCAGATCACATTCATTTCCAAGTTGCACTGTGTTCACAACATTTCCCCTTGTTCTTGTAATGAATCCTTATTTGTTTAATGATAGTGATTAGATGCCTTAAATTACCAGAAATAAAATCCATTTCCCTCAGCACTCAGCATATATATGAGAACCATCAGTTGTGTATTCTCCAGGCTCTTTTTATAATGGTACTAAATACATATAAACAAGCATCTGTTGCAGTAATTTAAATGTTTTATCCTTATGTACTATGTGTATATTAAAAACAGAATGTGTTATTTAAAATATTAGTTATGTTCATGGATTAGAATCTTTATGTGTGACTAGCTAACACATAAAGATTACCAAGTGAATACTGCAGAATACACTCTCTGATTCAAGTAGGCATATTATCCATTTGACTCTGTCTGTTTTACATCTATTATTTGGGATTATGGTACAAATACTTAGAATCTACATCTACAAGAGGTCACACCTCTTCTTGCTTTAGGTAATTTTAAAGAAAATAACTACTTTTTCTTAAGCTACCCAGGAACTCAAATACAATTTTGACATTTGCTGCCTTGAAATAATGATGCTGATTGTAATTAAAATTACAATAGGGGGGCGGAGCAAGATGGCAGAGGAGTAGGAGACCTGGATTTCGTCTCCTCTCAGGAATTCAGCTGGATAGGGATCAAACCAATCTGAACACCTATGAACTCAACAGGAGATCGAAGAAAAGAAGAGCAACAAATCTCTGAACAGAAAAGCGACCACTTTCTGGAAGGTAGGATGTGCGGAGAAGTGAATCCGAGGCGATATTTGGGAGGATAGACGGCGGGGAAGGGGCCTCCATCGACCACTTCTGGCAAATGATAGAGCCGCAGAGCACAAAATCGGAACTTTTAGAAGTTGGCTCCGCTGAGGGACGTCACTGCGGTGGCTAAGCAGGGGTGGAACCCTCAGGGGACAGTGTGGTCTCAGGACCCTCGGGGTCACAGAAAGACCTGGGGTGCCTGAGTGCGACAGAGCTCCCAGGTATCAGAGCGGGGAAGCCGGCTGCAGAGATGGAGCCGAGGCACGGGCTCTCAGCTCGGGGTTACCATAAACTGTGATCTGCAGAACAGTCGGGCCATGGCTCCTCCAGCAGGGACCCAACAAGCGGCAGATCCGGGGACACTCCCCTTCCTCCCCCGGGAGGAGCGTCGTGGGAGCACACCGCAGGGATCTGCTGGGTTTGGAGACTCCACACAGGGTCGGGTGCCAGAGATAGAAACACTCGGTCACAGGCCAGGTGAACATGGAGTGTGGCCAGAGACTGGGGAGACGGGAGTGACTGGTGGCTTTTCTCTGGGGGTGCACTGAGGAGCGGGGCCGAGTTCTCGGCTCCTCCGGGGCGGAGATTGGGAGGCCGCCATTTTCACTCTCCTCCTCCAAAGCTGTACAGAAAGCTTGAAGGGAACAAAAGCTCCCGAGAGCAAACCCGAGCAGATTACTTAGTCTGGACTGGGTAAGGGTGGGGCAATTCCGCCTCTGGCAAAGACTTTTGGAAACCACGACAACAGGTCCCTTCCCCAGAAGATCAGCGAGAACAGCCAGCCAAGACCAAGTTTACCAATCAATGAGAACGGCAGAACTCCAGCGCTAGGGGAATAATGCACATAGAATTCATGGCTTTTTTACCATGATTCTTTAGTTTTTCAAAGTTAATTTTTTTTTAAATGTCTTGGTTTTTTTTTTTTTTGAATTTTTCTTTTTCCCTTTTCAACCAACATCTTATCAATCTCTTTTTAAAAAAAAAATTTTTATTTGTCATTTTTAGAGTCATATTCTATCCCTTCATAGTAGTTACCCATATTTTTGGCATATATATATGTTGTTCTCTCTTTAAAATTTTGAGATAGTTTCTTCTAACAGATCAAAATATACCCTAAATCTCTATTGTATGGTATTTTTCTACTCCCCTGCCTGACTACATTCTCTCCCTTTTTTTTTCTCTTTTTTTTAAATCCTCTTCTTTCTTTTTTCAAACAATTTATCAATTCCTTTTATAAAATTTTTTATAATTTCCATCTTTACAGTCATATTCAATCCCTTCATCATATCAACCCTTATTTTTGTACATATATAAGTTTTTCTTTCTTTAAAATTTTGGGAGGCACTTTCTTCTAACAGACCAAATACACCCAAAATCTGGTGTGTGGCATTGATCTATATACCAGCCTGATCATATTTGATCACATTGGTTTTTTTTTGTTGTTTTTTTTTTTATCTTTTTCTTTTCCTTTTTCTTTTTCTTTTTTCTCTCTTTCCCTTTCTTTTCCCACTGCTTCAGGTCTTTTCTGATTTGTTTAGAGTATATTTTCTGGGAACGTTGTTACCCTGTTAGCATTTTGTTCTCTCATTAATCTATTCTCCTCTGGACAAAATGACAAGATGGAAAAAATCACCTCAACAAAAAGAACAAGAGGTAGTACCGACTGCCAGGGACCTACTCAATACAGACATTAGTACAATGTCAGATCTAGAGTTCAGAATCATCACTTTAAAGATACTAGCTGGGCTTGAAAAAAATATGGAAGTTATTAGAGAAACCCTTTCTGGAGAAGTAAAAGAACTAAAATCTAACCAAGTAGAAATCAAAAAGGCTATTAATGAGGTGCAATCAAATATGGGGGCGCTAACTGCTAGGATAAATGAGGCAGAAGAGATAATCAGTGATATAGAAGACCAAATGATGGAAAATAAAGAAGCTGAGAAAAAGAGATCAACAACTACTGGATCACGAGGGCAGAATTCAAAAGATAAGCGATACCATAAGACAAAACAACATTAGAATAATTGGGATCCCAGAAGAAGAAGAAAGAGAGAGAGGGGCAGAAGGTATTTTGGAGCAAATTATAGCAGAGAACTTCCCTAATTTGGGGAAGAAAACAGGCATCAAAATCCAGGAAGAACAGAGAACCCCTCTCAAAATCAATAAAAATAGGTCAACACCCCAACATCTAATAGTAAAACTTATGAGTCTCAGAGACAAAGAAAAAATCCTGAAAACAGCTCGGGAGAAGAGATATGTAACCTACAATGGTAGAAACATTAGATTGGCAACAGACCTATCCACAGAGACCTGGCAGGCCAGAAAGGACTGGCAGGATATATTCAGAGCACTAAATGAGAAAAATATGCAGCCAAGAATACTATATCCAGCTAGGCTGTCATTGAAAATAGAAGGAGAGATAGAAAGCTTCCAGGACAAACAAAAACTAAAGGAATTTGCAAACATGAAACCAGCCCTACAAGAAATCTTGAAAGGGGTCCTCTAAGCAAAGAGAGAGCCTGAAAGCAACATAGACCAAAAAGGAACACAGACACTATACAGTAACAGTCACCTTACAGGCAGTACAATGGCACTAAGTTCATTTCTTTCAATAGTTACCCTGAATGTAAATGGGCTAAATGCCCCAATCAAAAGACACAGGCTATCAGACTGGATTAAAAAACAAGACCCATTGATATGCTGTCTGCAAGAGACTCATTTTAGACCCAAAGACACCCCCAGATTGAAAGTGAGGGGGTGGAAAACCATTTACCATGCTAATGGACACCAAAAGAAAGCTGGGGTGGCAATTCTTATATCAGAAAAATTAGATTTTAAACCAAAGACTGTAATAAGAGATGAGGAAGGACACTATATCCTACTTAAAGGGTCTATCCACCAAGAAGATCTAACAGTTGTAAATATCTATGCCCCTAACATGGGAGCAGCCAATTATATAAGGCAATTAATAACAAAAGCAAAGAAACACATCGGCAAAAATACAATAATAGTGGGGGACTTTAACACCCCCCTCACTGAAATGGACAGATCGTCTAAGCAAAAGATCAACAAGGAAATAAAGACTTTAAATGACACACTGGACCAAATGGACTTCACAGACATATTCAGAACATTGCATCCCAAAGCAACGGAATACACATTCTTCTCTAGTGCCCATGGAACATTCTCCAGAATAGATCACATCCTAGGTCATAAATCAGGTCTCAACCGGTACCAAAAGATTGGGATCATTCCCTGCCTATTTTCAAACCACAGTGCTTTAAAACTAGAACTCAATCACAAGAGGAAAGTCGGAAAGAACTCAAATACATGGAGGCTAAAGAGCATCCTACTGAAGAATGAATGGGTCAACCAGGAAATTAAAGAAGAATTTAAAAAAATCATGGAAACCAATGAAAATGAAAACAAAACTGTTCAAAATCTTTGGGATGCAGCAAAGGCAGTCCTAAGAGGAAAGTATATAGCAATACAAGCCTTTCTCAAGAAACAAGAAAGGTCTCAAGTACACAACCTAACCCTATACCTAAAGGAGCTGGAGGAAGAACAGCAAATAAAGCCTAAACCCAGCAGGAGAAGAGAAATCATAAAGATCAGAGCAGAAATCAATGAAATAGAAACTAAAAGAACAGTAGAACAGATCAACGAAACTAGGAGCTGGTTCTTTGAAAGAATGAACAAGATTGATAACCCCCTGGCCAGACTTATCAAAAAGAGAAGAGAAATGACCCAAATCAACAAAATCATGAATGAAAGAGGAGAGATCACAACCAACACCAAAGAAATACAAACAATTATAAGAACATATTATAAGCAACTCTATGCCAGCAAATTAGATAATCTGGAAGAAATGGACGCATTCCTAGAGATGTATCAACTACCAAAACTGAACCAGGAAGAAATAGAAAACCTGAACAGACCTATAACCACTAAGGAAATTGAAGCAGGCATCAAAAATCTCCCAACAAACAAAAGCCCAGGGCCAGATGGCTTCCTAGGGGGATTCTACCAAACATTTCAAGAAGAATTAATACCTATTCTTCTGAAAGTGTTCCAAAAAATAGAAATGGAAGGAAAACTTCCAAACTCATTTTATGAGGCCACCATTACCTTGATCCCCAAACCAGACAAAGACCCCATCAAAAAGGAGAATTACAGACCAATATCCCTGATGAACATGGATGCAAAAATTCTCACCAAAATACTAGCCAGTAGGATCCAACAGTACATTAAAAGGCTTATTCACCACGACAAAGTGGGATTTATCCCTGGGCTGCAAGTTCAGTTCAACATCTGCAAATCAATCAATGTGATACAATACATTAACAAAAGAAAGAAGAAGAATCATATGATCCTCTCAATAGATGCAGAAAAAGGATTTGACAAAGTACAGCATCCTTTCTTGATCAAAACTCTTCAGAGTATAGGCATAGAACGTACATGCCTCAATATCATAAAAGCCATCTATGAAAAACCTACAGCGAATATCATTCTCAATGGGGAAAAACTGAGAGCTTCCCCCCTAAGGTCAGGAACGTGGCAGGGATGTCCACTATCACCACTCCTATTCAACATAGTATTAGAAGTCCTAGCCACAGCAATCAAACAACAAAAAGAAATAAAAGGCATCCAAATTGGCAAAGAAGAAGTAAAATTCTCACTTTGCAGAAGATATGATACTTTATGTGGAAAACCCCAAAGACTCCACCCCAAAACTGCTAGAACTCATACAGGAATTCAGTAAAGTGGAAGGATATAAAATCAATGCACAGAAGTCAGTGGCATTTCTCTACACCAACAACAAGACAGAAGAAAGAGAAATTAAGGAGTCGATCCCATTTACAATTGCACCCAAAACCATAAGATTCCTAGGCATAAATCTAACCAAAGAGGCAAAGGATCTGTACTCAGAAAACTATAAAATACTCATGAAAGAAATTGAGGAAGACACAAAGAAATGGAAAAACGTTCCATTCTCATAGACCGGAAGAACAAATATAGTGAAGATGTCAATGCTACCTAGAGCAATCTACACGTTCAATGCAATCCCCATCAAAATACTATCCACTTTTTTCAAAGAAATGGAACAAATGATCCTAAAACTTGTATGGAACCAGAAAAGACCCCGAATAGCTAGAGGAATGTTGAAAAAGAAAAGCAAAGCTGGTGGCATCACAATTCCGGACTTCCAGCTTTATTACAAAGCTGTCATCCTCAAGACAGTATGGTACTGGCACAAAAACAGACACATAGATCAATGGAACAGAATAGAGAGCCCAGAAATGGACCCTCAACTCTATGGTCAACTCATCTTTGACAGAGCAGGAAAGAATGTCCAATGGAACAAAGACAGTCTCTTCAACAAATGGTGTTGGGAAAATTGGATAGCCACATGCAGAAAAAATGAAACTGGGCCATTTCCTTACACCACACACAAAAATAGACTCCAAATGGTTGAAAGACCTCAACGTGAGACAGGAGTCCATCAAAATCCTGAAGGAGAATACAGGCAGCAACCTCTTCGACCTCAGCCACAGCAACTTCTTCCTAGAAACATTGCCAAAGGCAAGGGAAGCAAGGGCAAAAATGAACTATTGGGACTACATCAAGATAAAAAGCTTTTGCAAAGCAAAAGAAACAGTCAACAAAACCAAAAGACAACGGACAGAATGGGAGAAGATATTTGCAAATGACATATCAGATAAAGGGCTAGTATCCAAGAACTATACAGAACTTATCAAACTCAACACCCAAAGAACAAATAATCCCATCAAGAAATGGGCAGAAGACATGAACAGACATTTTCCCAAAGAAGACATCCAAATGGCCAACAGACACATGAAAAAGAGCTCAATATCACTTGGCATCAGGGAAATCCAAATCAAAACCTCAATGAGATAGCACCTCACACCAGTCAGAATGGCTAAAATTAACAAGTCAGGAAACGACAGATGTCAGTGGGGGTGCAGAGAAAGGGGAACCCTCCTACACTGTTGGTGGGAATGCAAGCTGGTGCAGCCACTCTGGAAAACAGTATGGAGGTTCCTCAAAAAGTTGAAAATAGAGCTACTATATGATCCAGTAATTGCACTACTGGGTATTTACCCCAAAGATACAAAAGTAGGGATCCGAAAGGGTACGTGCACCCCGATGTTTATAGCAGCAATGTCCACAATAGCCAAACTGTGGAAAGAGCCAAGATGTCCATCGACAGATGAGTGGATAGAGAAGATGTGGTATATATATACGATGGAATATTATGCAGCCATCAAAGGAATGAGATCTTGCCATTTGCAACGACGTGAATGGAACTGGAGGGTGTTTGCTGAGCGAAATAAGTCAAACAGAGAAAGACATGTATCATATGACCTCACTGATATGAGGAATTCTTAATCTCAGGAAACAAACTGAGGGTTGCTGGAGTGAGTTGTGGGGTAGGAGGGATGGGGTGACTGGGTGATACACACTGGGGAGGGTATGTGCTCTGGTAAGTGCTGTGAATTGTGCAAGACTGTTGAATCTCAGATCTGTACCTCCAAAACAAATAATGCAATATATGTTAATGGAAAAAAAAAAAAAAGAAGGTAGCAGGAGGGGAAGAATGAAAGGGGGGAAATCGGAGTGGTAAACGAACCATGAGAGACGATGGACTCTGAAAAACAAATTGAGGGTTGTAGTGGGGAGGCGGGTGGGAGGTTTGGTTAGCCTGGTGATTGGTATTGAGGAGGGCACATTCTGCATGGAGCACTGGGTGTTATGCACAAACAGTGAATCATGGAACACTACATCTAAAACTAAAGATGTAATGTATGGGGATTAACATAACAATAAAAAAAGTAAAAAAAAAAAACAAAAAACCTTGGGGGGGGAAATTAGAATAGAAATTGAAAATTAAAATGACAAAAAAGAAGGCCCTAGAGTTCAGAAAAATGTATATAAAATAAGGTCATAAAAGGAGAGAAGAGTTGGAACATAGTACACTGACAATTATCTTAGAAATAAAATGTTAATATGTGTAATAGAGGCATATATTCTATGTACAATGAGGTGACTCTTACCCTGCTAGTTTGGGTGCAATGACATTTGATGTGTAAGATATTAGAAGGAACATGAACTATACTCTTCAAAATAAGAAAGGTCAGTATATAGACATTATCTGAGATTTCTTTCATTAATTTTACTGCTTACAAATTCAAGTGGGATTGCAGAATAAAGCCAATTTTAGAGACATGCCATTTGACCCAAGCCCCTCAAAAATGATATTTAACCTCTAACTCCAATCTATATTAAAGTGCTTTGCCCTTGAATTAGCCAGTAAATGGCTTTCATTCTCCTCCATCTTGTGCATTTTTGTAGGCATATACTAAATGCCTATGGAACGGAATACTCTATATTGAAGATTAGCCTTTGGATGATAATTTAGTAAATGATATGCCAACTTATAAATTAATATTTACGTTCAAATAAAATATGTAGTTTCATCCAGAATGACAGGTACTCTGTAATTCGTTTATTCAGTTCATTTAAAGATCATGTTGGCTCTCAGAAACAAAGAAAAATCATGTTGGCTCTCTTTTACTGTGTAACAAATTACTATAAACTTAGCAGTTTAAAACACCATAAATTTATTACCTCATAATTTCCATAGGTCAGAAGTCCAGGCATGGTATACCTGGATTCTTGGCTCATAGTTTCAAAAGAGTATAATCAAAGTTTTGCTACAACACAGCTCATACGAGACTCAGTGTCCTACTTCAAGCTCATTTAAGTTGTTGGCAGAATTACGTTCCTCTCGGTTGTAATACTGAGGTACCATTTTCTTGTTAGCTTTTAAATAGGGACAAATCTCAATTTGTAAGGCTGCCTGCTTTCCTCACCAAACAGCCTCTAAAACCAGTTCACAGCAACACTGTTGGCTTTCTTCCAAGCCAGGATAAATATTTACCTGTAAGGTCTTCAAGAAGGACCAGCTGGAGGAAAGTTGCCAAAGGGCTCACATGTTAGGTCAGCCTCACCCAGCATAATCTTTTGATCTTAAGGTCACAAAAGCCCTGCCCAGCAGTACCTAGATTAGTGTTTGATTGAAGAGACGAGATAACATACATATAACCCTTGGGGCCTGGATCTTGGGGGATAGTTTCAAATTCTACATAACTCAAAAAATACAAACGAAGGCTCTTTATGTAGCAAAGAAACAGCATTATCTTGCATGATCAAAAACTATGTGTGGGCTTAGACTACCTTGGGTTAACATTCAGGCTCTTGGGGAAAACTCTTTATCTCCCTAAGAGCAAAATTTCATATCCCATATAGATAGGATGTCTATACATGTTGGTTTACCCAGGGAAGTTCTAAATTACCTCTGTTTTTCTGGAGGTAGTAACAGTCTTCCCTTTTATTGTAAAATGCAGCCATGTTTGGATAATAAATCACATGGTATACTTCCATGGTTATTGAGAGGATATAATACGAGAATGTGCATAAAATCCTTCAGTATGTTTGCCTAATAAAAGGAACTCAAAAACCATTAATATAGGTGCCTCTTTTTCAGCAATCTGGACTTGTGTAAATGCCATTGTACAAAGGATTTACTTGTATAAACACTATGACATGTTCAATGATAAATGTAAAGAGATAAATATAAAATAAGAACCTAAGACAGGATAATGAGTTATACTTAGGAATTTCAGAAAATTAGGAAACCAAAATCAAAAGCCAAAGTTATAAGTAAATTTGTGTTGGAAATACAAAATTGAAGTGATCAAATTTTGGGGGTGGTGGTGGGAGAAGCTACATAAGAGTTCTTAGAAGAGAGAATTGAAATGATTCTAAAAAGATAAATATAATTCTTACCAATGAAAAAGAAAAAGGGAGGATAGTCTAGTTCAAAAACAAACAAACAAACAAACAAATGAATAAATAAATCCCAGAGAATGGATTAGAAATTCTATGTGGATAGAACACAGGATGATAGATGGAGCCAACAAAGTGAAGTTCATTCCAAATAGTAAAGGATTTTGACAGCTGGGCAAGGAGTTTATATGTTTTTTAATAGGTGACTGACACAATCACAGCATGTCAAATGATTTTAAGGGGCAAGGATTGAAAGAGGGAACAGGGTCAGAAGAAAACGCCAACAATTTGAACAAAAATAATGGAATCTTGAGTTAAGATAGTGGTAGCTTAAAGAAGGAGGAAAGGACATAAATGCAAGAAATGGAAGAATACACACACACACACACACACACATCAAAGCAGTATATGATGAGAGGAAATATCAATCACTTATAGGATGGATGAAGGGATGTATTAAATAAAAGTAGAGAAAGATATCAAAGTTAGGTAGTACAAATACCAAGATTTAAGTTATCAAATTTACAAAGCAAATTGCTCAATTAAGGAAACTATAGCCAGGTATATAAATTATTACTGGAGTAAAGGGACCAAAAAAGGTGGAAGAAAGCAGAGCTGAGTATGGTTTGTACTTTATTACACTGAAGAGTTAGTGAAACTAAAAGCATAGCAAAAATCTGACCAGGTAGAGATAAAGGTGGCCTTTTAAATGAGCATATTTCTTATATCTGATTGCTGTGTTCATGTCAACAGAGTTCCTGTTTTATGGTGTTAAGTACTATAATTACAAAAATTTAAGCAAGTAAGTAATATACTGATTAGAGATATGGCCACATCTTGTCTAGTTAGTTCCATCTTGGGAAAAGTTTTGTGGAGAAGTTTAAAAAAAAAAAAGCATGGCACATGGAGCTTTGAAAGAAAGACTATGACCCTGGAACCTCAAAGTTAATATACATATATATGTGTGTGTATGTACATATATATGTGATGTTTAAATACATCTCTATGTTAATGTATATATGGTTTAATATATATTTTACATGCACATGCATACATATATTATACATATGTGTGTGTGTGTGTGTAGTTTTCCTAGTGTCCCATCAGTTCAACTAACTAATAATCAAGACGATAGAGGAGCTAGATTACAGGGAAAAGCCCAAGACAATATCTGTGTGGATGTTAACCTCAACTTGGTACAACCTAGAAGTCTGTTTCTTGGATTACTTTTTTCTTACTTTAGCCCTAGATGTTTGGGCCCACCTAGAACAGAGTTGAACAGAGTCACCACTATGCATATTCTTAATTGTGTTAAGTATTCTCTCTGTTTAGCTTACTATTTTTCACCCCCTTACTTCCAGTGATCTAGGGAGAGTATAGGTTTCAGCAGTATTCTTGACTGCTTTTTTTATACTCCTAGGAAGTGTAATGGTCTTCCTCTGCATCTGGTAACTGATACCATTAATTAGACCTGACAAATTAATGATAGGCTATATTAACCACATTTGTCTAAGTATTACACAGATATCTGCTGCTTCCAGTGGGAATCATTTAGACTGGATTCACCAGTAAAGTCAGGTTTCCTAATCACAGAAGTATCACAAATAGTTTTTAACAAAGAGATAGGCTGAAATCCATTGCATGCATTTCAACCAAAGCATCAGACCAGCTGGTTTGAAATCTCATCCTAATGGTTAAAAATCATCAATAGTTCCCCATTATATCTTAGCCAGAGAAGGCACTTCACATTCTGCCTTTCCTAACCTATATCTATTTCCTTTTACAAAATACCCCAGTCTATTTGAATTATTTGCTTATTCATGTCTTGAAGGGTAATATCCATTTGAAATTGATTTTATCCAGACAAGTTAGGTTTGGCTGTACCTGCTTGTTTTATCCTTACTTTATATCATGAGAGTGGACAAAGCAAGGAATATGCAACTCCAGTCTTATATTGTTCCAATGTCAAGAAATAGGGAGTGATCTGGGTAGAAAAGCTACAAGGCACTGATCCTTCATTCAAACTACCTCTTAGGTGCTATGCCAAAACCTGGGTATCTAGGTCACACAGCAAGGGACAATCCCAGCATGCAGAGACTCCCAACTCTCTTCTCAGACATTAGGTCATTTAGGGAGTAGAGATGGAAGAACTAGGGGGAGAAAGCACAGCCTCAGGCTCTGGGGAATTTTGCCTCAAGAACAGAGAAGTCAATACAGAATTGGGTTACACAGAAAACATAGTTACTTATCTGAAACCACATTAAAATCTGTTACCTTCCAATTTGCCCTAGGGTCAGAGCTAGATCAACAAGTCTTAACAATCTAGTACTAACTTCATGGCTAAGCAGTGGAGGACTCATGCATCTGTGAATGATCATATTATTTTACTTCTGTAGGTAGCCTGGACACAAAACTCCATAAGAACAACAGAGCTGAGGAGTCTAGTGATGGTCCCAAGCATTTAACCATAGCATTCAAAACACCCCTCTAAATTCATCACCTGCATTGTAGGGAGGTAGGAGAAACAAAAACGAGTTAGTATCAAACACTACAAGTTGTGTGATTAAAGGGAGTTCTTTTCAGTGGTACTCACAGACCAGTGGTAAAGTTCTAAAAGAGGTTGCAATTCAAAATTTTCAGTATCTCAATCAATCTAATTTAGGTCATGATCCAGAAAGTATGAGTAGGTTTATATGTATTCACTAAAAGAAAACACAAAAACAAAATACCTTTTCTGTTCTGTAAAATGGGGACATTAATACTGATAACATGGAATTAAGATGACTATTAACTAAGAGGATAAGGAAGGGACAGTCGAAAATGATATTGATGCTGTATCTCATCCATCTCATCCCCCAGGCCAAGCTGCATTCACCTGTTAACTGTGATAAGGTGTTTTTCACATGCTGGCAGCTTCCTAACTCAAGTGCCTGCATCTCTCCTCTTCTCTTCCCAAGAATTTTCTCCCAACATTCCTGGGCTATGCTAAATGAAGGCAGTTCTCTATTTTGAAATGTGAGAAATTAACACCCAGGGGGCAACCCTTTGCCATTAGAAAGTGGGAGTTGGTATATAAATAGCCCAGTCTCCAGTCCTCTGAGTCTATAGTTCTGAGCATGCTCCATACCATTTCTCAACAGGTCCTCAATGTCTTTGAGCTTCAGTTCCCCCAGCCCAGCAGTAACTAACATACCTTCTATTATCTTTCTTTCTTTCTTTCGCTTTCTTTCTTTCGCTTTCCTTCTCCCTTTCCTTTCCTTTCTCTTGCCTTTTCTTTCTTTCTTTCTTTCTTTCTTTCTTTCTTTCTTTCTTTCTTTCTTTCTTTCTTTCTTTCTTTCTTTCTTTCTTTCTTTCTTTTTTCTTCCTTCCTTCCTCTTTCTCTTTCTTTCTTCCTTCCTTCCTTCCTTCCTTCTTTCCTTCCCTCCCTCCCTCCCTCCACCCTTCCTTCCTTCCTTTCTCATTTTACTCACTCCCTTGCTTGTAATTCCTGATCGCTCCCAACTGAAGTACCTGTACTCAAGGCCTTACTGCAGTGTCTCCTTTTAGGAAAACACTAACTAAAATGGGACACCCCTCCCCCCATTCCTTTACTTCATAATAGTGTTGTACCTATTCAAAGATCTAATTTAATATATATTTTTTTAAAGATTTTATTTATTTATTTGAGAGAGAGAGAATGAGAGACAGAGAGCATGAGAGGGAGGAGGGTTAGAGGGAGAAGCAGACTCCCTGCCGAGCAGGGAGCCCGATGCGGGACTCGATCCAGGGACTCCGGGATCATGACCTGAGCTGAAGGCAGTCGCTTAACCAACTGAGCCACCCAGGTGCCCTCTAATTTAATATTTTATCATTGATTCACTTGTTTATTTCCCCTATAAAAAATGGAATCTCTTTAAATACCAGAAGAATTTATTTGGCATTCTAATTTTAATATTGCAATCAGTAAAAGATTATCAAATGAATGAATAAAAAACACAAAGATGGAAATCAATGAATTGTTCTATGCCTTACTGAGTATTTCTGTGACCAATGTAGCAATAATTTAGCTGACAATAGCAGATGGTAATTTCCATATCCTCTGAGGACATAAACCGTGGCTCACCACAGGCCTGATTTCAAGGAGCTAAGCCGTCCTCTCTACTAAAAAGTAAACTAAAGTAGACAATACTAGATCATTACAATAGTATAAACATTTGGCAATGTCAGGTCGGTTCAAGCAAGTATATTGAGAAGAGAGCAGCTTAGAGTAAGAATCTCAGGGGCATTGGGAAAGTTTGGGAAAATAAGATAAGATGACTTTGGGTGCCAATTTTTTTTTACTCTATTTGGAGGCTCTTCCTTCCATCTGAAATAGTTGGTCAACAAGTTGGAACTGACAATAGACAAAATGTATAGACAAAATGTTTTACTGCCATGTGTCAGGCAGCTTGATGCATTTCATGCCTGAATAAATGCAAAATGAAATTTTAGCTCAAGGAGATGGTATAGCAAATGGTTCTTCACAGAGCAAGGAGTAAGGAATATGTGTCCCATGGAGAAACTCATGGTGACAATGTGTCTGATTTATATTTTAATTGCCAGAATAAAATCAAATATCCCTAAATTCAGGCATGCTAATGAACAAGAAGCCGAACTAGCATTTTCTCCGCCTATTGAGTTGTCTAATGTTAGCTGAGAGAAGCAAACAGAGAATCGTAGATCCAAATATTACCCCAAGGTGTTATAAGCACTACAACTTGCAGATTAACATTAAATGGCCTTTTATAAGAACCTTTTGAAATGATACTAAATCTTCAGCAACATGGTTTCCTCACAAAGACATGTTACAAAGATTTGTTAAAATTGTCTACTGAATTTCATTAAATTGGGACATACTATAAAGTAAATCTGACTTTTAAGCCATGTTTTTAAAACTGGCTTGGACAAACATTAGTTTCCTATTTACCATAAGAATTTATTTATTTATTTATTTTACTCCCTCCCCCTTTAAAAAAATGTTTACTATATTTTATTAAAGAAAATTTATTTTTATTTTTATTAATTATTAATATAAACATTATTCCTAGCTAATGCTTTTATTTCACAAAACAAGTTTGCTTTACTAAAATGAGTCAATATGATTCCAACTTAAAAAAACAAACACACTTAATGTATTAGTACATCTATGTGGTCTAGTGGGGAAATACACAATCTTGAAATTGTAACAACAGCTCAAACATTCTCTTTGCAAAAATTCTATTTACTAGAGAATTTTGATGTTACTGTTCTAGTAGACTTGTAGAGAAGGGGGAAGATATTTTTTTTTAAAGATTTTATATATTTATTTGAGAGAGAGAGAATGAGAAAGAGCACATGAGAGGGGGGAGGGCCAGAGGGAGAAGCAGACTCCCTGCTGAGCAGGGAGCCCGATGCGGGACTCGATCCAGGGACTCCAGGATCATGACCTGAGCCGAAGGCAGTCGCTTAACCAACTGAGCCACCCAGGCGCCCGGGGAAAGATATGTTTTGAATATATCATTCACTTACTCCATAATGTTGACTCTGTAAGTATTCAATGTATGTTTACTCAGGAGGTTCCCCAAAATCAGATTATTGGTATTTTTCTCCAAAAAGACTTTCTTGAATTATGCAGGTTTAGGGAAGTGACAGAGAAAGATGAAAGAGCAGCTGTCTGCCTACTCATATATCCACATCCAAGCTGGGCCCTGGGGAATAGTAAGCAATGGGAGTGTACTTGGATATCCAAGTATGATAGAGCTGAGGGTGTGATAGATCAGAGAAATGAAAGGTAATGCATATTTTTAAACTCAGATCTTAAGTTTTTACTTTAAAATTCATATATCGCTACTTAAGAATTCCCTAGTGACTCAAAAGAAGACATGGTAGAGTCTAAAATTATCACATATGAGTATGTACACATGTGTACTATGTCAAGCACTATACTAGTCATTACAGTATAAGAGTGATACATTCCTTCTTGGTGTTTATATCATAATGTTCATGTAATAATGAGTGAGGTGTGAACTGACAAAAACAGAAAAAATATATGCATGTTCATAAAAATTCAGGTAATGCTAAGTACTATAAACAAAATCTAGCAATCTAATTTTTTGAATGACTGGAATTTGGGAGGCTGACAAGGGGGGCAAGAACATATCTGTAGGCTATCCAGGTATACAAGTAGTCTTTTATTTATATATATACTTAATAAAAATTATATATATTTAAAATGTATAACATGATGATTTGATATACTGATTGAAATGATTACTAAAGTCAAGCTAATTAGCATATCATGTCACACCGTTTGTTTTTTTGTGGTGAGAGCAACTGAAATCTACTCTCTTAATGTATTTCCATTATTCAATATAATATTATCAACTATATTTATCATGACTGTATATTAGATCTTTAGACACTCATACTATGTAAGTGCAACTTTGTACCCTTTCACCAATCCCAACCCATCCACCCCAAAACTCCTGGTAAACATTGTCCTGCTCTGCTTTTTGGAGTTCAACTTTTTTTTTTTCTTTATTCCATATAAAAGTGAGATCATACAGTATTTGTGTTTCTGTGTCTGGCTTATTTTGCTTAGCAAAATGTCCTCCAGGTTCACCCATGTTTTAAAAATGGCAGGATTTCCTTCTTTCTCATGGCTGAATAATATTCCATTCTCTGTTGATGGACACTTGATTCATTCCACATTTTGGCTGTTGTAAATAATGCTGCAATAAACATGGAAATGCAGATATCTCTTTGAGATACTGATATTATCTACTTTTCATAAATAACCAGAAGGGGTTTGCTGAATCATATGGTAGTTCTATTTTCAATTTCTTGAGGAACCTCCATAACTCCATATGTTTTCCATAATGGTTGCACCAATTTACATTCTCACCAATGGCATATAAAGGTTCCCTTTTTTCCACATCCTCACTGACACATTCTATATTTTGTCTTTTTGATAATAGCCATTATAACAGCTGTGAGGTGATAGCACATTACGGTTTGATTTGCATTTCTCTGATGATAGTGAAGTACCCCTTATCAGATGTATGGTTTACAAATAAATTCTCACATTTCTTAGGCTCTCTCTTTACTCTGTTGGGTCTCCTTGGCTGTGCAGAAGCTTTTTATTTTGACACAATCCCATTTCTCTATGTCTACTTTTGTTGCCTATACTTTTAGGTTATATCCAAGAAATCATTACCCATAGCAATGTCAAGGTTTCCTATGTTTTTCTTCTAATAGCTTTATGGTCTTACATTTTTTTACGGTCTTACATATAAATCTAATATATTTTGAGTTGAGTTTTGTATATAGAGTAAGATAATGGGCCTAATTTCATTATTTTGCATGTGGAAAATAGTTTTGCTATCAAACCACTGTACATTTTATATATATTGTATATACATGTATATATATCTGTAGTTAGTTGCATACATGCACATAATTCTACATAATTGTTATATAATACTAATGTTATGCAATACTTTTATAATTAGGAAAGTACTTCTGATTCTTTAGGAACATTTTTGTCTTATCTGTTTTGTCTTATAATAGGCTCTCATAATTTCTTACTGTTGCCAACAGAATGATATGACTTTTTCTTTCATTTTATTTTCTACTTGTGTCTTTGAATCAAATGGATGTTTCCAGTAGACGGCATGTAGTAGAATCTTGTTTATTTGTTTTAATCAAGTCTAGGAACACTTTGACTGGGTAGTTTATTCCATTAATGTTTGAGGTAATTATTGATAGAGTTTTTTTACAGAGCTTTTAAATTATCTTTTTATTTATATTTCTGTTTCTCCTCAACAGTTGTTCCTTATTGTAGCTGACATTTGGTGTCATGTTCTTACACTGATATTTATTTTATCCCATCCACCAGTTTAGTGTGATTATTGAGAAATATATTATAATTATATGTGTGACATAGATCCTAGAATATTGTTTTGTAAATATGATTTTATATAATTGATGTCTAAATCAGTTAAGAGAAGAAAGGAGAAAAAAATATTCATAGAAATGATCTTTTACAATTACATAATCATCTTTACCAGTGCCTGGTTTTGTTTTGTTTCTTTTCTCTTGTGGATTTAAATTACTGTCTGGGTACATTTGTTTTCATCTGAAAGAACTTTCTTTGGTATATCTTGTAAACTGGGTCTGATAGCAACAGCTTCCCTCAGTTTTTCTTTCCTATGAACTCTCTCTGTTTTTATTTGCATTCCAAAGGATAGTTTTGCTGGGTATAAGAGTCTTACTTGTTTGTTTGTTTGTTTTTTCTTGTTTTTTTATAGTATCTTGAATATGTCATATCACTGCTTCCTGGCCTCTCTTTTGTTTGCTGGAAAGCAAGCTTGTAATTTTTTCAGACTCCCACTATATGTAATGAACTGATACTATCTTGCTGATTTTAAGGTTTTCTCTTAGTCTTTATCTTACTGTTGTTTGGATTGCATCATTTCTATCAATCTATATTTAAGTTTGCAAATCATTTCTTCTGCCAGTTAAGGTCCATTTGAACCCTCTTTAGGATATTTTCCATTGCAGGTGATGTAACTTTACATTTTATTACAGAAATCTCAGCCTGCCATTTCTTAAATAGAACCTTATCATATGAATAAAGGATAGGTGAAGAAGGAGCCCCTGGCTTCCTGGCTGCACTCATCTGAAATTTAGCCTATAAAATATGAAGCTGGGAAGAAAAATAAATTCTGGTGGACTCTTTCTTCCAGTAATTCTGGGAGCTGGGTGAGGAAACCTCACCTTTTGGAAACACAACCTGCAGATGAGCTTCTATAATCTTGAGTTGGGAAGAAGATGAGTAAGGCAGTGGGTCATGGCTCCACTTTCACCGACTCTTACTGTTCTCATTTAGATTTAGCAGATTTTCTTGAATAAATGTTACTTCATTTGCTATAATGCTAGCTCAAAATTAACATACTTTATATGTTTATTTTTGGTAATTTTCACCAGTTTCAGTTGTTTTCCAGAGGGTCAGAGTCATGGAGTTTCTTACATAGCCATCCTAGAAGTTGACTCAAAATAGTTCTCTTTCCTTATTCATATTTGGTGTCTGCTGATGTTTATTTATTTTTCTATTTTTGAATTAAAAAAAAAAAAGATTTTACTTACTTATTTGACAGACAGAAAGAGCACAAACAGGGGGAGTGGCAGAGGGAAAGGGAGAAGCAGTCTCCCTGAGAGTGAACCAGACATGGGGCTTGATCCCAGGACCCCACGATCATGATCTGAGCCAAAGGTAGACACTTAACCAACTAAGCCACCCAGGCACCCCTCTGATTATGTTTATATAGCCCAGCATCCATTAGATGTTTAAAAACTGCATTTGTAAATAAATAAATAAATAAATAAATAAATAAATAAATAAATAGATAGATAGATAGATAGATAGAATTCAAGTGAATAATGCTGAAGGATTCCAATATGTTGCCTAACATTAAATATTTTTGAAGTTGACTGGCCTCACAGACAAGGTTATATATTGTAGACATATAAATATAGACATATAATTATAGATGTATAGAATATAGATACATAAATGTCAAGTTGCTTTCTATTTCTTTTGAAAATGAATAAAGGATATGTTAAGTTTCAGTTGTAAACATTCCCTATAGGTCCGAATCCAACTGTATCAAGAGAGTAGATTTGATCACCATGGAAACAAAATATCTCTCCCTTTTACATCTTGCTCAACCAATAAGAATCTTTCAATATAGATTACTCTGTGCCTTCCAGAGAACCCTGGGTCATTATCAATTCCAAATGGAAAAGCACAAAGGAGAATGAAAACACCTCTTCTCAAATATCATGTTAAACAAAACTTTGTAAAGAATCTTTAAACAGTATTTCAAGGAAAAAAAAACATTTTATTTGTATTTTTTCAACAGAGTCTAGCCTCTTGTTAGGTGTCTAATACAAAGCCTGATAATTGAGGTCCACAAATAATAAGCAATACAGCTAATAAATTAAGAAGTCTGAGTTTTAAGTAAGGGATATCTGTAGTCAAAACATCTTTTCCAGAGTAAGTGCATATCCCTTCAGTGGTCACAATAACATAAATCCATAGTATCTTAAAATATGTATGTTAGTCCTTATATTCTGCTTCTGTTACCAATACATATGAACAGGCTTTTTCAACCATGAGACTAAAACATCCTGGGGCTCAGTAAACAGTATTTAGTAAAACCCTTGGGTTTTTGCATTAGTTTTTTGTTTTGTTATGTATTTTTCATTTTCAGTTTATCTGAAATCTGGCTTTTGGATGGCCAAAGAGGATAATTTTGTTTCTTTAGACATTTAAAAACAAAACAACTCAAATGCATTTTTATTATTGGTCCTGCTATAGTAATGAAATAAATATGTTTAAAAATAATGTAGTGTAGCAGAAAATGGGCTTGATACCAGATGTGTCTCACAAATCTTAGATCTCCTACTCTTAAGGCAAAGACTTTAGATAATTACATTTTTGCAACACCATAAACAATACCTTTATTATATTTTGCATTAATTTAGTCTTGGCGTGTTTGTCTTTTCTCACACTTGCAGAGGAAAATTTATCTGTGAACTACATTGGTGGGAATAAAATGGGTCAATAAAAATGTAAGATGTCTTCTTATACTATAATTATTTCATAGTTACAACTATAAGATTCATTTAAGCAAATCAGTTTCTTAGGGTTTGTGAAATCCTAAGATGTGGCAACAATGCTTATCAAATGATCATTTCTCAAATAATGATTGACTGTCAGTGAGCAAGTGGGTTTTCTTCTTGTTTTTAATGCAAAATAATCACATGACGTTTGAGGAAAGCACAAACAAAACAATATCCCAGGTATATGCACATGTAATCACTGTTATTTTTTTTCCCCATTACTCTCCATTAGTAAAAGAGGGAGAGTTCTTTCTTTGAAGACATATGAGAATGAAAAATTCTCCCAACTCTTCCATACTCCCCTGAAATTCATTCCTAAATTCATAATAATGGTCAGTTATTAGAGTTTTGTTATGAAATTATAAAATGTGAGATTAAGTCACAGAAACAGTTCATAATTCATATTTTTTAAGTCACAAAATCTGAGATATGTTAACTTTATAAGAAACAAATACAATCTGTACTGAACACATTTTGTAAATCACAATTATAATTCCTACTGTTAATACTTCATAAATCCCACATACTTTCCACATTAACCAATTAGCTTGATGCAAACAGAGCATGTCCAAAGAAAGGATATTATGATGTGAGGAGATTTCTAAGCAACATCTACAAGCAATTATTTAAAGAGTCTTTTTCCTTTTATTTTCTTGAAAAAAAAAAAAGGCTGAATAGTAATGGTAACTCATTTAGAACATCACAAAGAATTTATTTTTAAAAGATTTTTTTTTTTTTTATTTGTCAGAGAGAGCGAGAGTGAGAGTGAGCACAAGCAGTGGGACCAGCAGGCAGAGGGAGAAGCAGGCTTCCCGTTGAGCAGGGAGCCCAACGTGGGACTCCATCCCAGGACCCTAGGATCATGACCTGAGCCGAAGGCAGAAGCTTAACAGACTGAGCCACCCAGGTGTCCAGAACTTCACAAAGAATTTAATGAAAGAATGACACATTTCATGTGTGTGTGCCTCCCAAAAAGGGGGTATATGCTCTGTGTGTACAGAAGGAGGTAATGTAATAGAAAGTAAGCCATTTTAACAGCCAGAATGGAAAAGTTATCTAAGTAGTTGAGGATGCTGTTTAAATACGTTGGATGATAGGGTTTCAACATTGAGAACTAATTGGCTAATCCATCCTTTGCCACCCCACCTCCCAATTTTTAAAGTGCATTTTTCAATGCATTTTTTTCTCCAAGCACTAATCCTGGGACAGAAGTCATGTGTCCTACAAATCCAGACTTAAAGGAATCTATTCCAACTTTGTGTCCTCTCCTCTCCTTTCCTTAAGAATTTAATTATTTTCTCCTGCCTTTTTCCTGATTTGCTATATAACATTTCCACTCAGGGCTTCTCTTTCTTACTTTATTTTCTCTGTTAGTAATGTTAAAACTTGTTAAAGAGCACTGTTTCCCTCCATAAAGCCTGGATCCAAATCTTCTTTACATAAACTAATTATTTATTTCCAATGAAGTTCACATTTTCTATCATCAGGAATTATAAATAATTTCAAACATCATAGTTATGTTTAAGTATACAGAAAAGAATATCAGCTTTATTTAGTGTCTCCAACAGGCATTTTAAATTAGTCAAATTATTTCATTTGTGTATCAACTATGAAAAATAGATATTACACTTATTTTAGTAGAAGGTAATGCCAAGGTTCATCAAGAATAAAGAATTTGGCCTAAATTGCAAATCTGCTTTGACTTCAATAACAATTGTGAAGCTTACCACTTGATATCAACTCTGGTGGCTAGCAAGCTGGAGGTTGAAATCATCTGTAAACTCTTTCACTTGTAAGACTGATTGTTTATTCTACCTCTTACATCTCCTCAGAATTTAACTGGGTCTGTCAACTGCAATACTAACATAATTTCTCATGCGGCTTAGGATTCCTTATAACAGCTTAAGTACAAGGTCAGAGCAAGGGGAAAGAGAAAGAGATAAGAAAAGGGAAAGAACCACAAGGAAGATATTATACCTTGTATGACGTAGCCATGAATATCATACAATGTCACTTCTGCTAGTGTTTATTAAGGTCATAACAAAAAAGAAGAAATTAATCTCCCTTTTGGCCAGATACTGGAAGAGCATGTGGTATTGAAATATAGCTGTGGGCATTTTAGAGAACATACTGTACTACAAGTTTATTCTTTGCCCAAAGCAGACTTTCTCCAAGTATTCTGAATTGTTTATTTATTTTTTTCCTTTCAACATGTTCATATAGATTTTAGAGATTAAATAGAGTCCAAAAGCCTTTTGGAAGTAAATCAGGTTTCAATAAGAACAATGATTAGGTCTTTGGGAGTCACCTTAACAATTCTCACTGACCTTGAAATTAACCAGCACAGTACCAACCACATTGAGTTTCCAACTCAACCTTTTAAGATAACTGGATTTGCACCAAATGCCCAAGGCGGGGTTAAAAAAAAAAAAAAAAAAAAAAAAAAGAGCATGCTATTTCCTCCTCTACAATATATTATGATTACATTGTAGTAAAATATTTGATGTAGTAAAATATTTGATGTTTAAATTTCTGTAATTGTGCATTGAAGAACATCCACAGAAAGTGTTCATTCAGGGCGCCGAATGCTAAAAAAGTCAGCATCCCAGAAATGCTGATGAGCATAGCTAAAAATCACCAGTAAACATCTGCACTCTCAAGCCAAAATACCAGAAAAGGGACAGCCTATCAAGAAAGAAACATTTTGACAATAATCAATGTACTACAGCCAAACACCACAGCCAAAACGGTGGCCCCACTGCCATCCACACCAGGAAAAACTGAGTTATCAGTCTAGATTACCATAGAAAGTGTTCATTTGGGGCACTCACCAGGCTGTAATGAAATGTTCTAACACTCCCACAAGGATGGTTTCAGAGAAGGCCAAGTAGGGAGCCAAGACTTTCATCCCTGACAGGTGGTAACTTTAACTCCATGCCTCATCATGGTTTTAGAGGAGATGATGTGAGCATCCTAGACTTTCAGTCCCCAGTTACCCAGCAGTAACAAGTCACTCCTCTTCCTCCCAGCCAGTTGGTGTCAGAGGAGACCTAGAAGAGAGGTTCGGGACTTTCACCGCCACCAAGGGATTTGACAGGCATTGTCTTCCACATGATGTGAGTCATAATACCAAGAAGCCACAAACTGAATCAAAACACAATCAACAGGTGTCAATGCTGAGATGAAAAAGATGTTAGAATTATCTGACAAAGATTCTATAGTGGCATCATAAAAGTGATTCAACAAAAAATTGTGAATGCATTTGAACTTGAAAAGAGCATTTATAAAAACTCAGCATTACTATTAATAATGAAAGACTGACTGAATGCATTCCTACTATAATCAGGAAAAAAGGCAAAGATATCTGCTCTTAGCATTCTTATTCAACATAGTGCTAGATATTCTAACCAAGTGCAGAAGGCAAGAAAAAGAAAATAAAAGAATGAAGATCATAAGTAAAAACTTCCTGTATGCATGTGATATGACTGTCTACATAGACAATCCCAAAAAATCTATTTTTAAAAAAAGTTATCCAAAAAATAATAGTGAGTTCAGATAGGTTGCAGGGTACAAGATAAACATACATAAATCAATGGAATTTATATATATTTTGCAATGAAAATGTGGGTACCAACACTGAAAAAAACAACACAGTATATAATTGCTCAAAAACAAAATACTTATGGGGCGCCAGTGTGGCTAATTCAGTTAAGCATCGACTGTTGGTTTCAGCTCAGGTCATGATATCAGGGTCCTGGGATCCAGCCAGCACTGGGCTCAGCGCTCAGTGGGAAGTCTGCTTTCCCTCTCCCTCTCCTTCTGCCCCACACCCAGCTTGAGCATGCACACGCACGCACTCTCTCTCTCTCATAAATAAAATTAAATCTTAAAAAAAAATAATTAGGTGTAAATCTGACAAAAAATGTCAGGAGTAATATGCTGTAAACTAAAAGATGTTGATGAAAGAAATCAAGGAAAATCTAAATAAATGAAGAGACACACATATTCATGGATTAGAAAACTCAATTTAGTAACGTATCAGTTTTCCACAAACTGATATAAAGGTTTTACGCAATTGCTAGCAAAATCTCACCAAAGGTTTTGGAGATATTCTAAGATTATTCTAAAATATATATGGAAAGCAGAGGATTTAAAATAGAATATTTTTGAAAAATAAGAATCATAAGTCTACCTGGTTTCAACTCTTTTTATATAGCTATAGTAGTCAGGACTGTGAAGTGCAGGTGGAGGGGTGGACACATAGATCAAGGGTTCAGAACAGAGAATCATGAAACAGACCCACACAAAATATGCCCAACTGATTTTTGACAAAGATGCAAAAGCAATTCAGTGGAGTAAAGATAGTCTTCCAATAAGTGGTGCTAATTCATTTGGACCTCCATAGGCAAAATGAACCTTGACCTAAATTCTACATCTCATATAAAAATTAAATCAAAATGGATCACAAACTTAAAGACAAATGAAAGAAGAAAAAAATAGGAAAAAAAAAAAAGGTTGGTGGGGAGGTGGAGAATATCTTTGGGATGTAGGGCTAGGCAAGGGCAAAGTCTAGAGTTAACAGTCCTGATATCAAAATCACAACCTGTATATTAAAAAATGACAAATCGTATCATATTTCATCAAAATTAATAAATTTTTCTCTATGGAATACTCTTTGAAGAGGATGGAAAGACAAGCTATAGACTGGGAGAAAATATTTACAAACTATATAACCATCAAGGACTATTACTAAAATATATAAAGAACTTTCAAAACTCAATATTAAAAAAAAAATCCAAATAGAAAATGTTCAGGATGCCTGGGTGGCATAGTCAGCTAAGTGTCTGACTCTTGATTTTGGCTCAGGTCATGATCTTGGGGTTGTGGGATCAAGCCCCACCTCGGGCTCCATGCTCAGCACGTGTCAGCCTGTCCCTCTCTCCCTGCTCCTCCCCCTGCTCACGCTCATGCACACACTCTCTCTCTCTCTCTTAAATAAGTAAATAAATAAAATCTTTAAAAAAAAAAAGGAAAGAAAATGCTCAAAAGGCATAAAGGACATTTCACCAAAAGAGGAAAATCCCATGAAAAAAATCAATGCATTAGCCATTAGGGAAATGCAGATTTAAACCACATGAGTATCACTAAACATCTATTAAAAAGGCATGTAAGGTGTATGTGTGTGTGTGTACATACATATATATGCATATAGACACGTGTGTGTACCCACACACACAAACACTGATGACAGCATGTCCTGATGAGGGTGCATAGAAACTGATTCATTCATATTTTGTGAGAATTTAAAATGGCACATCCACTCAAGAAAACAGTTTCTTAAATAATTAAAAATGCAACTACCACATGACCCAACAACTGTACTCTTGGGCACATACTCCAAAAACTTACGTTCACACCAAAATGTGTATATGGATATTTTTAGCAGCCTTATTTGTAAGAGCCCTAAGTTGCAAACAATCTAGATATACTTCAATGGTTGAATGGTGAAATGAACTGTTATACACCCATTCTATAGAATGCCAGTCAACAATTAAATAGGTATCAGACTATTGATACCTTCAACAATCCCGATGAATCTCCAGAGAATTATGCTCAGTGAGAAAAACTGATTCTAAAAGGCTGCATACTATATTATTTCATTTACATAACATTCTTGAAATTTTAAAATTATAGAGATGGAGAAGAATAGATGTTAGGGCTTCGAGGAAGGACAGGGGCAGGGGGGAAGTGAGTGGGACTTTAAAAGGGCAATATGAGAGATTCTTGTGGCAATGGAAATGCTCAGAATCATATATGTATAACCAATAATGTCATTTGTGATATTGTATTAGGGTTCTGTAAGAGATCTCATATGGGAAAGCCGTGTAAAGAATATATGGGGTCTTTCTGTATTATTTCTTATAATTGCATGCCAATTTACAACTATGTCAAAATGAAATGTTTAATTAAAAACTGTATTCTCTAATACTTTATGTACTCAGTCTGATATATTACCTCTAAGTTATCAGACTGAAAGTGTTTTGAAGGCAGGAAACATGGAGAGCTCTCACCAATTTTTATTCTGCCCTCTTCTTTTGAAAACAACCAAAAAGTCTGACAAGCACAAAGACCAAAGAGTCTTAAAAACATATGTATAAATGCTTTTATACATTTATAAAGACAAAACAAAGACAAAGACAAAACACCTGGCCTTGGATTCATGCTGTGTTTTTTAACTAAAGATTAACATAGACCTTTTGGACCAGTATGAATTATCCTCTGTTTACTCCTTCAGTTAACACCTCACTTCTCATTGTCATTCTTTTGGTACTTCAGGCAAATCAACGGTTTTTGATCCTGTCACTGTCCTCCCCAAAGTAGGTTTCTTTGGCTTATATTCCACAAATACTGGTCTCTCTTCCTAGAATGATCTTTAAGAGATTATAGGTAGTGGGATAAATTTAGTAGCATTCTATTTAAGGATATAAACAGTGGGCAATAGAAACATAGACAAGATTGAAAAGTCTTACTAGGGAGAGAGGAAAGGTAGGAAGACAAGCTTATCAGGAATGCATCTGAATCCAACCTTAAGGGGCCTGCCACATAGTAGGGATCATGATAAAATAATACTTGAACAGATGGGTGTGAGTGATATAAGTTTCTTCTTTAGATGAGTGTGGGGAGGGGTTGCATTTTAGAAATTTTGCTCATGCTTTTCTGAAATTAGAAATGTATGAAAGTCTATCAGCTTTAGAAGAAGTCCCCCAAAGAGATTAAAATGCCAGGGATAGAGTAGCTTGAATTGGTACAATTTTTTTAAAAGCAAATATATTTAACAGTGTCTTTTTTTTTAATGAACTATAATTTCAATAATGAAGGTCTTTAAGCTTTATAAGACCTGAGCACTTCCTCCATCATCCCCTTCCCCAATCACTATAACATGTGGTCAGTGAAAAAGTTTCCCTTCGTTGTAGCATTTATTTCCATATATTTTCTTACTTTAATTATATTAGGAAAATCCCATGATAACTTCACCTTTGAATCTGTCAACTTTCGCCAGAACAGGTCTATGTGGTCTTAGAATTAAGGAGAAGCAGTAGGGGGAGCTCTGACAGCATCAGTTCCAGGGGCGTAAATTTTCCTTCATTGAGCGGACAATCTCACAGGCTCAATGAGGATCTCACAATAACACCTTGTGATTTGTGAGAACATTTGAGATAATCCATGTAAGACACACACACACACACACAAAAGGAAATAGTTTTAATATCCACGTAGTGTCCTATCTTTATGAAGGTCTTTGAATCATTGTTGATAAAAGATCATCATACCATATACCTGGCTTAGATTCTCCATCCCAATACCCATATATCTTTTTTGCCATTTTAAATGTCAAGCATAGAATTAAAAATAAATATCTAAATATCTACAGTGCAACACTGTAAAACTTAATTTGTTTCTCTGATGGAAAAGGGGAACAATATAATGCTCCCTCTTCTCTACTCATTTGTCCTTCAGCTCAATAGTGTTTTTGATTTCCTGGTGTTAAAGCCTAGTTCTAATTTAACTCTCCTGTGTTCCCCAGAATCTTCAGGTATAAAATTCCACTGACTTCCCACCTGCCTTTTCTAATCACAGCCAGTAGTTTGATGACAGAAAGAGCTAGTGACCTTCCCTGGAAGAGGTCTCTTGGAAACTTCTCTCCTGAGGTTAGTGGGAGTGACAGGAAAAAGAAATTCACAGCCATATCTACTAATGGCATTTAGCAGCGCCATTATAAAAGGAAACCCCTTGGCACAGCCAACAAAGGTCACCCAGAAGGTACGAGCGCCAGCTTGCAGCAAATACCAGAATTGCTTCCCATCATAAACCCTATTACTCATTCCTCCTGCGTCTCAGGGTGTCTGTAACTACTCACCAGCAACCATTCTTGGACTGTGGCCACTAATAGTGCCATTGTTCTAAAGTCAGGAGAGTGACTTCTTTTAGGTACTTAAACCTAAAATGAAAAATAAAAAGTACTGACCCTCACTCTGTAAGGAAACAAAACAATTTTCATAGCTCTCTCACTTTTGTCATCTAGACTTAGGATATCACTTTAGCTTACTCCAAATCTCAACTTCCTTATTTGTAGGACAAGAATAATAATGCCCATATTGCAAGGCTGATGTTGAAAGAATCAGAGATTGTTTATGTGGGTTTTTTTGACACAATTAAGGTGTTTGTTTTATGAAGATAGTAATATTTTATTTTCTATGATTTCTCATGTCCTCTTATACTAAATATTTTGGGAAAGTCTTAAGGCATTTATTTAGTTATTATTATTAGATGAAGTGTTCTTCTTCTTTTTTTTCCTAACATGTGACTATTCTGAGAGGTACAGAGTGCCTGTGAAATGAGTGTCATTAAAAAATACCCCACTTGGAAATCATCCATTTACAGTAAGTGGTCACCAATTATTCTCCACTACCCCCGCTACCCAAAATACTGAGAACAGACTTGGCTAGAATTATGGAAGGAGTATTAGTATCAATGGGGAGAATTAGTGAGATGCATTCCAAAAGCCAAACTGGGAGAATTATGAGACTCATTGCAAGAATGCAGAATCTAGAAGCTTAAGTTTTTTGTTGTACTATGCAGTCAATGTCAGGGAATACATTTATAAAACCTTTGCTGGGGGCACCTGGATGGCTCAGTGATTTCAGCTCAGGTCATGATCTTAGGGTCCTGAGATTGAGCCCAGCATCCAGCCCTACATCGAGGTCCCCACTCAGTGGGGAGTCCGCTTGTCCCTCTACCCCTCCCCACACTTGTGCACATGTTCTCCCTCTCTCTCAAATAAATAAAAAAAATTTATTAAAGCTCTTTAAAAAAAATTTTGTTAGATTACAAAACCATTAACTCACTCATCTATAATCATTGCATTGCTTTAAATTTGTTTCTTTGAGGTTATAAGCATTAGCTATCTACGTAAAAGCATAAGTAAATGTAGATTTTCCATTAAGTGGATATTAATCAGTGGGAAAATTTTGGTGGTTGCTTTGAAATCCTCAACAAATATATATTTAGCATCTACTTTTTGCATTATGCTTAGTTATGAGGTTATGAAAGTAAATAGTCATTCCCTCAGTTTTCAAAATGTTCATAGTTCAAAGAGAAGGGAGGCATTGAAACAAATTGTTTCATAACACAATTACTATAGTGATGTGAAATTGGCATGGTTAAGAATGATCGTGGAAGTGTTTGCAGGCAGTTAATATTTCAGAAAAGGGCTAAATTATGGGTATGATTTGGCCAAATATACAATTTGTGTGAGGGATTGAGATGCTTTTGATGTGCTAGTTGAGCAAAAATATATAAAAATAATATAAAACCTCAGTTTCTATTCTTTTCCCTTGAGAAATAATGGAGACTTCACATCCAGGGTGGTAATAAGGAAGGCACAAAAGACTAGAATCAGAGGAGGCAGCTAGCAGGACAGTCTAAGATCAGGAAGCCAGGTAAAAAGAAATATAGGAGAGTCAAGTTACTGACCAAGCTTTGAGAAATCACCCACAGTGGAAAGTAGAAAGGTCTATGGTTTTTGTCACTTTTTTCACGCCATCAAAATCATAATTTTCTTGGTTACCTCAGATCCATAAGTGGTCCTTGGCATGTGGAAAAGTTTGTTTTAACAGCTTTTAAATAATATTGTATGGTGAGAACACAGGGCAGTGTCGACATTGCCTTGATCAAGCTGGCAATGCTGAGCAACTTTCTAAATAACTGAAAGGGAGGAACTTCTACCCTGTGCCTTAGACCTCTACCCTATGTTGGCAATTATATGCTATTCTCCCCTATTTGTCTGGACTCTCCAAAAGTTAGTGTTTCATTTTACTTACTTTTAATTTGGGGACAAATTGGGGTTACAACTAAAATTTTCAGTATCAATACACAACCAGAGAATCTAGCAAGTGAAGAGTTCTGAGGCAGGGTGTTCATTCTACAAAGGTAGGGAATATTTTACCTAAGGCTGAAGCAGACACAAAATGCAGAATGTTACTATCAGGAGCAGTGGAAAGAATGATCACGTAAAATTTAGAATGTCTGACAATGGAAGTACCAGACATATTCTCAAGGAGCCCGGCATTTCAGTAGGGCTCAAGGACCCCAACTAGGGTGTCAGCAAGTACCAGAGGACACACAGTTATCCGAAGGCTGGATGCATCAGTCTCAGATTGGGAGCAATTATTATAGTTTCTACTATCACTAACAGCAAAGAAAAAGGCCTGGGTTTAGAAATTGTAGGATATAATTCAAATAGTGGCTCTGCCATATTGTGGATTTTTAACTGTAAACAATTATTTAATATAACCGAACCTCAGTTTCCTCACCTGGAAAAAAGAGAGATGTATATTTATTCTTTAAAATGATTACAATAATTTGTTGGGATTGTGTCTTATATAATGTATGGACCTTTCACATACTCTACTCATTCTTTGAAGATGAGAAGGAGAACTACTGAAGAAATAACCACCATGCAACCCCACCTGGGGCACCAGTATGGTTGGATTGAGCTTTAAAATAGCGCTTGGTGTGTGTTAGGCAATCAGTAAATATTTCATAAAACAAATGAACTGATAAAACCAGTTTTAAATATTAGAAGGACGTGGATGATTCAGATTTGTTGGTAACACCATTAAAAGTGCTATAGAAATGGTTGACCCCATTGCTCCTCTTTTATACAGAGGAAGTTGGAAAAAATAAAAAGAAATTAAGCATCTACTCAGGATAGCCAGTTAGAGATAAGGTTAACATTTAAACCATGATGTTAGTTTTTATTTATTCTCTTCATATAATTTTGTTTTTATTAATTAGGTTAAACTGAATAGACAATCCAAGACATCCTTAGGGCAATATTTATTCTTTATTTAGTTCGAGAGAGTTCAATGACTGTTCTTTCAGACCAATGGTTCTTTTTTTTTTTTTTAAGATTTTATTAATTCATTTGACAGAGATAGATACAGCGAGAGAGGGAACACAAGCAGGGGGAGTGGGAGAGGGAGAAGCAGGCTTCCCTCCAGTGAGGAACCTGATGTGGGGCTCGATCCCAGGACCCTGGGATCATGACCTGAGCCAAAGGCAGACACTTAACGACTGAGCCACGCAGGCGCCCCCAGACCAATGGTTCTTAAAACATAATATGCACCACACACACACACACACACACACATAACACATCTCAGAGATGTTTCATTTGTGTGTGTTGTGTTCATGCACACAAGAGTTCTTTTTACTAGGTTTACTCCCCATAGATGTTGATTGATTTTATTTGAAGTAGAACCAACAGATCTGCATTTTTATATGGAACAAGGTAATTCATATGCATATTGTTTTCCATTTGAAAAATACTACATGCATTCCTTCGTTTTATTTTTCAACCATTTGTCCACTAAACAATTATTTTAAAATAATAATATAATAAACATCTAAGTGCTACAACCTAACTAAATAAAACAGTATGATTTTAGCATTGGTTCCATGGTTATTCAAATAGAATTGAGAATTCTTCTGTAGATTTTCCCTGATTCCATTCCCACACCCCTACTCAAAAATAATCAATCTTCTGATATTTTTCTTTTAAATTCCAACAAATGTTTATTATATTATTATTTATTCATTTGTGGAGCTATAATCTATGTTTGTAACTATCCATCATATACTTAAACTTTATAAAATCTTATACAGAATGAATCATTCAATATCTTGCCTTTTTGGTAAATACTATTATTTTGGAATAGTGGTGCATATAATTTCAGTCCATTCATTTTAATTTCAGCACAGGTTTCTAGTCCATGAATATTTCATACTTTTTAAATATATGTCCTACACATATGTATTTTATGTTATTTCCAATTTTTGTTATAAAAAACAATGCTGCAATTCAAACCTCTGGTACATGTTTTTCTAAGTATATGCCTAGAAGTAATATCTTTACTGGATACTAATACATGGGTAATATCTTTAAAAGTACTTAGGATAATAGTGAGAATTTTGGGCAATTTAGTTAATCTAACCCAGCTCAATTCCCTTGCCTAAAAATGAGGATAGTAATTCCTACAGGATTTCATAAAGATTAAATGGGTCATCTTTTGTGAAAGTCATAGGAAATTGAGATAACAAACAGTCTCCAATTTTTTTTTCTTTCTCATTCTAAATTGTGTCTATGGACAGAGAACTAAAGACACAAAACTGTCATTGAGACCATCAGCATTTCATACGTTTATCTAAGTCAGAGAACTCACCCATATCAACAAGAAACATCTGCATTCTGCCTGAGTTTGTCTGGGTAACTTTTACTTTGATATTCAGAATCATCATCTTTGAATTTCTGAGCTTGTGACCTGCACAGGTGGGTGGTGTGTCTGTTTTTCTGATTTAAAAAAAAAAGGAAAAAAAAACAGTGCCATTGAATCTTATTTCTTATTCTGTCCCTTTTCTCCTCCTCTATTTTATATTCATTTGCTTGTCCTTACTGAGTCTTCTCAGGCTTTTCAACCAAATGCAAAGATTAAATGAAGGCTTTCCTGCAATTTCAAAGCAAAGCAAAGCAATTCCCCTAAAGGGAGAGAAGGCAGTTGTTGACTGTTCACAGACACAGTGAGACTCAGCTTGCCCCTTTGGAGGGAGAAAGGGAGGTCCAAGCTAAGAATAGAAGGCCAGGAAAATATTGCTGCCTGATACAAGATGTTGGGACCCAGAGGAAGGAAATCAAAGCATATAGATTTTACTTTTAGTATATACCAGGCTCTGTCCTGAGCAGCTTCATCACTTTCACAAGACAGGACAGATGACTGCCTATGTTTACAGATTTCAAGGTTATGGAGAAGGTCAATCTCACTCCTACATTGTTGATTTGTTATCTTCTCCATCCCCCAACATGTCAAAGATTACGTTTTAGTTACCAAACTAAAATTATACACATAATTTTATAGAATGTACAATTTTCCTGAACAAATGTAATATAAATATAATGTTTCCCTTTGGCCCAAAAATTCTATACTAAAAATAGTATATAGTAATACTATGATATCAGGAGAAATATTTATATGGAAAAATATTTATTTCATCATTCTGTAGACTCACAAAAATGGTAATCATTAAATGCATGATAACTGAGGAATAATAACTGAAGTATCATATATTCATGTTAGAAAATATTATGCGGCCATTAAATTGAGGTGTTTAAAGAATTTGCAAACATACAAAAAATTATCACATTAAGTTAAGGAACCAAAATAAGGTAAAAATATAATTGGATTTCAAGGGTATAAATGCACATACTTTACATAAAGAGAATACATAAAATGACTAAAAAATGCAAATAAAAGTAAAAATTGTTGGGCACCTGGGTGGCTCAGTCGTTAAGTGTCTGCCTTCGGCTCAGGTCGTGATCCCAGGGTCCTGGGATCGAGTCCCGCATCGGGCTCCCTGCTCCGCGGGAAGCCTGCTTCTCCCTCTCCCACTCCCCCTGCTTGTGTTCCTGCTCTCGCTATGTCTCTCTCTGTCAAATAAATAAATAAAATCTTTAAAAAAAAAAGAAAAAAAAAAAAAACAAGTGGTAAAAAAAGTAAAAATTGTTTATATTTCTTTGTCCTGACTTTTTTACTATATGTGTTTTTTTCATATTTTTCTGTATTTTCATAGTTTCTACAATAAGTATGTACTGTTTTTATAATCAGGAAAACATCTGAATTATGGAAAAAGTAAAATATTGCCATTATTTACAGGTAGTTTTTTGATAAGATTAGAGAACTTGGAGGGTAGAAAGAAAGTATTTTGTTAGCCAAGTATTGGCTACAGAACCAGTCAAATTATTCAAATTCTAGGGCTTCATTCATAAAATCAGTTTATATAACCAGACTACTCACAGTCTAGTTTTGTCCTGAGGGTTAAATGAGCAAATGAGAATGAAGGTATTTTACAAATACATCATTAAACATAAACACTACATTTTGCCAAAGCAGTCCTACTTTTTTTCCTATGGGGTAAGAGGTCATGTCTTATTTCCCCTAAAATTCCTCCCTGGCCTGAAGGAGTTGAATAGATGAGAGGCAGAGACAGTCTCCCATGAATGGATTTCTGTTAGCAAGTTGCTGTGGAAAATGTGTAGGATTTCAGGTGAAACAGATCTGGCAGTTTGGGGGATTTCCTCACATGGAAGGTAAAATTAACATCATGGCTTTCATAGGGTTGCTCTAAAGATCAATTTTGATGACATCCCCAAAATGCCTTTAGGGCATGGCCTAAAAGAGGGGTTTGATAAAGGTGGTGCTGTGCCTCATATAATGTCAACTTTTCCAAGCAGTGGCAAGCAGTCTGCATTTTCTATTTGCACTGGTAGAAGTTATTAAGAAATACACAATCTTATAACACAACTGACTTGAAATAATAAACAAAGAATCAAGGCATAAAGTGCTCGATCATAACAGCAAAACAAATATATTTTTTTAATTGTACAATAAAGAGTTTTTCCTGTGTCAGCTACTTAACCCACTACCATTACTGGAGATAATTTCTAGTTGGCAACCATAACTTTCATAACTAGCTATCAAAAGACCAGAACAACCAAATGAAAATCATACGGTTCCTTTCTTATTATAAACCCAATGGGATAAAAAGACATATAGACATGGTGGAAGAGTCATGAGATTTGTTTGGGGCCTATTTTATAAGGATATTAATCGAATGGAAGGACCTAACCACTTCCCAAAGGGCCCATATCCTAATACGATCACATCAGGAATTAAAATCTCAACACAGTTTTTGAATGGACAAAAAACATCCAGCCTAGAACACAGGTATATAACCAAAGAGTTGAAAGCAGGATCTTAAAGATATATTTGTACACATATGTTGCACACCACCAGTATTCACAAAAGCTAAAATGTGGAAGTACCTCAGGACTATCAATGGATGAATGGATAAACAAAATGTGAGATACACACACACACAATGTAACATTATCAACCTTAAAAAGAAGGCATATTCTGACATATACTATAAAATGGATGTTTGAGGACTATGCTCAATGAGTAAGCTAGTCACAAAAATGTAAATACTACAGATTCCACTTATTTGATATACTTAAAGTGGTTAAAATCATAGATAGAAAGTAGAATGGTGGTTGTCAGTGGGTGGAGGGAGTGGGAAGGGAGTTCTTATTTAATGAGTATGAGTTTCAGTTTTACTGGATGAAAAGAGTTATGGATGACAGTGATAGTAGTATAACATTATAAATGTATTTAAAACCACCAAACGATACACTTAAAAATGGTTAAGATGGTAAATTTTATGTGTATTATGTTTATGGTTATTTTACCACAATACAAAAAAAATGGAAATAATTGATAACTAACAATCTGAGGGAGGGAGATCAAATAAAATAAAATAATAGATGAATCCAAAGGAAGACCAAAAGAAAAAAATAAATATGAACAAAAATAAGTGAGATAAGTAAACAAATATTAATGAAGTAGATTTAACCCAAATCTCATTCATTACATTAAATACATATAGATTAAGTTTTCCATGAAAAGACAATGGCTGCCAGGCTGGATACATAAACAACATACTACAATGATATGCTATTTACATGAGACAGAATTTAATTATAAGAGCACAAAGTTTGAAAGTAATTGAAAAAAGATATGCAATGCAGACACTAACAAAAGCCTATATAGGGGCGCCTGGGTGGCTCAGTTGTTAAGCGTCTGCCTTCGGCTCAGGTCATGATCCCAGGGTCCTGGAATCGAGCCCCGCATCGGGTTCCCTGTTCAGTGGGAGGCCTGCTTCTCCCTTTCCCCCTTCCCTTGCTTGTGTTCCCTCTCTCACTGTGTCTCTGTCAAATAAATAAATAAAATCTTAAAAAAAAAAAAGCCTATATAGCTGTACTAGGATTGGGCAGATTAGCCTTTAAGATAAGAAGTATTAAAGGATGTATAAAAGAGCATTTAATAATATTAAATTGATCAATTCATTAGGCAAATATATTAATCCTAAATTGTATTTATCTAAGACTCTAACTTAAAATATAGGAAGCAAAAGCCTGCTGACCTAAAAGGAGAAATGAGGAGGAGTTAAGATAGTGAAGTAGTAGGTGAACCCTGGGCTTGTCTCATCCCTCAAACACAGCTAGATCAACATGAAATCATTTTGAACAAGGAAATCAATCCTAGGATTAAGAAAACAATCTGCACAATTGGAGGGAGAGAATGTGGCAGATGTAAGGTTTAGAGACATGAACTGGGGGAGAGAAAAGCCTTGGTGCTGCAGAGGGGAAGGAGCCCTTTTCACAGAGAGAAGTCAGAGAGAGAGGGAGAGAACAGAAGAAAGAGCAGCATGTAGTGTTTGCGCAAGATGCTGTGGTGTGGGGATCCCCTGGGCCACACTGGGCCCTTCTTGGAACACATTTGGAAGAGGGTATATTGCCTCTCCAAGGACAAAAGTCCCACTGAGTGGCCATTCAACAGTAGGGGGCAGAGGTGCATGCAGAGGGCAGATAATCTTATCACAGCTTTTCACTGTGCTTCATCATAGCCTCTGGGCATCTATGCCGGAGCGCAACTGCTTTTCTGGGACAGAACAGTTCTGGGCAAAGCACTGGGAGGCTCTCCTTTCTGGGAGGGGAGTGAGTCCACGCTTTGCCAGGTACTTTAAGATTTGGAGTTTTGAATCCCAGCTATCAGCCAGAGATAAAACACAGAACTTTGGTTCTGTGCACAGACAGGTTGCGAGAGGGATCTGATTAAAGCCTGGGACATAGGAGGGGAGATTGTTTGCTTTTCTGTGAGGGCCTCCTGAACAGCAGTGGCAGGGAGATCCCCTCCACAGGGCCTGAGAGGGCAGGGTGATGCCATCTTCTACCCCACTCCCCATCACCAGCCCACTAGTACTGTCAGACTTGAGAGAGAAACAAAGCACCTCCAGCGGAAACTGGAGTCCCTCACACCAAACCCTGCCCTGTTGCACCCAGCAGGGGATCTTTCCTAGGGTAGGTCTGACCGTGAGCCAGCAGAGTGGGCCTCTCCCTCAGAAAACCAACATGGCCCCCCATATGTACCAAGTCTACTAATCACAGAGTGCTACAAAGTGTCAGCTTCAGTTCTGGTGGAAATAGGACCAGGCTTTCCTTTATTTATTTATTTATTTATTTAATGTATTTTTAATTTTATTTTGTTTTAATTAATTAATTATTTTTTCTTTGGAATCAGGCTTATAGTTTTTTTGGTTGTCTGTTTGCTTTTTTGCTTCCTTTCCTTTTCTCTTTTCTTGGATCAGGTGTGTTGTTTTGTTTGTTTTGTTTTTTTCAGGCTTATCTTAACAAACAAAGGAAAGCACACCTAGTTAAAGGTCTAAACACTTCCTACTGCAAGTAACTCTGCAGAACTCTGGGGGAAAAACAGCCAAAACACAATAGCAGAGTGCCCACAGCATACACCAGAAACACTTCCTGAAGTGCCAGGCCCTGTACAGTTTATGACCCTTTCTTAATATAGTATTACTATCAGGAGCAGGAAACATAACAAGCTTCCATAACACACAAAAGTTAGAAACCTACACATAATGACAAGATGGAGGAATTCTGGGCGCCTGGGTGGCTCAGTTGGTTAAGCGACTGCCTTCGGCTCAGGTCATGATCCTGGAGTCCCGGGATCGAGCCCCGCATCGGGCTCCCTGCTCAGCGGGGGGTCTGCTTCTCCCTCTGACTCTCCCCCCTTTCATGTGCTCTCTCTCTCATTCTCTGTCAAATAAATAAATAAAATCTTTAAAAAAAAAAAAAAAAAAAAAGATGGAGGAATTCTACCTAAAAGAAAGATCAAGAAGAAATCACAGCCAGGGATGTGCTCAAAACATATAAAAGTAATATAACTGAAAAAGAATTTAGAACAACAGTCATAAGAATACTAGGTGGGCTTGAAAGAAGCATGGAAGACACCAGAGAAATCCTGGCTGCAGAGATAAAAGACCTAAAAACTAGTCAGGCCAAAATAAAAAACGCTATAACTGAGATGTAAAACCAAGTGGATGTAATCACAATGAGGATGGAAGAAGCAGAGGAAGGAATAGGTGATATAGAAGATAAAATTATGGAAAGTAGTGAAGCTGAAAAGAAGAGGGAAGACAACTATTAGATCATGAATATAGAGTTAGGGAACTCAGCAATTCCACAAAGCACAATAATACCTATATCACAGGAGTTCCAGAAGAGTGAGAAAAAGGGGCAGAAGGTTTATTTGAATAAATTATAGCTGAGAACTTCCCTAATCTGGGGAAGGACACAGGCATTCAAGTCCAAGAGGCACAGGGAACTCCCCTCAAAACCAACAAAAATAGATCAACACCAAGACATATTATAGTGAAACTTGCAAAATAAAAAGATAAAGAGAGAATTCTTAAAGCAGCTAGAGACAAAATATCCTTAACCTACAAGGGTAGACACACAAACTTGGCAGGTCAGAAGAGAGTGGATATATTCAATATGGTAAATGGGAAAAATATGCATTCAAGAAGACTATATACATCAAGGCTGTCATTCAGAATAGAAGGAGGGTTAGAGTTTCCAACAAAAACTAAAGGAGTTCATGAACACTAAACCAGCTCTGCAAGAAATATTAAAGGGGATTCTTTGAGAGGGAAAGACAGGCCAAAAGTAACAGACACTAGAAAGGAACAGAGACAACTTATAGGAACAGTGACTTTACAGGTAATACAATGACACTAAATTCTTATCTATCAATAATTACTCAATGTAAATGGATTAAATCCTCTAATCAAAAGACAAAGGGCATCAGATTGGAAAACAAAACAAAATGAAAAACAAACAAAACAACAACAACAACAAAAACAAGACCCATCAATATGCTGCTTATAAGAGACTCATTTTAGACCCAATGACACCTTCAGATTGAAAGTGAGGGAGTGGAGAACCATCTATCACGCTAATGGACATCAAAAGAAAGTCAGAGTAGCCATACTTATAACAGAAAAACTAGATTTTAAAACAAAGACTGTAATATGAGATGAAGGGCACAATATCAAAATAAGGCGTCTATCCAACAAGAAGATCTAACAATTGCAAATATTTATGCCTCCAACTTGGGAGAAGTCAAACATATAAATCAATTAACAAACTTAAAGAAATTCCTTGATAATAATACAATAATAGTAGGGGACTGTAACTCCCCATTCACAGCAATGGACAGATCATCTAAGCAGAAAATCAATAAGGAAGCAATGGCTTTGAATGATACACTGTGCTGGATGGACTTGACAGACATATTCAGAGCATTTCATCCTAAAGCAACAGAATACAGATTCTTTTTGAGTGCACATGGAACATTCTCCAGCATAGATCATATACTGGGTCACAAATCAGGCCTTGACCACTACAAAAAGACGGAGATAATACTATGCATATTTTCAGACCACAAAGCTATGAAACTTAAAGTCAACCACAAGAACAAATTTGGAAAGTCTACAAATACTTGGAGGTTAAAGAACATCCTACAAAAGAATGATTGAATTAACCAGGAAATTAAAGAAGATATTTTTTAAAAAGTACATGGAAGCAAATGAAAATGAAAATGTGTTAGTCCAAAACCTTTGGGGTACAGCAAAGGCAGTCCTAAGAGGGAAGTAAATAGCAATTCAGGCCTTCCTCAAGAAGCAAGAAAAGCCTCAAATACACAATCTAATCTTACAGCTAAAGAAGCTGGAAAAAGAACAGCAAATAAAGCCTAAAACCATCAGAAGGGAAATAATTAAGATCAGAGCAGAAATAAATGATATAGAAATAAAAAAAAAAAAGACAGTAGAACAGAGCAGTGAAACTAGGGGCTAGTTCTTTGAAAGGACTGACAAAATTGATAAACCTGTAGCCACACTTATCAACAAGAAAAGAGAAAGGACCCCAATAAATAAAATCACAAATGAAAGAGAAGTGATCACAACCAGCACCTTAGAAATACAAACAATTCTAAGAGAATATTATGAGCAATTATATGCTAACAAATTGGGCAATCTGGAAGAAATGGACCAATTCCTAGAAACATAAACTACCAAAACTGAAACAGCAAGATATAGAAAATTTGAACAGACCCATAACCAGCAAAGAAGTTGAATCAGTAATCAAAAATCTCCCGGAAGACAAGAGTCCAGGGCTGGATGGCTTCCCAGGAGAATTATACCAAATATTTAAAGAAGAATTAATACCTATTCTTCTGAAGCTGTTCCAAAAAATAGAATTGGAAGGAAAACTTCCAAACTCATTCTACAATGCCAGCATTACCTTGATTCCAAAGCCAGACAAAGACCCCACTGAGAAGGAGAATTACAGGCCAATTTCCCTGATGAACATGGACGCAAAATTCTCAAAAGGATACTAGCTAATCAAATCCAACAATACATTAAATGTTTTTTTTGCCATTATCAAGTGGGATTTTTTCCTGGGCTGCATGGGTGGTTCAATATCTGCAAATCAGCTGACATAATACATAATATATCACATTAATAAAAGAAAGGAACCATATGATCCTCTCAATAGATGCAGAAAAAAACAATTGACAAAATACTACATTTTTCTTGATAAAAGCCCTCAAGAAAGTAGGGATAGAAGAAATATACCTCAATATCAAAAAGGTCATATTTGAAAAACCCACAGATAATATCATTCTCAATGGGGAAAATCTGAGAGCACATGCCTGTCAGGAAAATGACAGGGATGTCCATTCTCACCACTATTGTTCAACATAGTATTGGAAGTCTTAGCCTTAGCAATTAGACAACAAAAGGAATAAAAGGCATCCAAATTGACAAGGAAGAAGTCAAACTTTCACTCTTTGCAGATGACATGATATTCCATGTAGAAAACCCAAAAAACTCCACCAAAAAATGCTAGAACTGACACATGAATTCAGCAAAGTTGCAGGATATAAAATCAACATACAGAAATCTCTTGCATTTCTATACACCAATAATGAAGCAGAAGAAAGAGAAATCAAGAAATTGACCCCATTTACAATTGCACTAAAAACCATAGGATACCTAGGAATAAACCTAACCAAAAAGGTAAAAGATTTATAAGCTGAACACTATAGAACACTTATGAAAGAAATCAAAGAAGACACAAAGAAATGGAAAAACTTTTCATGCTCATGGATTGAAGAACAAATATTTTTTTCAAAAGATTTATTTATTTTACTTTAGAGAGAGAGAGAGAGAGAGCACAAGTGGGGGGGCGGGCAGAGGAAGATGGAGAGAGAATCTCAAGCAGCCTCTTTGCTCACAACCCTGTGGTCACCTCCTGAGCCGAAACCAAGAGTCAGCCACACAACTGAACGGAGCCACCTAGATGCCCCTGAAGAACAAGTATTCTTAAAATGTCTATACTACCTAAAGCAATCTACAGACTGAATGCAATCTCTATCAAAATATCACTAGCATTTTTCGGAGAACTAGAACAAACAACCCTAAAATTTGTTTGGAACCACAAAAGACCCCAAATAGCCAAAGGAATGTTGAAAAAGAGAAACAAAGTAGGAGGCATCACAATCCCAGACTTGAAGCTGTATTACAAAGCTGTAATCATCAAGACAGTATGGTACTGGCACAAAAATAGACAAATAGATCAATGCAACAGAATAAAGAGCCCAGGAGTGGACCTACAACTCTATAGTCAACTAATCTTTGAGAAAGCAGGAAAGAATATCCTATTGAAAAAAAATGTCTTCAACAAATAGTTTTGGGAAAACTGGACAGCAATATGCAGAAGAATGAAACTGGACCACTTTCTTATACCATTCAGAAAAATAAATTCAAATGGATGAAAGACCTAAATGTAAGACAGGAAACCATCAAAATCCTAAAGGAGAACACAGGCAGCAACCTCACTGACCTGGCCACAGCAACTTCTTACTAAACATGTCTCCAGAGGCAAGGGAAACAAAAGCAAAAATGAAATACAGGACCTCATCAAGATAAAAAGCTTCTGCACAGTGAAGGAAACAATCAACAAAGCTAAAAGGCAACTGACAGAATGGGAGAAGATATTTGCAAATGATGTAACAGATGAAGGGCTAGTATCCAGATTCTGTAAAGAACTCATCAAAATCAACACCCAAAAAATAAATAATCCAGTTAAGAAATGGGGAGAAGACATGAACAGACGTTTCTCCAAAGAAGACATAAATGGCTAATAGACTCATGAAAAAATGCTCAACATCACTCAGCATCAGGGAAATTCAAATCAAAACCACCAAGAGATCCCACCTCACACCTGTCAGAATGGCTAAAATTAACAGCTCAAGAAAAAAACAGATGTTAGTGAGGATGCAGAGAAAGGTGAACATTTTTGCACTCTTGGTGGGAGTGCAAACTGGTGCGACCACTCTGGAAAATATTGTGGAGGTTCCTCAAAAAGTTAGAAATACAACTACCCTATGGACTAGCAATTGTACTACTAGGAATTTACCCAAAGGATACAAAAATGCTGATTTGAAGGGGCACATGCACCCCAATATTTATAGCAACAGCATCAACAAGAGCAAAATTATGGAAAGAGCCCAAAATGTCCATTAACTGATGAATGGATAAAGAAGATGTGTAATATTCATATGCATATGCATATGAATATTACTCAGCTTTCAAGAAGAATGAAATCTTGACACTTGCTACAACGTGGATAGAACTAGAGTGTATTGTACTAAGTGAAATAAGTTAGTCAGAGAAAGACAAATATGTGATTTCAGTTATATGTGGAATTTAAGAAACAAAACAGATTGACATAGGGGAAGGAAAGAAAAAACTAAAATAAGATAAAAATAGAGAGGGAGGTAAACCATAACAGAACAAGCTGAAGGTTGCTGGAGAGGAGGTGGGTGGGGGGATGGGCTAAATGGGTGATGGGTATTACAGAGGGCACTTGTTAGGATGAGCACTGGGTGTTATATATAAGTAAGTGATGAATCACATAAATAATAATAATAATATAAAGATAAATGAAAAAATCCACACTCTTAATAAATATATTAACATATCCCTATTAAAATTTGATAAAATAATCAGACAAAAATTTTAAAGACATAAAGTAGTTCAGCAAAATAATTAACAAAATTAACTTGATACACACACACACATACACACACTATATGGCAAAAAATAAATGCAAATACATCTATTTTCAAGTGTATATAGAAAAACTATCAAAATTGACCATATGCTAGACCTTAAACTGAGTATGAACAAATTTTAAAGAATTTAAATTATGCAAAGTTAGGGGCACCTGGGTGGTTCAGTCAGTTGCATTCCCACCAACAGTGCAAACTCTTGATTTTGGCTAAGGTCATGATTTCAGGGTCATGAGATAGAGTCCTGTGTTGGGCTCCATGCTGGGTGTGGTATCTGCTTGGGAATCTCTCTCTCCCTCAGCCCCTCCCCACTCGCACACCTCTCTTTATCTAAAAAAAATAAATAAAAATAAAATAATAAAATCATGGATAGTTTAATATCCTTACACAATGGAATAAACTTAAGTATCAATAAAAATGTACCCAAGAAATCTCCAAATAGTTGAAAATAAAGCAATATAATTCTAAAGAAACCATGGAACACACAAGAAATCACAATGGAAATTTGAATGGTTGCTAAATATATTAGATGGAAAGAAACGATGAAAATAAGAGCAAGAAACAATGCAGTGGGAAACCTGCATCCATAAGAGGAAATCTACAAAGGCAAAAGTTGGATCAAAATTTGGAAGAAGGAGAAGATACAAATTACCAGTATCAGGAATGGGAATATCACTAAGATCCTATCAACATTTAAAAAATAATAAGCTTTATGGGGCACCTGGGTGGCTCAGTTGTTAAGCACCTGCCTTCAGCTCAGGTCATGATCCCGGGGTCCTGGGATCGAGCCCCGCATCGGGCTCCCTGCTCCGTGGGAAGCCTGCTTCTCCCTCTCCCACTCCCCCTGCTTGTGTTCCCTCTCTTGCTGTGTCTCTCTCTGTCAAATAAATAAAATCTTAAAAAAAAAAGTTTAAAAAATAATAAGCTTTATGAATAGTATTTTGAAAATTCATTTGAAAAATAGATAAAATGGACAAATTCTTTGAAAAACATAAATACTAAATGGATACAAGAAGAAGAAAATCTAAGTCTACATCTATTAGAGTGATAAAATATTTTTAAATAACACTTTTCCTACAAATAAATTTCCAAGCCCAGGTGCCATTACTCTAAATTATCCCCAAATTTAAAGAATAAATAGCATCAGCCTTACACAAAATTATATGTAGAATAGAATATGAAGGAATACTTCCTAACTCTTTCTATGAGTTTATTATATATAGCCTTGTTTCGAGACCAAAGATATTTTAAGAATGAAAATTCACAAGGCAATCTCTTGCATGCAATGAAAATATCTTAATAAAATATTTAAAAATGAACACTACATTATTTAAACGAGATGATATACTACATCCCAGTGGAAACTGTTCCAAACCAAAGGTTGGTTTAACATTTGAAGTTCAATCAATGAAATTCTCTGCACTAAGGAATAAAGGAGATATGATTATTTCAGTACATGAAAAAATTTTTTACAAAATTCACCACCCATTTATGAAATACAGTCTCTAGAATTAGGAATAAGCGAATACTTAATCTGATAAAGAGATTCTGTAAATACAGATAAAATTGTACTTTATGGTAAATTATTAAAAACTCTTCCCAGAGATCAGGAATCAGAAAAAAATATTTCACTATTACTATTTCTGTTTAATGAAAAGTATATTAGAAAGTTGCTATGAGGGGCACCTGGGTGGCTCAGTGGTTAAGTGTCTGCCTTCAGCGCAGGGTCCTGGGATCGAGCCCTTCACCTGGCTCCCTGCTCGGCGGGAAGCCTGCTTCTCCCTCTCCCACTCCCTTGCTTATGTTCCCTCTCTCGCTGTGTCTCTCTCTGTCAAATAAATAAATAAAATCTTTTAAAAAAATAAAATAAAAGGAAATTTCTATGGTTTAAATATTTGTGTTTCCCTAAAATTCATGTTGAAAGACTTAAATGTGGTGTCACCAGCAGATGAGGCCTTTGGGAGTTTATTAGGTCATAAGGAGGGAGCCCTGAGATATGGGATTAATGTCATTTTAAAAAGATACTCCACAAAACTTCCTGGTTCTTTCCCCAGTGGGAAGATACAACAAGGAGTGTGCAACCTGAAAGAAGGCCCTCACCAGACTGAGTTGGACCCCTGATCTCAGACTTTCAGGCTCCATAAGTGTGAGAAATAAATCTGTGTTGTTTATAAGCCACCCAGTCTGTGGTATTTTGTTATAGCAGCCTGAAAGGACTAAGACAAGGATCTAACCAATATAATACCATATTCTCACATATATATATGAGAAAGAGAGATATACAATTTATTTATATGAAAACCTTTTTTAAAAATCATAGAACGTATGTTAATATTAATATGCAGATTTAGGAATAGCACTATATATGCAATTATATGTTGCATTTCCATACACTAGAAAAAAACTATTTGAAAATAAAATGTTAAGGGGCGCCTGGGTGGCTCAGATGGTTAAATGTCTACCTTCAGCTCAGGTTATGATTCCAGGGTCCTGGGATCCAGCCCTACCTCTGGCTCCTGGCTTGGCAGGGAGCCTGCTTCTCCCTCTCCCTCAGCCTCTCCCCCTGCTCGTGCTCTCTCTCTCTCTCTGTATCTCTATGTCTCAAATAAATAAATAAAATCTTAAAAAAAAAAAAAGAAAAGAAAATGTTAAAATTAAAGGTAACATTTACAATAGTATCAAAATAACATCAAATGCAAAGGAAAAATGTAATGTGAGGTATGCAAGACCCTTACCTAGTAAATGAGAAGAGGGAGAGAGGGAGAAAGAAGTAAATAAATGCATCGATATATAATAAAATTAAATAGTTTAATATTAAAAATAGTTTTTCAGAGACGAGTTTGTTTTATCTTTTTTGTTTTGATTTCCTGGGGTTTTTTGTTTGCTTATTGTTCTACATTTTATATGTGAATGAAATGGAAAATGACAATCAAGATCCTCAGAAAAAATAACACAAATGGGTAACTCAAACTAGCAAATATCAAGACTGTATAATGACATGGGGCACCTGGGTGGCTCAGTCGTTAAGCGTCTGCCTTCAGCTCAGCTCATGATCCCAGGGTCCTGGGATCGAGCCCCACATCAGGCTCCCTGCTCAGCGGGAAGCCTGCTTCTCTCTCTCCCACTCCCCCTGCTTGTGTTCCCTCTCTCGCTGTGTCTCTCTCTGTCAAATAAATAAATAAAATCTTTAAAAAAAAAAAAAAAGACTGTATAATGCCACACTAATTAAGACAATGGTATAACATTTGTCCAAAGTTAGGCAAATAATAATAAAAAAATAATGTAAACCTAAAACTGCTCTTAAAAAAAAAAAAAGTAAAGTGTTTTTAAAAAAAATGGAACAGCAGAGAGAGGTCAGAAGCAGACCAACACATGTAAAGTAGCATGATTTACCATGAATGTACCACTTGGGGCACTGGAAAAACGCATGTCTTTTCAATAAATAGCAAACATGCACTTGTATATCCATAGTGGAAAAATGAATTTATACTCTTACCACACACCATAAGCAAAATCAATCCCAGATGGTTTATAAATCTAAATGTGAAAGTTGGAACAGTACATATTCTAGAATGCAACATATAGTATAATTAATTCACCACTTGGGGCAGGAAAAAAGTACTAACACAAATAGTGCTAACCATAAAATAAAAATTTGATAAAATGAGCTACATTAAAAATAAAATTTCCAATTTGTATCAAAGATATCTTTAAAGAATAAAAATGGAAACCACCAAGTAAGAAAACACATTTGCAAAACACATATTTGGCAAAGGACTTGTACCTAGAATATATATAGTACTCTGACAAATGAATAATAAACAGATAAAACCCAACTGAAAAAAGACGAAGGAAAAAGAAGGAGGAAGAGAGGAAGGAAGTAAATGAGGGTGGAAGGGAATTCATAAATCTTTGAATAGGCATTTTATAAAAACTGTATTTCCAAATGTTTAATAAATATGTGAAAAAATGCTTACTACCATTGATTAACAGAGACATTTAAATAAAAACCACAATTAATTGCACTACTATGTCATTTGTATGACTAAATTTAGTATAATTCTTTTTTTTTTTTTTTTTTTTTTAGGGCGCAGGGACAGAGGGAGTGGGAGAGAGAGGATTTTAAGCAGACTCCTCGCCGAGCACGGAGCCTGACTTGGGGCTCGATCTAATCACCCTGATAATCATAACCTGAGCCAAAATTAAGAGTTGATGCTTAACTGACTAAGCCATCCGGGCGCCCCAAACTTAATATAATTCCAGATGTACAAAGGGATGTAGCAAATCTGAACTCTCATACTGAAACAACCTCTTCACAAATTTGTTTGAGATTATCTGTTAAAACCAAACATATCATGAGATCTAGCAACATCACTCCTACATAGATAAGAGAAATGCCCACATATGTACCACAAAGACATATATAAAAATATTTATAGCAACAGTACTTGTAGCAACCCAAATTGGAAACAACATGTCTATGAAGAATATATAATAGACAAATAAATGGTGATATATTCATATAATTAATTAATACATATCTATAGGTTTTAACAGTTCTCTGCATATTTTGGATAATAGTCCTCTATCAAAAATGTCTTTTACAAATATTTTATGCCTGTCTGTGGTATATCTTCTATTTTTTTTCCTTTTTTTAAAATTTTTTTATTGTTATGTTAATCCCCATACATTACATCATTAGTTTTAGATGTAGTGTTCCGTGATTCATTGTTTGTGCATAACACCCAGTGCTCCATGCAGAACGTGCCCTCCTCAACACCCATCACCAGGCTAACCCATCCTCCCAAACCCCTCCCCTCTAGAACCCTCGGTTTGTTTTTCAGAGTCCATCGTCTCTCATGGTTTGTCTACCCCTCCGATTTCCCCCCTTCATTCTTCCCCTCCTGCTACCTTTTTTTTTTTTCCTTAACATATATTGCATTATTTGTTTCAGAGGTACAGATCTGAGATTCAACAGTCTTGCACAATTCACAGCACTTACCAGAGCACATACCCTCCCCAGTGTCTATCACCCTCTTCTAATTTTGACAGTATCTTTTTCATAACATTTTTAAAATTTTAATCAAGTCCAACTTATCAATTATTTCTTTTGTGCCTTTGGTGTTATATCTAAAAACTCATTGCCAAAGCCAATACCATCTGGATTTTCTCCTATATTATCTTCTAGGAGTTTGATATTTTGTATTTATATTTTATCCTATGATCTATTTTGAGAATTTTATTTATTTTTGGACTGGATTTTCCAAAGGATGGAACTAAATTCTAAAACCCAAAACACTCTGTAGAGATAGTAGGGATAAAGGAGAAAATAATTTCTTTCATTTATTGAAGATCCAGATGGAGTCTGGTAACATACTGAATCATGTAGAACATAGAGTATCTCAGAATATATCATCCGGAAGGAGGCCTGGTAAATTGGTCTTCTTTGACAGTAATGCATTTAATGGATCATTAACAGGTAGATAAAAATGGATCTCTTTGTCAAATAAGTTTTGAAAAATTTTACTTAACATGCAACATATGCCTTTACCATTAAATTTTTAGGGCCTTTAATGTATTAGTGATTTCTGTGATTCTCCAAATGGGCAATATATTAGCAAGAGTTTCTCCAGCTCATTTTACTGGACATATAATACTTTTCTTGGGAAACCTGGAGTTTTGAGTGAAAAAAATATATTTTATCGATAAAAAAATAAGCTCATGACATGAAGTTCAGTATTGTGCCAAAGGTCATTCGGTTAGTTATTGGAAAATTTAGGATTGGCATAAATTGTTACAAGCCTGTATTGATTTCATTTCTGTCTACTTCTCCTTTAAGGAAGGGAAAATTCATTCATTAAATAACTATTTTCAGAGCACCTATTATGGTATTTTGGACATGGGGAATGTCACTACAAGGTCCATGCCTTAAAATTGAACTCTAGTGTCCTAATAGAAAAAAAAAATTATCATGATATAAGGGAACTTGTTATGATTAACTGAGTGACTATTCCAAAGTTTCAGGAGTTTATGTCTTAATGTATACATTGTCAGCTCTATTCAGTCCTTTGTAATTACCGTGGCAACAAGATTAACTGAGTGCTGCTTATGTCATTTGGGGCATTCATGACTTTCCCTAGTGACCTCATTTATGGGAACTATATTTAGGCTTCTCTATTTGTGCAGTGACTTTGTGAAGATGTTATTTTTGTGATTGGTGATTATGCAGTCAGAAAAACTTGTGCATTGATTGTGAGTTTATATTCTCCCATAAAAACACCATTAGATAAATTCTTCTGCAATCCACTTCAGTCTTTGCAGAGTCAGATAAATGCAAAGTTTGGGCATATGTATTCTTCAGAGCATAAAAAAGGTGGGGGGGCTTGAAATGACAGCTCTCAGTGAGAATTCTGAGCAACGATTAACATTATGAAAGAGCTTGTCCATCTGTTAAAGAAAAGCTAAATCCGGGTGCCTGGGTGGCTCAGTTGGTTGGGCGACTGCCTTCGGCTCGGGTCATGATCCTGGAGTCCCGGGATCGAGTCCCGCATCAGGCTCCCTGCTCGGCGGGGAGCCTGCTTCTCCCTCTGACCCTCCCCCCTCTCATGTGCTCTCTGTCTCTCTCATTCTCTCTGTCTCAAATAAATAAATAAAATCTTTAAAAAAAAAAAAAAAGAAAAGCTAAATCCAATTCAACTTGAGCACAACACATGTATTTCCAGAGCAAAGCTCTCATCCAACGAATCTAACAATCCAGGTACTGCAGTGTTTATTATTAGTGTCACATTATGAACAGAAAACTAATCTTAATTTTTTTAAATGTCTTACAGATTTACAATTCAACTTTAGTAATGTGGCTGTGCGTAATAATATATTCAGGCAAATCAAGAGTAACAGTGGATATATTTGTAGAGTTCATTTGTACAATGCCTATCTACCAGAGTTTCCCAGGCCTACTACAAAACAAAACAAATTTCAAAATACATAGAAACTTCTCCTAACAAAATCTTACATTCATTAGTTAATTTTGAAAAGGTTTACAAAAATTTTTGTTTAAACAAGTTTTGATCACTCTTAGCATAAAACAACAACAAAAAACTTCTGAATACCCCACCAGGCATGTTCCCATGAAGAAAAACAGTCCCATTAAAAATTATGATCTCATCCTAATTATAATGTGGAGGAAAAACCAAGAGTTCAGAGAAACATGCAGGTAACTGGTATGAATCTTAGCTCGTTCACCTACTAGTCATGTGACCATGGGCGAGCTAAGCAACTTCTGATCTCAGCTTCCACACCTAGTAAACAGACACAGTGAAAATAACTGTCATGTGTATTAAAAAATGAATAACATAACACAATTAGTATGCTACTTAGTATTAAATAGATATATAGGAAATAGTCGCATCTTTTCCTTTTTCATAGAAAAAGTTTTCATTTACAGAATGCACAACACTTCCTAGAGAGTTTAGTGCTAGAAAAAGGAAGAAAGGCCATTTGTTCGTCTCACTAACTTACTGAAACAAGGCTATACTGTGTAATAAAAGAAGATACTGTGAATCATTTAAATAAAGAAGATTGAACAAGATCCAATTTATATTACATAGTCCAAGAGTTACAACACTCGGGTTTCCTTAAATATGTCTCCTAAATGGCATCTGGGTGATATGTAGAATACTTGGTATTAAAATACAATTTAAATTATATTTGGCAGTTTATAATACCATTAAGGCCCTTTTCTTTTGGAAAGGATGTAGTAATGAAAATCTCACTTAACTTCTCCATGAGTTTGATAGGATTGCCATCACGAAATACCATAGACTGGGTGGTTTAAATGATAGAACTTTATTTTCTCACAGTTTTGGAGACTAGAAATCCAGTATCAAAGTGTCAGCACGTTTGATTCCTCCCAAGGGCCCTCTCCTTGACTTGGTCCCTATCTTACTGTATCCTCACACAGTTGTCCCTTGGGCTGTGTGCCTCTGTGTCCTAATCTCCTCTTCTTATAAGAATACCAGTCATATTGAATTAGGGCCCACCCTTATGACCTCATTTTACCTTAATTGCCTTGTAAAGGTCCTATCTCCAAATGCAGTCACATTCTAAGGTACTGGAGGTTATAACATTAACACATGATTTTTTTTGGGGGGGCAGGCAGGGACATAATAAGCCCATAACAGTTTCCCATCATTACAAGTAGAAGACAGGACAAAATACATGGAATAATTATTCTCAGACATTGGATTCCAGGCAGCACAGGAATATTTTCTCTGAGAGAAAGGAAACAAATGTGATGAACAGTACTATTACCCTAGTGTTTTGCCTAGAGGCCCATGCCAGTCTCCAAATCAAGACAAAAATTCTCAAAGCAGAGCATAGTGGTCTCAGTGAGCTTAGGAGACAAAGATCAGAGTTTAGGGAGTCTAAATTATGTTACAAGGCAGAATTTTGGAGAAGATGTATCTACGTATCTACACAGAGAAAGAGCACCACAAACCTGAAGAGGAATCTATTTCTGTGTTTGCCAAACTAAGTCATGTATGCATGGGGTAAAATTCTAGGAGGCTTCGCAAAGGCCTAGTGTGCTGTAAACAGTAATTCTCAAAAATCACATTTTGTAGGTAGACTTTCTAGCTCTGTCAATTCAATGTAGATTTTTTTTTTAAAGATTTATTTATTTTTTTTTAGAGAGAGAAAGAGAGAGGGAGAGAGTGCAAGAGGTGAGGGGCAGAGGGAGAGGGAAAGAAGCAGATTCCCCGCTGAGCACAGAGCCCATGCAGGTTTGATCTTGGGAACCTGAGCCAAAATCAGGAGTTGGATCCTCAACCAACAAAGGCACCCAGGTGCCCCAATTCAGTGTAGATTTTTCATTTATCATGTGGGCATTCAATAGGAAACCTAAAAGGCCCACAGCTTAACAGTAAGGCTAAACAATTCCTAGAGTAATAGGTACTCTTAAAACATGCTTGAAAGAAGTCTCAACAGGGGCACCTTGGTGGCTCAGTCAGTTAAGCGTCTGCCTTTGGCTCAGGTTAGGATCCCAGTGTCCTGGGATCAAGCCTGTGTTGGGCTCCATGCTGAGCAGGGAGTCTGCTTCAGATCCTTTCTTCCTCTCCTTCTCTCTGCCCGTGCCCCTCCCAGCTCACTTGCTCTCTCTCTCTTTCTCTCAAATAAATAAAATCTTAAAAATAAAAATAAGTTAAAAAATAAAATAAAAAGAACAGCTCTAATAATCCATGGAACAAGACTGAGAAATCAAGAAATAGTAGATAAAATTTACTAAATATGATGAGAGCTATATATCTGAAATTCAGTAAGCTAAACAAAATCTATGCAAAATAAACACAATAAACCACATAAATGCATATTGTAATCAGACTGCCAATAAGCAGTAATAAAAAAAAATTAAAGTAGAGAATAAAAAGGCTTATCAGAGACAAAGAAAAGATAAGAAGGACTAGTTTTCTTCTGTGAAATTATAAAAACAAGAGAATAATTGATACCATTTTTTAAGTTCTGAGAGCAAAGAAAAAGGAACTAGAGTTACCACAGAGAAAATGTCTATCAAAAATGCAGCTGAAATTTATTAAGAAAAAAATTTAGAAATTTTTGTCCAACAGATTTCCACTAGAAGAAATAGTGATTTTTCAGGCAAAATTAAGGAAAGATATTCTTCAGGCATAAGTAAAAAAATAATTCAAGATCAAGATTTGAATCTCTACTAATTAACACACAACAAACAGTAAACATACAGATGAATATAAAGACCTTCCCATATTAAAAATTCCTTAAATATTTGAATCTTAAAGTGAAAATAACAATTATATGTCATAAAATTATTTTATACAAGTAAAATATAGATAAAAATAGTACAAAGGTTGAAAGGAGGAAATTAAAATTATCATGTTATAAGTTTCTTACATTATATTTTAAATGGTCTAATATTATTGAAGGTTAAATTGTTGCCAAAGCTTATGAATGGGGAACAATTAATAGTTTCAACAAATTGTGCTGGAACATCTGGATATCACATTGGAAAAAAAATTGGACCTCAATCCTTGCCTTACCCAGATAAAAATCATCTTAAAATGAAAAAAGAATTCCTACTGATTCAAAATTAAGGAAACAAATAACATAAAACTTCTGAGATTTAGAAACTTCACAAAAGAAGATGCTGAAATGGCTAATAAACACATGAAAAGATAGTCAATATTTGTAGCCATTAGAAAAAAAGAAAAGAAAGTTAACATTACAAGATTTACCTATACACACTTGAATAAATAAAACTTTTTAAACTGACAACACCAAGTGTTGGCTAGGATATATAAAGAAATTGGAACAAATATGTATTGCTGGTGGGAATACAAAATGATACAACAAAGTTTGAAATACTTGGACTCTTCTACACTTGGTATTTCCCAAGAGAAGTGAATGCACATTTGTCCATAGAATTTTTTCTGAATGCTCATAGTGACATTAATCATAACAGTAAGAAAAATGTAGAAATAACTAACATTGCTCAATAGTTAGATGGCTAAGTAAATTATGATTTCTTAGACTACTGAATATGACTCAACAATAAAAGGGAACAAACTACTAAGAGGTGGGGGATGGAGAAAGAAATTATGCTAGAAAAACAGAAAGAGGCCTTTTAGGGTATGGACAATGATTTATACAGTGATCTTGTTTCAGTGAAAAGTCATGGAATGTTTTAAATGAGGATATGACATGAAATTTTCTTAAAACAAAGTAATTTTGGTTTCTGTGTCTGCAATTATTGAGGGTGGGTGACAGTCAAGAAAATGAATAGACAGTAAGGGACGTTGTGCAGGTACCCTAGTGAGATCCAAGGCAGATCTTCACTTTGTGGTGGTAATTGGAAAGAGTGTGATGGGCAGATATTTAATTCGTAAACAGTTTAAAATACGCATGTCTATGTATATCTACATTGATGTGGATAGAGATACAGAATATAGATATATAGATATAGCTATGATATGAATGTATATATGAGTATAGATATAGGTATAGATATAAATATAGATATAAAGTTGATAAGCCTTCCTTATGGGTGGAATGCAGGTAATTAAAGATGTCGAATCAAATATGACTAGAAAATTTCTGTCTTGAGCATTTGGGGGATATGGTTCAATTTAAAAACTGTGGAATACTGGGGAGAACGTAGGACAGCTAAGAACCTTGTTGTGTTAAGGATACAGCAACACTAACCAAAAAAAGAAGGCAACACCAAAGCCCAAAGCTATCTTTGAGCAGAATTAAGAAAGAAGCTGCATCTATTGCAAGTGTCCCTGAAGTGGTATTTCTATCAATTCTTGATAGAGATTACCACAGATGCATGTATAATTTGGGTCCCACTTCTGAGATATCAATCAAATTAATGATACAGATGAGCAGAATAAAGTTCTGTTTGTAGTGTCAGGTGGGCCTGAAATATAATTAAAACAAATCCATCCAGGACTTGGACCTCTGAAGATACCAGCATAATCAGAAACTATTTTTCTACTAATCTGTATAAAAATAAGCAAACAAGCAAGCCTATTCAAATTCAGGTGAATACCAAGAGGCACATTTGCTCTACCGTGAAATAAAAGTAAACTCAGACTGGTAAACTAACTCTAACTGGGCAATTCAGAGATATCAACACAAATTTCTGCAACCTCTGCAAAATCACTAGGTGAAACTGACCAACATTAAGGAGCTTTTTCCATGATCCTCAATTTTCATGTAAAGATGGAAATATTTACTCTCTGGCTACTTGATAAAAACTCTCAACTTATTCCAGAGGTAAATGAATTTGGTGGTTTTAAAATCCCTGGGATGGTCTACAGTTTGCTTAGGAAATCAGGAGCATCATCCTCAACTCCAGTTGAAGTGACATAAAAGCCTGGAGTACAGTACCTCTTCAGAGAAGACGACAGAAAAACACCAAGAACCACTGGCCATGGATTCTAGATCTAGTTTACTACTCACCTAACAAGTACAAGTTGTTTCATACTCTTATCCCTCAGTTTCATTATTTATGAAATGGAAATGAAGTTCACTTTACATGGAGAATTGTATAAATTTATTCAACAAACATTTATGGGGTTCTTACTATGTGCAAGCCACATTTAATGGTAATAATCAAGATACAAAAGTCACTATTCATGAGGATATTACATTCAAATAGAAAAAAAAAATAGACAGGGCACCTGGGTGGCTCAGTTGGTTAAGCAACTGCCTTCGGCTCAGGTCATGATCCTGGAGTCCCGGGATCGAGTCCCACGTCAGGCTCCCTGATCAGCAGGGAGTCTGCTTCTCTCTCTGACCCTCCCCCCTCTCATGCTCTCTATCTCATTTTCTCTCTCAAATAAATAAATAAAATCTTTAAAAAAAATAGACAATAATCAGAAATGAACTGAACAAAAATATAATGGAGAAATATAAAGGCAAGTGAAATAAAAATATACAAAAGTGAGGGTGCCTGGGTGGCTCGGTCGTTAAGCGTCTGCCTTTGGCTCAGGTCATGATCCCAGGGTCGAGTCCCACATTAGGCTCCCTCCTTGCGGGGAAGCCTGCTTCTCCCTCTCCCACTCCCGCTGCTTGTGTTCCTGCTCTTGCTATCTCTGTCTCTGTCAAATAAATAAAATCTTTAAAAAAAATATATACAAAAGCGAATGGGACGTTTTTCAAAGATTTATTTATTATTTTATAGAGAGAGTGAGTGTGGGAGGGGCAGAGGGAGAGGGAGAGGCAGAATCTTAAGCATACTCTCCGCTGAGCATGGAGCATGGAGCACAGAGCCTGACACTGGCTTGATTTCACGACCCTGAGATCATGACCTGAGCAGAAACCAAGAGTCAGATGCTCAACCTACTGAGCCACCAAGGCTCCCCATGAATGGGTTATTTTTGATAAAGCTTGTCAGGACTGTACCCTGAAAACAAAACCTTGATAAAATGTAGAATCAAGTCATGCAGTGGTCCAGAGGAAGAATATAACAAGTAGAACAAAGAGCTAAAACAATAGTCTTGAAATAGAAGCCACTTTGGTGTCTTCAAGAATAGCTGGTGCCTTAGGCTGGTGTGAAGTAGATTTTAGATGAGAAGAAATGGGGCAAGATCTCTGAGCTTTTGATTGCAGTAATTCAAATGAGAGATGATGGGGCTTTTAATTTAGGTAGTAGGAAGTTATGAGGGGAGTCTTATTCATATTTTGAATAGTCTTTCTGAAGTTTGAAGAAACAAGTTGCTTATGGATTGGATTACATGTGTGAGAAAAATTCAGGAATAAAAGTTAGTCAACAGGTATTTGGGTTTAGCCAAATTGTGAGTTATTTAATAGGAGAGATATTTCTTAGCTGACCTCACAAAGCAATATCCAGGGTTAAATTTGATAGTGTCTAAAAACTTCTAGGGAATTAAAATGTTTGCTAGACATTAGATGATGTTATGTAAACACTAAGTGCATAATACCCAACAGTGCTCCATAATTTAAAAAATAGTTAATTATACAATTAATATAAACTAATTGTAAAATAATTAGTATAAGGAAAAAAATCAATAACCATAAACCTACTACCCAAATACAACCACTATTAAGAGATGGATGGATGGATAGATGGATGGATGGATGGATGGATGCATAGATGGATAGATAGATAGATAGATAGATAGATAGATAGATAGATAGATAATCTGCAGTTATAAATATACCTTAACATTTTTCAGGCATTTGCTTTGAGTAAAATACAAATGCATGTAGACACACATATATTTTACAATTAGGATAATAAAATTTATCCCATCAGTTCATTCATACATCCCTCTAGTCATCCATATTGCTTAATAAACTTATTTAAGTTAATTAATAATATGTCAATTTTCATTGTGAATTCACAGACAGGACTTTTGAAGCATCCACATGAACTGAGTTTATAACTCTAATTGTCTTCTTCCCTCTTCATACATAGAAACCACTAAAGTGCTTTGCAGGACAGGATGACCTTAATGAGGACATAGAGTAACTGATAAATAGAAACCATTCTGATTCTACAAAAGATTAGAAAAAATTTTATCATAGCCATTTTTTTTCTTGCTACCATTGACTTGACTTGAGAAATTCATTGTAACATGAAAATTTAAAAAACCCTGCAGACCTTGAGGGAAGAATTTCATCAAATGCTGATGTTCAAGTAATAGCACATACAAATAGAATACATGCATCTGTGAAATATTAAATATCAATGCAACGTATAGTTATTCCAAAGTCATTCATTTTATATAAAATGTTAGGTCTTGATCTTCCTTCCAATTTAACTTTGCTACTCTGCTCCTGATAGAATTTTTTTTTTCAAGCAATGGCTATGCATATGGATATAACAGCAGTGTAGATTTTAGCTTCACACCACATGCATTACCCAAGTCAGGCTCACAATGAGTTAAAAAGAAAACGCTATAAAATCTGTTATTTTTTTATTTTAGTTAAGTATCCATTTTTGTTATATGTGTATGTGTGATTAATCATTCACAAGGAAAGAGAGAGAAAGCCTAATTTTTAAAGTTTTAATTAAGGCAAAAATAACATCACTGAGCATGAAGAATCAAAGTTGATCAAATCAAATCCTCCGTTGTATAGTGAAGTACTAGACAGTCACTGGACAGTTCTGAGGACTGGATTTAAATCCTAGCTTTATTTTTTGGTACTTGACAACTTAGTTAAACACCGAAAATAAAAATATTGTTTAAACACTTTGAATTAATTTAGGAAACATTATAAAAATAAAGCATCAATGAATTCAAACAGAAGCAAGGCTTCCTGAAGGAGGTTAGATGAGCTAATGGCCTTAAAGATGATTAGGAGGTGGCTTGGTTGACAAAAAGGATATGGGAAGAAGAAGGCATTCTAGGTATGCACAAAGAGTATAATGCATTAGGATGTATGATTATTTTAGGAGGACCACACATAGAGTTCAGGTTACTAAAGAGATTACAGTCATAAGCAGGAGCCTTGCTTAGAATGGTGCCTAGATCCCAAAGGACATTTCATCAGACATATTAGATTAATAAGCCAAGAGTACCTATGTAATATAAAAGCCAAAACTGCATGATTAGATGACCTTATTTATCTTGAAGTGTGATTACTGTTAGTAATACTCTTGGTCCTGATATCAAAACCCTAATATTTAGAAATTAATGAGACAGGATCCTGATATTGTTTTTTTCTGTTAATATTCTTAGGGTTTTTGAAAAGGTATCTTAATGTCTATAGATCTAAGTGATATGCAATTGTACCTTTGCATCACTCCTTCTGCTCAGGCATATATATATGAATGGTCTGAGATAGATATATATATATATATATATATATATATATATATATGCCCTACTCTCTGTGAATCTAAATTACTCTTTCTTGGGGGTAAAACAATTAATCCCAAGTTAAATCCCTTTAGCAATATTTTATTCAATTTTCTTATCCTCATCAAGATTTCTTTTTCTCTCTCATCTTCTCTGTTTTAACAAACAGAGGCTAGAGTTTAAAGGGAGAAATAGATATCCTCAAAAATACTTTTCATCTAAAAGTCACTTATTTACAGAGACATATTTCAGGTGCTATATTAATACTTTCAAGCCAATTTGTTGCAGTTGTTCTTTTTTTTTTTTCTCATTAAGAAAATCTCAAAGGTAATGAGAATAGTAAAATAAATATCCTAAAGTTTGAATAATGATTTTAGGGGTTCTTATTCTCTAAACCACTTCTGCTAATACATGATGATGAAATTTTACTGTAATGAAACACATCATCCATAAACCAATACTGTTCAGTTTGAAGACTCTACGAAGGGTCTAAAAAGAGCTGAATGTTGGATATTCCCCCATTTTTAATGACTTCGAACCAGTCCAAATTTATTCCATAAATAGAGTAGTTTTGTCCGTGTTTATAAATTTGTAAAGACAAAGATCTAGCAAATCGTCAATTGCTGTGTCTCCACTCATTAATTTATTCCATGCTTCAGGGGCAGCAGAGGATAAAGAAGGAGACCTGGACTTTGGCCAAACTGAGGGATTTTGCATTAGATATGTAAAGCTCAGACTTTTTGTTTTCCTGTGTAGTGGGAGAACTGAGATGTTATAACAAGGGAATGGTCTGATCATTTGTTGTTTCTCAATCAGCTTGCTCTTGCCAAAGGAGGGAAAGTGGATTAATGGACCTAGAGGTGGAGATGAACAGTAAAATGATAAAATGGATACAGATTAAGAGAACATTAGATTTGTCTGAAGGCAAAATAATGAAGTCTTAAAATAAGGTAGTGACAGAATGGTTAGGAATGAGGGACAGGATTCAGAATACTTATGTGGTGGAAATTGTATAATTTGGAGCTATAGCATGAGAGAGGAAGAACAGCAAGTTTTGTGTTGTCTTTCAAATAACAGGTGATAATATTTACAGACCTGTGGAACCATGCTGTTTATTTATTTTATGAGACTGTGAGGAAGGATTTAATTGTGGGATGAAATATCTCTATGCTTAATGAATAATGACTTGAAAATCTTAAATTCTTAGGCTATGGAAGAGATGACCACATACGAATGAAACTAAGGTTAGAATATATGGCGTGGCAAGGGGGTCCGGAGGCAATGTCATCACAACCTTGAGGACCTTTCTTCTTTAACTGCAAAATAACTTCATGGCAGTGGTGGTTTTGTAAATTCAGTCACAGTTGAATGTGGTTTGAATTTGAAGGAGAGTGTCCCCAGCTTGGTGGTATCAATTCTTCAGGAAACACAAGCTGAGAATCTTGATGCAAACTTGCAAGAACTGAAAACTTCTAAGACAGGAAGGGGAAACCAGAGGAGAATGAAAATATGAATAGACCAAAACTCTGTACATTTCTAATGTGAGCTTCATTTCCATACTGTACACTTGTGTAGACAGTCTCAAATTCTCAAGGAACCAGAATCCACCCAGTGCTGAGTTGTGTGTGTGTGTGTATGTGTGTGTGTGTGTGTGTGTACTCACCATCTCTGAAGAAGTGGCTAATATGGTCCCATATTCCCACTGTGACGAATAACAGAAATAGCAGACTAGCTCAGAAAGTCAGAGAGTGCTGCATTCTATATCACTTCAGAGTACCGTGTATATCAGCAAAGCAGCACCATGATAGGGCATTTTCTGGTAAATAGTAAGGACTCACATAATTCAGTAGTGGTTGTTTCCACAGTCCAAATTCTTCACCCCCGTGATAGATAGTGATGGAATGGAAATTGGCCATAGCGGTGTATTTTAATTCCAACCTATTTAAGCACCTTGACTACTGAAACCAGGTATGGACTCAGGCTGAGACAGTGGTAACAGAGAAAATACATCAAGAGGCTGAGGATAAATTTCATGGTAAAAACTAAGATCAGTTCCTGAGTATGTGATCCATCATAGTGTAATATTAAGACAATGGACTGAATTTAAGTTTCATTTACTAGTTTTGAGTACAAAGGTTAGAGAAAACTATATGGAACTGTCCTCATGGTTGGTATCATGGAGACAGGCATGTCAGATAATAGGAATGTAATTAGCAAGTGTTTGGAGATCCAAATAAGAGTGTATTTGATCATTTGATATCTAATTTTGTAAATGATCTCCTTTGTCTCCAACACCCTACTTATTCTCTTATAATTCAGAGGGAAAATCAAGTCATTTGAAAAATATACTGCATTTTTAGTTAAAAAAAGGCAGGGGGAGGGGTTTATATCCTAGTCAACTCACTATATGGGAGTTAAGTAAATTTACTTAAATTATTTGAGCCCTGGTTTTTTCATTTGTAAGGTAAGGGTAATAAAACCCAGCCTGTCTCTTTCTTGGCATTATTTTAAAGACATGGAGGGAAAAAACTATACAAGCATGACATCGATGCTATTATTGAATTATTTATCCTGTTTTATCCTCTAAATTTGAATGCCATGCTCTTTTTTAAGGTGCAATAGGACACTTCAGGCAAGTCCAAAATTCTATCAGCATTTCAACATAAGTTCCTCTACATGGTGTGGCTTTTATTTTCCTTTTACAAGTGTTAATATCAGTATTAATCATAAAATCATTTGAAGACTTCAAGGTTTTAAGAGTCATAGGACAAAAATGAGACTATTCATAAATTTAATGTATGTTTGGGTCATTACCAAACATAAAACATTCCTCTGGTAATTAAAAAGGTATATTTATGCATATGTGTGTGAATGTACATTTGTATGTATGAATGTGTGAATGTGCATGTATGTGAATTTTCAGTATACAGAGATTCCTTTTAAAATTAGTGATAATAATAAGATTGACCTATCATGTAAACATCTGCCTATCCCAATCAATACTGTCCTTTTAACATGTATATAGAGGAGTTGAAAATTTGATATTTGTTAAGAATATTCAAAACTATGGAATAAATATGTGGAATTACTCAGATGGTATAAATCTTTGACAGATGTCAATCACTATTGTGATTAACTGGCAATTACATTGGCTCAGAATATTAAATAAACCGTTCTAGCTGGATTATGTATGCCATAAGCAAAAGGCCATTTTGAACTAAATGTGTTCCAATGCCCACACCAGTTAAATATTGCATGAGTATCATTCAAAGGTGCTAGTTCAGCAGGAAGCCTGGGCAGAGGAAATGACTTCCTTAGGTAAAATGATGAGTTCATTTAATCAGTTTCCAAATTCTTGACAGGGATTAATCTTCCATTAGGAAAGCAGGAAACTCCTGTAAACCAAACACAGGGAGTGTTGTCTGCCATTTTAGCAAAGAGATTTTCTTTCTATTGCAGCCATCAGATGTCTTTTAGCACTTTATACATTCATAGTAATTTTCAGCTGATTCAAAACTAAATTGTACTATTATGAGTAATAATAAATATTATTTATTGAGTACAAATTATATGTTAGGCATTATGCTAAGCACCTTGCATGCCTAATCAAATTCTAAAATAAACTGACTGTTAGGTACTATTTATATACTAATCTTAGCACTGACTTCCTAAGTTGGCAATGCTAACATGTGGTAATGCAGGAATCTGAACCCCTTCAGTTCACTCCAGAGGAGAAACTCCTAATTAAGTAGCCATTTTTCTTATTCCCTTTCTTCTTTGTGATAATATGGCATAATGAGGACAACTCCAGAATTGAACTAAAAAAAAAATTGGGGTTTGTAACCTGATTTCACCATTTTTCAATTCCATGAACTTGGTTCCTTAATGTTATCAACTCAAGTCAGCTTGTAGGATGATACTATAGGAGTGAGAAACTCTTGTATCTAAATCAAGCATGGTTTTAGAGACTGTCCATCCAGTGATAACACATCCTCATATTTATATTTTGCAGAATCCCTAATTTCCATAATAACATTTTTTCATTGGTAAAATGAACATTAAAAACTTGTCTTGTGCACCATGAGAGACTATGGAATCTGGGAAACAAACTGAGGGTTCTCGAGGGGAGGAAGGTGGGGGAATGGGTTAGCCTCGTGATGGGTATTAAGGAGGGCACGTATTGAATGGAGCACTGGGTGTTATACAATCAATCATGGAACACTACATCAAAAAACTAATGATGTACTGTATGGTGACTAACATAACATAATAAAATAAAATTAAAAAAAAACCTTGTAGTTGTGATGATATATTCAGATAATGGCTATGAACATATTTAACATAATGCCAGGCACCTAGTGCTACTAATAAAACATTAGATCACTCACCACTTTCTAGGAACAATAAACAAAAGATAATCTAAAATCTATCCATGAATAGGTTAGGGAGCAAATAAACCATGGTTTCTCAACCTGGGATTAATGTAACATGCTCACCAGCAAGTAGTGGAGAGATAATCATAGGGCCTGGAGAGAAAATCTTACATTATATGGTCAGAGTTAAGGTATTGCCATGGCCTGTGCCTAGATGTAATGGTAATTCAGTTCAGAAGGAAAGGAAAACTATGAACAGACTTACGTAATGAGCTTTAGCATGTTACCCAGTATTCAAGTCAAAGCTCTTGGCTAAAGACTTCTTTTCCTGACCCACTGAGGCTGCGAGGTATAGCAGGTCTCATCTGGGTACAATAAATGGGAGAAGGATTCCTGATAAATCTCAATATTAATTTTCTTGAATGGTACCTGAGGAAGGGATCACATCAGTGATATCTACAAATAAGTAGTTATAATGCATGTTTCATTTGCACTTAGTTAATAAAAGGGTTTCATCATGATCACTTAAATTCCTCTAATCCCCATACCACAAGACTAAACACACACACACACACACACACACACACACCTGTATTTTATAACTATATGGACATTTAGGTGAAATCTTTTAAATTGAAGCTATTAAAGTGAGAGCAGTAAATCACAGAATAAATTTTCCTAATGAAACCTTCTATTTTTTTTTTTAATTTTTACTTTTTAAAAGATTTTGTTTATTTATTTGAGAGAGAGAGAGACAGAGCTTGAGCAGGGGGCGAGGGAGAAGCAGACTCCCCACTGAGCAGGGAGCCCAACAGCTGGGCTTGATCCCAGGACCCTGAGATCGTGACCTGAGTCGAAGGCAGACGCTTAACCAACTAAGCCACCCAGGCACCCCAAACCTTCTCTTTTAAATCAATTAGCTCTCTTCAGTACTTTGCCAAAGTTTTAGAGCAGATGACATGGCTAGAAATCCTTATATAAGGCAGAGCCTTAGAACAATAAATGCCCTCTCAGAGAGTGGGGAGATGGATGTTAAGAGGTATTAATTTATGACCAAGTGAGCTTATTCAATGTCATATCTCATAGTGACACAGTAAGCATACTTCACTAATCACTCCTGGGAGGAAGTTGGAGGCATGAGAAGCCATGCGTTAGGGGATCATGACATAGGGACCAAGTCATTTACTCTTGGTGTAGGTAAGTGAGCTAGAGAAACATGTTATATTTATAAGACCTTGAAGATAACATGGTACGTGTTGGGCAAAGAGGGTACCATGTTACATCTGCTCAGGCCCGAGACACAAAAGCCATTGCCAGGGCAGATGGGACTGGTGAAAATGTGGCCTTCCACTGGATAGAGTATAAACCCTCTATGTTCAGGTAAATCTCCTCGATACTAACCCTGGACTATTAGAGGCCCACGTTATTTTTTATAGCACCTAAACCCTATTTCTGTGTTCCAGTTCATGTACTCAAGAATTCAGTTACCAGTCTATCCATTAATTAATTCATTCCTTTGATCAGGATTTATTGAATATCTACTTCATGCGAGACACCATCTAAGTACATTCCCCTGCTTATACTCAATGGTGAATGATATATGTGTATCTCTTACCTTCATGAAGCTTGTGGATCTAAAGGAACATTTTATCCATGAGTCTCCAAAGACCAGAGGCTACACATTTTTCATACATAAGTCACCAGTGTCAACTCCATTGTCTGATATATGGCAAATGATCTTTATAAGATGATAGAATTTAACTAAATGATCCCTCAGGACTGCCCAAGCTCTACTATTCTATAATGATTAGGATAATAGTCATGATAATAATGACAATGATGATGATAATTTGATGATAATAATGAACACATTTTATTGTTCACTAAATAGCAGGCTCTCTGCTAATTATTTCACATAAACTAGCACGTGCAACCCAAGCATATGAGTCAGATATTATTCATCTTCATATCTTACATATAAGAAAAATGAGTTTTAGGTTAGTAAATGTGAACAAATTCTTGAAAACAGATCACTGCACAACTAGTGTCCAATCCAAGATGTCTGACTCTAGAATTATCATATGATACTTGTTCCTTTCTGCAGAAACATCTGCCAGTGATAGATAAATATTACTATGGGTAACAGCAGCACTGGAGTAAAAACACATTCTTAGTAAATAAAGATTTTAAAGACAGAAAAAAAAATGCCTGCTAAATACAATTTAGGATTTTTCTTCCATCTATCACACTCAATGCAGTTAAGAATACAAGCAACTTTTTACAGCCTCCCTTGCCATTTAACTTACCTCTCCATTACTTTGGCAAAAGCATTGCCATGGCAACTGGTCTGTTCCAATTGTGTTTATACTAATGTTTCCATTTTAACTACTGACTTTGAAAGTATTCTTTAACTCTGGCTTAACTGTAAGTTAGGAGGACACAGTTATAAATGGTAAAAGAAAAAAAAAGTACAACCAAAACAACTTCAAGCAGAGCTAAAATCATTCACAGAAAAACAAAAGTTGTTGTGACAGTAATAGTAATAATAAAAGCTACTCTTTATGAAATTGATATGGCATACCAAGATATCTGGGGGGACCCCTATTTATTTCATTTCTCCAAACAGTCCTGTGAGATAGATATTACAGATAAGAAAACTGAGGCACATGAGGTTAAGTAACTTTTCCAAGGTCAAACTGTTAGTAGCTGATACAACATATATACCCAAATTTGTCAAACTCTATAGACCATTCAATTAAAAAAAATCTTAAGGACACCTACATCTGCCTTAAAACTAGTTGATCTCTGGCAGGTAATTTCCATGTCAGTTGATTAAGAATGATTCTAGGGGCGCCTGGGTGGCTCAGTCATTAAGCGTCTGCCTTCGGCTCAGGTCATGATCCCAGGTCCTGGGATCGAGCCCCGCATCGGGCTCCCTGCTCAACGGGAAGCCTGCTTCTCCCTCTCCCACTCCCCCTGCTTGTGTTCCCTCTCTCTTTCTGAGTCTCTCTCTGTCAAATAAATAAATAAAATCTTTTAAAAAAAATGACTTTTCTAGAAGAAGAGCCTGACTGTGATTTTTTTATTATGTTATGTTAATCACCGTACATTACATCATTAGTTTTTGATGTAGTGTTCCGTGATTCATTGTTTGCATATAACACCCAGTACTCCATTCAGTACGTGCCCTCTTTAATACCCATCACTAGGCTAACTCATCCCCCCACCCCCCTTCCCTCTAGAACCCTCAGTTTGTTTCTCAGAGTCCATAGTCTCTCATAGTTCGTCTCCCCCTCCGATTCCCCCCCTTCATTTTCGCCTTCCTGCTATCTTCTTTTTTTATTAACATATAATGTATTATTTGTTTCAGAGGTACAGGTCTGTGATTCAACAGTCTTACACAATTCACAGCACTCACCATAGCACATACCCTCCCCAATGTCCATCACCCAGCCGCCCCATCCCTCCCACCCCCCACCACTCCAGCAACCCTCAGTTTGTTTCCTGAGATTAAGAATTCCTTGTATCTGTGAGGTCATATGATATATGTCTTTCTCTGATTGACTTATTTCGCTCAGCTGACTATGATTTTTGTGAAAGTATTTATTAAGGATATGTTCCCAGGAAAAGGTATTTATTAATGGGACATTCCAAATTCATTTTCTTCTACTTTCTTTTCTCCGCCCCCCCCACTATATATATATATATATATACACATGAAGCTTTAGCCCCAAACTAAATTCTAGAAGAGAAAAATCTGTACCATTCAGTTAAGATCAAGTATCCACGTTTGGTTTCATGAAATATGACCATAAGGACAGGATGATAGAGTAAACACACTGATGCCAATACTTCAGATAATGGTTAATTTTCAATAAAGATGAACAGACAAACATCTCAAAAAATATTCTTCACATTTAGCCTAAAATAGTTATCTCTATTACATGACAGCTTATAACTGTTGTCATAGTAGATCCATAGACTCTGTTAACAGCTTTAATGCAGTTAGCATTATTTAACCACCTGACTAGTCCTATGAGGTGGGTGTTATTTTCCTCATTTTACAAATAAGGAAAGAACTGAAAGAGCTAAAAAACGTGCCTAAGGTCACAGAGCTGCAGCAGCAAAGTAGCATTTCAAGCGCTTTTTACCACACCACACATACACATATCCTGGCTGCCTTAACAGATTTCTTGGGGATCATCTTTGTGAGTGTGAGAGTGTGTGTTCCTTTTATGATTCTCCCCATCCTTCCTGCCACATTAAAACAGGGTCAAGAAGGCCAGCTCTGGCCGCAGCAGGGTCCTTTTAAGGAGCAGCACCAGGGTTCCCTGGAAACCATTCATCTTCCCTCCCATACTGGGAGACCATCCAGAGCCTGCCACTCTCACAGCCAGACTGTTTAGATAAATATCTCACAGATAATCTTTTTTGTCCCCCTCTCTCTTCTTTTCTACTTGCACCGCCCCCCTATCTTTCTTCCCTCTGCAATTTCCAGGGAATTAATCTTAGATAAGGGCAAGATTTTTTAGACTAGAAAGAACTTCCACGGATTCATTTAACGTCTAAGCAGCTCTCAGAAATTCAATTTCCTTACCGCATATGGAGCACCTACAATGGGCCCAAGTTCCAGAGTAAGATTTGAAGATGAAAAGGATGTGGGGTGCCTTAATTTTGAGCAACATTAAGGACCTATTAAAAAATAAATCTTTGTAAACAAGAACAAAATGATTTTTTTAAATACTGAGAGCTTACCATGTTCCTGTTACTGTACTTCCCTTATAAATGTTCTTATCTAATCCATGTAAGAACTCTGTTAGGTACATACTATCAACACTATTTTACTAATGAAATGTCAAAGTTAAGGTAATATGGCTAAACAAGAATCCCATGTGGGATCTAAACAAGCATTCTTCTGACTCTTTTTAATACCCTCCCTTATCTGTTCAACAATTCAGTGAAATGTAATAAAATATTGAACAGAAGGTTATAGTAAAACTCACTAAAATGCCACACAAGACATGAAGATGTATAAAATTGCAAAATTCTGAATGCAGAATTATGAATTTTATTTTGTGTCATGCTCTTCGTTATGGGATTGTCCGAGGTGAGGATCCTCAGGCAAGACTTCAATAAAAGTCACAGGTCACATGCTTTCATCTATTTGTCGTAGCTACAGTTCTATATTTGGGGAGCTAGGAAACAGGTACCTAGAGTCAAGCAAGAAATTAAGGGGGTGGTAGAGAATGAAGTTGCCAAGAACAAGTCAGATAAACATGGAAGGTCACTGCCAGTATCCACAGAGAATGGGGAATGGGAACGTAGAATAAGAAAGCAGGCTGGCAGCTCCACACATCAGAAGGTGCTACAGCAGAGAGTTGAGGAGCCTAAACTCTGAGTTCAAACTATCTCAGTTCAACTCTTCACTCTGCATCTTGCTCCCTATCTGGCTTTAACTAAGATATTTACCACTTACGACTCCAGTTCTTTACTTTTATTGAGAGCAATCAAATGTAAATTGCAGTGACTAGTATTAGATAAGCATTCAAAACATATTATCTGAATTTCTTGGAATAAATCTGCAAATTTGTCTCATTCCTTGTCTCTATCCCACTTAGATTTAAGTCCTACCTGCCTCCATCTGTTGAAGATGCCAGACCCTGGTGTCTTGTAGGTGCCAGGCAGCCCTACAGAATGAAAGAGACAGATAATTTAATTTCTAGGAGAAGGAGGTAAGGGCACATATATAGTCATATTGTACATGACTTTCCCATTTTTATCCCAGTAAATGTGCTCAGAGATAAATTAGTGAAATCATTTGGGGAATGGAATCCTTTGCCTTGACTTTCTTCTCTTTTTTATAGAACTGCTTTCCTGATGCTGATCATCAGGAAAGGATAGGAGGGACCCCATTTTTTGCAAGGCGTTTAGAGGAATGGAAGCTGTCCCAGAGCTGTAAACCACGCTGTAGAGCCAGTCAGAGTTCATCACACACATCCAGCCGCACATGGACATTGATGAATCTGGCGATTAGATCATCCCAGCATCTAATACATAAAAGGAGCATATTCCTGGCTCTCTTAAAGACTTCATGGGATGCTAACCATGGTACAGTCTCTCCTCTGTCCCTGTGGCAGTAAATTGCAGTGGGATTAATAGCTGAGCTTGCTGGAGTGGGCTTCCTGATAGCGTTATTTTAAAGGGCAGCAGTAAGCTGTAGATTACAACTTTCACATGATGGCCTCTTCCTTCTCACACATGCTCCAGAGGCGGCTGATGAAGAATGACTTGTGTGATGATGAAGCTCAGATGGTCTCCTTAAAGGTACCACATTGCCTAAGGACAGAGTTCTCAACAAGGTTTGGGCTCCCTGGGTAGAGGTAGAAAATGTGGAATGCAATAATAAATAATTAAGTATGATTTTAAAAGATTTATAGAGAGAAAACCTAATGTTTGAATTCTTTATTAGAGATAAAGTAGATATTTTCACTATTTCAACAAGTGTTATCAGGGCTGGAACACTGGATCAGAGTATGAATACAACAGTTATAATGTTTGATGTCTGTTCTTTTGGCTGAAGTTGTGTCAACTGATTGTGGACGTCCTGGTTATCTCCTGCTGAGTCAGCCCTGACAGGCAGTGATAAATGTCTTTGATTAATAAAACATTAGGAATCAAATTAAATATTACTGAATACATGTAGTGTCTTTGGTAGACAAGATCTTTCAATATATGCAGCCTTTTCATGGGTGGAAAATAGTAACAACTTACAGTAAAAGTTAAGGTTTACTGGGCACCTGTTGCATGATAGGCACTGTTCTAAGTGCTCACAAGTATTACCTTTTAAATCTTTAAAACAAGCCTAAAAGATAGGTTCAGTTTATTTTTCCATTTTACAGATGACAAAAGTTTACCACTTTGCCCAGTAATCTGCAAAGAATATGGCTCCAGATCCTGTCCTCCTATCCATTATAATATATTTTAAAAGTATAGTAACAATAATAATAATATTTTCAGTACTGTAGGGGGCTGACTGAAGGCCACCCAAAGATACCAGGTCCTAATCCCCAGAACCTGTAAATGTTCTGAGATTAGAAGACTATCCTTGATTATCTGAAAGGCTCCTAAATCCAATCATAAGTCACTTCATATGAGACAGGCAGAGAGGGATTATACACACAGAAGAAGAGAAGAAAATGTGAAAATGGAGATGAAGATTGGAGGGATGGGGCCACAAGCAAAGAAATGCCATCAGCCACCATAAGCTGGAAGTGGCAAGGGATGGGGGAAAAAAAAAAAAAAGAAGAAGAAGAAGAGGCAAGGGATGTATTCTCCCTTAGAGTCTCCAGAGGAAGTATGGCACTGCCCACACCGGACATCTTGATTTCACCCCAGCAAAACCGATGTTAACTTCCAGCCTCCAGAACTGTGAGAAAGTTAAGTTTCTGTTGTTTTAAGCCACCAATTTTGTGGCTATTGGTTATGGCAGCCACAGGAAACTAATATAAATTGTGAAAAATAATACAGAAGTTATCAGACATTTTATTTTATTTAGAGTTAGTGAAGATATTAGGGCTACAACCATTCAGTGATAACTCCTGGAAGTAGAGGTTATATTTGTTGACTCCTAGCCCAACATTTTTACCTCAGACGTAGTATCTCCAAACTTTCAACTAGAATTTCCTCTTGATTAATTGCATCAAACCCTCCTTCCCCTTCAGGGAGATCTTTCTGGTTTAGAGAAGTTTTGGTTTGGAGAGCAGTGCTTCTTTCTTGCTATGTCTCACTAGAGACCCTCATAAAGAATATCTTGTTTAGATACTATGTGACTTTTGAAAAAAAAAAATGGACTTTGGGATGCCAAGGTGGCTCAGTTGGTTAAGTGTCTGCCTTCGGCTCATGTCCTGATCTCAGGGTACTTGGGATCGAGCCCCGCATTGGGCTCTCTTCTCAGCAGGGAATCTGTTTCTCCCTCTCCCTCTTTGCTTTCTCTCTCTCAAATAAATAAATAAATAAATAAATAAATAAATAAATAAATAAATAAATAAA